>NC_135234.1:175847503-176156734 GCF_051348905.1 Ranitomeya variabilis
GTGCGCTTATAGAGCGTTTTCCTATCCCAAGTCTGGGTGGTTAGTGGCGTCCGCAAAAGTGGCACAGCACGCACTCTTGTGCTTTAAGTTATATTTTTTGTTACTTTGACACCCCAGTTGCTGTGTCGAGCGCAAGTGGTCTGAACGTACTCTAATCCTGTGTCTTGGGATAGAGTCCTGAGACTCCTTGGTTGTGCTCTTGGTGCGGTACGGGGCCCTGTGACGCAACAGGGTTTGCTTCCTTCACACAGGGTGAAGTTAACCCATGTGTGTATCCACATTGTACCACCATATAGACCGTCATTACTCAGCAGCAGGTTCCATCTCTACACGGTGGACCCCGGGCTGCGAACGCACTTTTTACCATCTCTCATATAATTTGGTGCGTTCCGCTAGCCCTAATATTACACTAACGCCAGGGTCTGGCTAGTAATGATGGACAAACAGCAATCCTTGCTGTACATCCAGCAGCTGGAGGGTAGGTTGGCGGCTCTCGAGCACACAACCTCAGCTGTGGATGTAACCGCAGTTGCTGTTCAGGCTGCTAGCGTGGCTGCAGCAACCTTGTCCACTGCCACCCCTGTTCCGACTCTATCTCGCCTCCCGCTGCCAGAAATATTTTCTGGTGATAGTAAGTCTTGTAAGGGTTTCGTGAGTCAGTGCTCTATACATCTCGAGCTTCTGGCCGCACGTTTCCCCACAGAGCGGGCTGAAGTGGGATTTATTGTGTCTCTCCTGTCGGACAGGGCGTTGGAGTGGGCTACGCCGCTGTGGGAGCGTGGCGATCATGTGGTGCAGAGTGCTTTGTTGTTCCTGAGCACTCTGTAACAGGTCTTTTTAGGACCTCGTGTCACCCATGATACGGCGCTCCAACTGTTGGCATTGACTCAGGGCTCGTCCTTGGTCAGCCATTTTGTCGTCCACTTTTGCACCCTAGCATCTGAGCTGGAGTGGTCAGATAAAGCCCTATTATTCCGATAATTTGGAGGGGGCTGGCTGACTACGTGAAGGACGCTCTGGCCACTAGGGAGATTCCCGCCACACTGGAGGAGTTAATAGCAGTGTCCACTCGTATTGACCTCCGTTTTCACGAGCAGAGGTAAGAGCGAGCCCAGTGTAGGCAGAGGTTTAGGATGGCTCCCACCTTTGCCAAATGTTTGGAATCTCCAGTCCAAGCCTCTGAGTCACATGAAGCCATGGAAGTGTCACGAGCAGGATCTAAGTCCCGGAGCACTCGTGCACTCCAGGTTTGTTATGTTTGCCAGCAGTCAGGACATCTTGCCACCAGAGGTCCCCAGCGGTCGAGGAAACGTCAGCGTCTAGTGGTAGTAGGTGGAGGTACACTAGACACGGCGACGTTTGCCTCCAAATTGTCCTTTAAGGGGACAATTACTATAGGCCCATTTTCCCACTCGGTAGAGCTCGGCGTGGATTCTGGGGCGGAGGGCAATTTTATGTCATCTGCCTTCCAACGTCACGCAATTCCCCTGGTAATGTTAGCTCAACCAGTGACTGTACGAGTGGTAAATGGGTCGACACTGCCCTCACAGATAACACACCAGACCATCCCTTTCACTCTGTCCATGTCGCCATCTCATCATGAGATTATATCTCTGCTCGTCATTCCTGAGGGAATTGATGAGGTCCTGATAGGGATGCCTTGGCTACAGTACCATTCTCCTCATTTTGATTGGTCTACAGGCAGAATTTTGGGATGGGGTGAATCTTGTGGGGGTAGATGTCAGAGGGAATGTGTTCAGGTTGCTACTACTGAGGTACCCGCAGATCTATCATCTATCCCCAAGCAATATTGGCCCTATGCAGATGTGTTCTCCAAAAGAGCTGCGGAGACCCTTCCACCTCACCGCCCCTATGACTGTCCTATTGACCTCTTGCCTGATGCTGAGCCTCCCCGGGGTCGAGTCTATCCGTTATCTCTCCCAGAGATGGAGGCAATGTCACAGTACATCCAGGAAAATCTGGCAAGAGGATTCATTAGGAAGTCAGTGTCACCTGCAGGGGCTGGGTTCTTCTTCGTGCAGAAGAAGAACGGGGAACTACGTCCATGCATAGATTACAGGGGTCTTAATGCCATCTCCGTTAAGAATATGTATGCTTTGCCCATGATATCTGAGCTCTTTGATAGGCTTCGGGGAGCAAGGGTATTTACAAAATTAGATCTGCAGGGTGCTTACAACCTGATTCGCATCCGTGAAGGGAATGAATGGAAGACTGCTTTTAACACCAGGGATGGGCACTATGAATATCTGGTGATGCCCTTTGGGCTCTGTAATGCCCCAGCCATTTTCCAAGACTTTGTGAACGACATCTTCCGGGATATGCTCTCCACCTCGGTCGTAGTCTATCTGGATGATATTCTCATCTACTCTCCATATATTGACTCCCACCGGAGAGATATTTGCAGAGTCTTTGACCTCTTACGGGCAAATTACCTCTACGCAAAGTTGGAGAAATGTGTGTTTGAGCAGGAGTCCTTACCTTTCCTGGGCTATATCATCTCCGCCCAGGGATTGGCTATGGATCCTGCCAAACTAAGGGCTGTGATAGACTGGCAGGAACCCCATTCTCTTAAAGCGGTGCAGCGCTTTATGGGGTTCATTAATTACTATCGCCAGTTCATTCCACACTTCTCAACATTCGTAGCTCCCTTGGTTGCCCTCACCAAGAAGGGAGCAAATCCCAAATTGTGGTCTGAGGAGGTCTCCAAGGCCTTTCTCTCCATTAAGTCACACTTTGCTAGCGCTCCCATCCAACATCACCCCGATGTAGATAAGCCATTTACAGTGTAATGGAGGTGGATGCCTCATCTGTTGGTGTTGGAGCAGTCCTTTTCCAAAAGGATGCTCAAGGTTGGAAGCATCCTTGCTTCTTCTTTTCTAAGACCTTCTCACCAGCAGAGAGGAATTATTCCAACGGGGACAGGGAGTCGCTAGCCATGAAGTTGGCCTTCTCGGAGTGGAGACATCTCTTGGAGGGAGCTCGTTTTCCCTTCCAAGTCTTCACAGATCACAAGAATTTGGTGTACCTGCAGACAGCCCAGTGGTTAAATTCTCGCCAGGCAAGATGGTCCTTGTTCTTCTCCCGGTTCCATTTCACCCTCTATTTTCTTTCCAGGGAGAAGAACATTTGTGCCGACGCTCTTTCTCTCTCCGTTGTATCATCTGAGGAGAAGGAAGAAGAGCCTCGGCTTATTGTCCCCACCTAGAGCCTGAGAACTGTGGCCCCAGTTTTGCTCAAGTCTGTGCCTCCGGGCAAGACTTTTGTACCATCCAATCTGCATCCGGAGGTTCTCTCTTGGGCTCACTCGTCCAGGGTGGGTGGACATTTTGGGTCCAAAAGGACATCTGAGCTACTGGCGAGGACATATTGGTGGCCGCATATGGCTCATGACGTCGCAGACTATGTTCGGGCGTGTGTCTCTTGCGCCAAGAACAAGTCTCCTTGGCAATGACCAGCTGGGTTGCTTTACCCCCTGCCGGTGGCAGACAGGCCCTGGGAGATGGTCGGGATGAACTTTGTGGTGGGCTTACCCAAGTCTCGTAGCTGCACTATTATCTGAGTGCTCACCGACCATTTTTCCAAAATGGTGCACTTGGTGCCTCTTCCAAGGCTACCTTCTGCACAGGCTCTGGCAGCGTTGTTCATCAAGCATATCTTTCGCCTACATGGTATGCCAGACAAAATTGTCAGTTACCGGGGTCCCCAGTTTGCGTCTCAATTCTGGAGAGAGCTTTGTCGTCTACTCAGTATTGAGTTGAATCTCTCCTGGGCATATCATCCTGAAACGAATGGGTTGGTTGAGAGGTCCAACCAGACCCTGGTCACATATTTATGACATTTTGTTTCTGCCAGGCGGGATAAAAGGGCATCCTTGCTACCGTGGGCAGAGTTTGCGCTTAACAACGCTGCAGCCGGCTCCACCGGTCAGACTCTATTCCTCCTAAATTACGGCCAGCATCCGCGTGTCCCTGTGCCCATGCCCGTGTCTTCCGCCGACTCCAGGGTGGCAGACTGGGCTGTGGAGGCACGGGACATTTGGGACCGCACTCAGGATGCCATTCGGGCCTCCAAGGAGGACCTCCACCGATGCTCATCGGCGCCCCGCTCTGACCTTTGCTCCTGGTAACTTGGTGTGGCTCTCCGCCATAACATCAGGCTGCGAGTTGAGTCCACTAAGTTTGCACCTCGCTACTTGGGTCCCTGTTATGATCTGGTGGCCTAAGAGCAGCATGAGACGTACTCTGGAGAAGGTGGTACCTGTACTGACCGCAGACCCTGAACTTAACACCGCAACTAGAAGTAGCCGTGGAATGTACATAGCGCTCCCTAGACATCTCGACACAGCCGGAGGACTAATTACCCCTAGAGATAGAAAAGGGAAAACTATCTTGCCTCAGAGAAAATCCCCAAAGGATAGACTGCCCCCCACAAATATTGACTGTGAGAGGAGAGGGAAAAAACATACACAGACTGAAATCAGAATTTAGCAAAGGAGGCCACTTCTAGCTAAATAGAAAGGATAGGACAGAGTACTATGCGGTCAGTAATAAAACACTAGAAAATATCCACCACAGAAAATACAAAATCTCCACAGCTAACTAAAGATATGGAGGGTATATCTGCATCTCCAGAGATACCAGCTTGGCTAAACAAATCCTTATACAGACCAATCTGGACAAGACAAAAACATGGAAAAGAACTGAACAATAAGGTCACAGCATGCGGACAGCAAAAATCAAGGCCAGAACTTATCTTTGTTGAAATGAACTGCAAAGCAGAAGAGACCAGGCAGGGATGTGAATCCTCCAGGAACAATGGACAACTGGCACTGACTAAAGGGTGAAGCAAGATTAAATAGCCCAGTCAAAATTGCAAAAAGTGAACACACCTGATAAATGCTGCGATTCAGAGACAGCAGCGCTACCACTTACAACCACCGGAGGGAGCCCAAGAGCAGAATTCACAACAGGTCCCTTCAAGGTCAACCCTGTGGTCTACCGTCTGGCCCTTCCTCCACGCCTGGGTATCACCTACACCTTTCATGTGTCCCTCTTGAAGCTCGTATACATGTCCCGATTTTCCGAGTCATCTGCTGGGACATCGGGTTCGTCTACGGATGATTACGAGGTGAATGCTATTTTGGGGTGCAAGGTGGTACGTGGCAAAAAATTCTATTTGGTGGATTGGAAGGGTTATGGCCCAGAGGACAGGTCCTGGGAGTCTGCTGAACACATTCGAGCTCCACAGCTCATTGCTGCCTTCGAGCGTAGCGAGGTCCAAGGAGGGGAGGGCCCTAGGAGGGGGGGTAATTTTAGGTGTCAAGATCCCGCCTCTGCACAGGGGGAGTCTCGAACCATCTCCGCTGCGGTCTCCCATTCTTCTCCAGCCGCTCTTCCCTTTCTGAGAATGCCCCAGGGCAAGATCTCTCGTTGGAGATCAAGGGTCGAATGCTTAGATACTGCAGCGAATCCCATTGGTCCTTTAGGAAGGTCCTGAAGGTGTTCTTCTCCTGTGGCTGACTCCCATTGGTCCTTCTGGGAAGGTCCTGTTCTTGCTGCAGCTATAAAAGGTTCGCATGGCCGCACAGCCATGTGCTAGTGTACATTTGGAATCGTGTGTGTGTTGAGTGCAAGTCATTCTTTAAAATCTCCTCCCTTGTGTATGACTGTTCGCAAAAGGTGGATGCTTGCAGTCTAGCGCCCGACTAAGCTGTCAACATAAAGACACACGATACAGCGTCTATTGTTGTAACCGCCAGTGCGGCGCCGTGCGCTTATACAGTGCTTTCCTATCCCAAGTCTGGGTGGTTAGTGGCGTCCACCAAATGGCACAGCACGCACTCTTGTGCTTTAAGTAATGTTTTCAGTTACTTTAACACTCCAGTTGCGGTGTCGAGCGCAAGTGGTCTGAACGTACTCTAATCCTGTGTCTTGGGATAGAGTCCTGAGACTCCTTGCTTGCGCTCTTGGTGCGGTACCGTGGCCCTGTGATGCAACAGGGCTTGCTTCCTTCACACAGGGTGAAGCTAACCCGTGTGTGTATCCACATTGTACCACCATATAGTCCATCATTACTCAGCAGCAGGTTCCATCTCTGTACGGTGGACCCCGGGCTGAGAACGCACCTTATACCATCTCTCTTATAATTTGGTGTGTTCTGCTAGCCCTAACAGGTAGTAGTACTTTTGTCAGTGTGGATGGGTCCCAAGTCATGCTGGAGAGTGACATTTCCATCTCCAAAAGCTTGTAAGCAGTGGGAAGCATGAAGTGCTCTAAAATTTTCTGGTAGACGGCTGTGCTGACTTTGATCTTGATAAAACACAGTGGACCTACACCAGCAGACGACGTGGCTCCCCAAAACTATAACTGATTGTGGAGACTTCACACTAGACCTCAATAAGCTTGGATTGTGTGCCTCTCAACTCTTCCTCCAGACTCTGGGACCTTGATTTCCAAATTAAATGCAAAATTTACTTTAATCTGAAAACAACACCTTGGATCACTGAGCAACAGTCCAGTTCTTTTTCTCCTTGGCCCAGTTCAGACTCTTTTGACGTTGCCTACTGGTCATGAGTGGCTTGACACAAGGAATGCCACACTGGTAGCCGATGTCCTGGATACATCTCTGTGTGGTGGCTCTTGAAGCAATGACTCCACCAGCAGTCCACTCCTTGTAAATCTCCCTCAAATTTTTGAATGATTTCTCTTAACAATCCTTTCAAGGCTTTGGTTATCCCAGTTGCTTGTGCACCTTTTTCTACCACACTTTTTCCTTCCACTCAACTGTCCATTTATATGCTTGGATATAGCACTCTGTGATCATCCAGTTTCTTTAGCAATTACCTTTTGTGGCTTACCCTCCTTGTGGACTGTGTTAGTGACTGTCTTCTGGTCCAGCAGTCTTCCCCATGGTTGTGGAACCTACTGAAACAGACTAAGGGACTTTTTTAAACCCTTAGGAAGCCTTTGCAGGTGTTTTTTGTGAATTATTCTAATTTACTGAGGTTATGACTTTTGGATTTTCATTGGTTGTAAGCCATAATCATCAACATTAACAGAAAAAAACTTGAAATAGATCACTCTGTTTGTAATGACTCTATATCATATATGAATTTCCCTTTTTGTATTGAAGAACCGAAATAAATTAACTTTTTGAAGATATTTTAATTTTGTAAGAAGCACCTGTATATATATATATATATATATATATATATATATATATATATATATATATATATATATATATATATATATATATATATATATATATATATATATATATATATACTTTATTTGCTGTAATCTGAGAATTTAGCATTTTCAATAGAATTTTTCAGGACAACATAATACTATGGAATATAGCATAAATCTTTATCATTGGTCTCCTCAAGCAAACATCTCATGGGAATACACTTGAACTCATTCAATTTTCATATTGCTCACCTTAAAAGTAGTACTGTAGGGATCTAAAACTAATTTTCTTTTCTGGAATTATACAGCCCAGTACTATAGTAATACTTCTAGTTTCTAAATTATTCTAACCTGCACCTTAGAGTAGAAAAATGTCAAATATAAGGTTATCCATTTAAGCAAATAGATTTAGAAATTTCATAGTCCCCTATCAGCTCCAGCAGCAGCTGCTGCATATCATATGTGCATATATGTGACATTATGATACCTCTCCATAACATTGAGCACTTGACCACTTATCTCATGTAGAGGCAATAATGACTGTATATTGCATTCTTTGTTACACAATTTCAATTCAATTAAAATGGTTTCCCGCCATTGGAAATTGTATGTATTTAGGGCTAAACATTGTGTTTCTATATCTATTGCTGTCTGCAGAATAAATTACCGTATATACTCGAGTATAAGCCGAGATTTTCAGCCCAAATTTTTGGGCTGAAAGTGCCCCTCTCGGCTTATACTCGAGTCATGATCGGTGGTGGGGTCGGCGGGTGAGCACTGTCATATACTTACCTAGTCCCGGCGATCCTGGCGCTCCCCCTGCCTGTCACACTGTCTTCGGTGCCGCAGCCTCTTCCCCTGAGCGGTCACGTGGGACCGCTCATTAGAGAAATGAATAGGCGGCTCCACCTCCCATAGGGGCGGAGCCGCCTATTCATTTCTCTAATGAAGCGGTGCCGGTGACCGCTGATAGAGAAAGAGGCTGCGGCACCGAAGACAGGCAGGGGGAAGGAGCGGGACGCCGGGAGCAGGTAAGTATGACATATTCACCTGTCCTCGTTCCACACGCCGGGCGTCGCGCCATCTTCCCGGCGTCTCTCCGCTCTGACTGTTCAGGCAGAGGGCGCGATGACGCATATAGTGTGCGCGCCGCCCTCTGCCTGATCAGTCAGTGCGGAGAGACGCCGGGAAGATGGCGCCGAGGAGCTGCAAGCAAGACAGGTGAGTATGTTTTTTTTTATTTTTTTTATTGCAGCAGCAGCAACAGCTATGGGGCAATAATGGACGGTGCAGAGCACTATATGGCACAGCTATGGGGCAATGGTGCAGAGCACTATATGGCACAGCTATGGGGCAATAATGGTGCAGCGCACTATATGGCACAGCTATGGGGCAATGGTGCAGAGCACTATATGGCACAGCTATGGGGCAATGGTGCAGAGCATTATATATATGGCACAGCTATGGGGCAACGGTGCAGAGCATTGTATATATGGCACAGCTTTATGTGGAGCATCTATGGGGCCATAATGAACGGTATGGAGTATCTATTTTTAATTTTGAAATTCACCGGTACCTGCTGCATTTTCCACCCTAGGCTTATACTCGAGTCAATAAGTTTTCCCAGTTTTTTGTGGCAAAATTAGGGGGGTCGGCTTATACTCGGGTCGGCTTATACTCGAGTATATACGGTATCTTAGAATCCATTAGGTCATTCAGTTGGAGAGTTTGTAATCCTTTTTTACCCCCCAAATGCATGCATTTAATGAAAAAAATTGTCCCCAAAGGTGGACAAGTCCTTTAATGTTGTAGCGTGTTAGCTTAAAATCTAGCAACAGTTGAATATATACATGGCTATGCTACAAAATCAATAGTTTAGGGCCAGGTAGCTATTGTTCCCCATATCATTGTGAAAAATAATATACAGCACAGGGACTGTTTTAAAAAAAATAGCATCTCTTTTGTGTAACTCATGAAATTTAGGTTATAATGATATATTGTTATGTATATATACTGTATATATATTATGGATGTCTACACTATCATTTAATAAAGTACATTTTAATAGATATTGGAATAATAATAAGTTCCACAATTTGATAGGTTTAAAAAATGTTGCTGTGCTGAGATAATCCTATAAATGTGACCAAACTACAGTGGGGAAAATAAGTGCTTAATACACTGTCATTTTTGCAAGTTATCTCATCTGCAAAGAATGGAGAGATTAGTAATTTTTATCGTAGGTATACTTTTACTATGAGAGACAAAATCTAAAATAAAAAAAACAGAAAATTACATTGTATAATTGTTAAATAATTGTATCAATTGCACCTATTTGAACTTGTTACCTGTATAAAAGACACCTGTCCACAAACTTAATCAGCCAAGTTCCAACCTCTCCACCATGGCCAAGACCAAAGAGCTTTCTAAGGACACTAGGGACAAAATTGTAGACCTTAACCAGCAAGGATTTTGGCACTCACAGACCTGTAGTTTTTCTTTAAGAAGATCTACTGGTCTGCACTCATTACCTGTATCAATTGCACCTATTTGAACTTGTTACCTGTATAAAAGACACCTGTCTACAAACTTAATCAGCCAAATTCCAACCTCTCCACCATGGCCAAGACCAAAGAGCTTTCTAAGGACACTAGGGACAAAATTGTAGACCTGCACAAGGCTGGGGTTGGCTATAGGACAATAGTCCTGCAGCTTGGTGAGACTGCAACAACAGTGCAATTATTAGAAAATGAAAGAAACACAAGATGATTGTCAATCTTCCTTAGTCTACAGATCCATGCATGATCTTGCATCATAGGGTAAGGATAATTATTAGAAAGATCAGACATCATACAGCAAGGACACAGGATGACGGCACCATATTGAAGGGAGAATGGATGGGGTCATGTATTGTGAGATTTTGGCCAACAATGCCCTTCCCTCAGTAAGAGCAATGAAGATGGGTTGTGGTTGGGTCTTCCAACATGACAATGACCTGAAACACACAGCCAGTGCAACTAAGGACTGGCTCCGTAAGAAGCATTTCAAGGCCCTGGAATGGCCTAGCTAGTCTTCAGACCTAAACCCAATAAGAAAATCTTTGGGTGGAATGGAAACTCAATGTTGAGCAGAAACAGCTCCAAAACTTGAAAGACCTGGAGAAGATCTGTGTGGAGGAATGGGTCAAAATCTGTGCTGCAGTGTGTGCAAACTTGGTCAAAAACTACAGGAAACATCTGACCTCTGTAACTGCAAATGAAGGTTTCTCTACCAAATATTAAGCTCTAGTTTTCTATTTTATTAAATGCTTAATTCATGCAATAAAAAGCTAGTTTATTTTGGAAAAATCATACAATGCAATTTTCTGGGTTTTATTTGAGATTCCATCTCTCACAGTTGAAGTATACCTATGATACAAATTACAGACCTCTCCACTCTTTGTAAGTGGGAAAACTTGCAAAATCAGAAGTGTATCAAATATTTATTTTCCCCACTCTGCACACTGTCTTATTTGCTGTGTCTAACCATGCAGGGTAGCTCCAGTTCATGGTTGGTGCGAACCACAACTCCTGGTCAGGGAAGGAAGCATAAGAGAGTATCAAGACAACACAGCAGGGACTCTCCGCTGTATTTCTGTGGGCTAACACATTATTATTATTATTTTATTATTATACATTTTTATAGTGCCATTTATTCCATGGGGAATAAGGGGGCAAATATTGACAAATACATTAAACATGAGCAAAAAACAAGGCACACAGGTACATAAGGAGGGAGGACCCTGCCCGCGAGGGCTCACAGTCTGCAGGGATGGGTGAGGATACACTAGGAGAGGGTAGAGCTGGTTGTGCGGCGGTTCAGTAGGTTGAAGATCAGTGCAGGCTGTATGCTTGTCGGAAGAGGTGAGTCTTCAGGTTCTTTTTGAAGGTTTCTATGGTAGGCGAGAGTCTGATGTGTTGGGGTAGAGAGGTCCAGAGTATGGGGGAAGCACGGGAGAAGTCTTGGATGCGGTTGTGGGAAGTAGAGATGAGAGAAGAGTAGAGAAGGAGGTCTTGAGAGGATTGGAGGTTGCGTGTAGATAGGTACCGGGAGACCATGTCACAGATGTATGGAGGAGATAGGTTGTGGATGGCTTTGTATGTCATTGTGAGGGTTTTGAACTGGAGTCTCTGGGCAATAGAAAGCCAGTGAAGGGCTTGGCATAGGGGAAAGGCTGGGGAATAGCGGGGAGACAGGTAGATTAGTCAGGCAGCAGAGTGTAGGATGGATTGGAGTGGTGCCAGAGTGCTAGAGGGGAGTCCAGAGAGTAGGAGGTTGCTTTTATCAAGGTGGGAGATGATAAGGGCATGCACTAGTATTTTTGTGGTGTCACGGTCAAGGAATGCACAGATCCGGGAAATATTTTTGAGTTTGAGATGGCAGGACGGCATTATTTTGCCTGTTTTATCACAGAAGTGAATGCTTCTGCCAATCTCCAGCCCTGTGAGCTCATCTTAAATCAAGTCAGTGATGTTCCAGCTTTAGCTACTGCTGAGCTCATACAGTATATCACTGACTTGATTTAAGATGAACTCACAAGGCTGGATACATAGCATAAACTCTCACTCCTGTGATAAAACAGGCATGGAGTTGTTTTACCACACAGAAAAAGAACCCTCTGCTGTGTCATTTATTAATTCTCTTATGCTTCCTCCCCTGGTCAGCAGGTATGGTACAGACTGGCCTTGAGCTGGAGCAAGTCTGCATAGTGGAAAATAGAAAAATAAGACTTTGCAAAGTTTGGGCACTTTTATGAGATTATCTCAGCACAGAAACATTTTTTAACCTACCCAATTATGGAACTTACTATTATTCCAAGATCGATTATTAAAATATACTTTGTTTGTGGAACAACCCCTATTAATCTAAAAGACTTAAACTGTTTATTTATCTGTCTATCACAATAAATGAAATCTCACTTTCCCCTGTCCCGGAAATCTGCTGCCTCGGAGTAACCCTTGACTCTTTCCTGTCCTTCAAACCGCACATTCAAGCTCTCACCACCTCCTGTCGCCTCCAGCTCAAAAATATTTGCAGAATCCATTCTTTCCTCAACCCTCAATCTACTAAAATGCTTGTGCATGACCTAATCATCTCCTGCCTCGACTACTGCAACATCCTCCTCTGTGGCCTACCTTCTAACACTCTCGCACCTCTCCAGTCTGTCCTTAACTCTGCTGCCCGACTAATTAATTTTTCTCCTCGATACACTCCTGCTTCTCCTCTTTGCAAATCCCTTCCCAGCATATCCAGTTTAAACTACTAACACTGACCTACAAAGCCATTCATTACCTTTCTACTCTGTATATTTCTGAACTAATCTCCCAATATCTTCCCTCACATAATCTCCGGTCCTCCCAAGACCTCTTTCTCTCCTCCACACTTATTCACTCCTCACCCAATCGCCTCCAAGATTTCCCCCAAATATACCCCATCCTCTGAAATTCTGCACCCCAACAGGTCCGATTATCCACCACATTTGGATCCTTCAGACGGTACCTGAAAACCCATCTCTTAAAACCTGTAATGACCACACTGCCACCTCAACACCATCGGAGCAACCCTTGTCGTACTGTCTCCTTCCCCACAATCCTGTAGACGGTAAGCCCACAAGGACAGGGTCCTCTTCCCTCTGTACCAGTCTGTCATTGTTAGTTTGTTTACTGTAAGTGATGTTTGTATATTGATGTAACCCCTTCTCATGTACAGCCCCCTGGAATCAATGGTGCTATAAATAATAATAATAATAATAATAATAATAATAATTATAATTATAATGATAATAATATTTGAGGCCAAAAAAACTGTAAAATTTGGGGTCCAATTCTGGTGCCAAAGGAAAAATATTTGTTAGATAATAACATAACTATTAACCTTTATAATTCAATAGTGTCTTCCAAGTTGATGGAATATTTTTGTTACTTTTTATTAAATATTTTTCAGAATCATGGAACCTTGATTAATGCAATAAAACAACCAACAAAAACTTTTTTATTTACTTTTATTCATTCAGTTCACCCATGCCCTTTCTCAGTGTATAGAAAAAGAGAAAAAGTCATAAACCAAAGCATTTCCTTTATTCTGGTATAAAGCTGCCATTACTTTGAGAGTTATCTTTCCTGGCTTCGCCATAGAAATGAAAGCTTGTCTCAACACTTTGTGGAGAATAGATTAAGCCCAAAAATCCACCTAGAGAATAAAAGGAACTGCCCTAGCCTTATATTCCCTAAAATCATCTGTCAGGGATTTTTGTCCCCTTCCTGAACTGTTGGTAAAAAAACAAAACAATATAAATAAAGTGTTATTGAATGTGAATGAGGCATAATGCTATTTCTATGCATTTAATGATCACTATTCTGGTTTTTTAGCAGTTTTTAACTCATAAATCAGATGTATTTTCTCCCACATTACAAAGTTTGCAATGTACATTCTTACTATTAATTTCTAAAAAAAAAAAAAAAAGATATGAAAGGGTAGCTACTATTTCAGAACTTTGGGGGAAGCTTTCATCTCACTCACTGCTATTCTTCTAGCTCCTGACAAGGGAAGATTATTTCTTGACTTCACTGTAGCTCTCAAAGTGGATATAAAATATTAAGGAAAATATATTCATATACTTGAAAATATTAATCACCAAATACTCAGGAGTATAGACTTTGCCAATTTTATTTTTAGGCAAGAAATGTTTCACAACAATAACATATACACAGACAGTGTACCTCACGAAGATACTAGGAAGCAGTTGACCAATATCATCTTGTCCTTATATTCTTCAAAGTCAAATCCCTTGATCTCTGGGCTTACCTTAATTTATATGATTGTAGCCTCTAGCAGTTTTGCAGAAAAGCAACTGAGATAATGCCCAACCCTGTAATGTGCCCTACACTGAGGCAAACAAAACTGGATGTACCCCAGTTGTATCATGTGCTAAATAATCTTTGTGAAAAAATTAACTTGACTTTCTACTATACATTTGTTTTTATGCATCTTGCCTAGCACTAGAATTTGACACATCTTCACATCCTTGTTATGCTTGGGCATGTGCCTAGGGTGGCAGGACATGGAAGGGGGGCTTGCATGGAATATTAAAATAAATAATGTTGATTTCTTCATCCTATTATTACTGCCAGAAAATTGTTTGATTATTCGGCAGCAGTGGGAAGAGAGGGTTGGCAGGACCTTGACAAACAACTGTCTTTTAAATACATTACACAGGAAAATGTTTGCGCTAGCTGTCTGAAGTGCTGGCATGTTCACTAAAGAAAGCATCCAGGGATCCCAATCTGAAAAAATGATCAGCTGACAGCAGCTACACGATTAATCAGCACATAGCTGACTGTGTGTCTATAATATCCAGTGCGGCTACAGCATCAGAGGTGCTGTCTGAGACTAGCTCATTAACTCTGCTCATGACCTCGTAACCTGCAGTGTTGATGGCCTCTCCATCCTATGAAAGCAACAGCTACCACTCTAACCATGCTGTTTCCTTCCAGTGATGTGCGGAAAAAGGAATTGTCGAAGATGCAGGGCTTCAAGCTGCAAGATGCAGGCTGATATGATGACAATTTTAATATTTAGTCTGTGGGTCCAATATGTGATTCTGTGGTGTAATATACGTCCAGTGTGTATGTGCAAATGTATGTGTATGTACTATAAAATCTGCATAAAACTAAGGTAGTTTATCCCAAGTGGATCCCCACTTTGTGAAAAACATTTTTATCATGGTAATTTCATGATATAACTGCCAGAATAAAATAAAAATAAAATTAATATTAATAACACTCAATTAAAAAAAAAACGCACCCACCCAAAAAATTACTAAACTCTCTTTTTAAAAAAAAATAAATTAGATAATGTGAATGAATTGTATTTAAAGTTTTAATTAACATGTGAAGTTTAGGGGTTGTCCAAGTTCATTTTAAAAAGTATTACAGGAAGTGAATGTTGCAAAATAAGCCTGATTTGTCCATACAGATCATTTCCCTGATTCTCCAACACAGTCAATCTGGTGCTTGTCCTGCAGTGATAATGTGCTGTATGCACATGTGCACATGACAACTGCAGCCAATCACTAGCCTCAGCAGTTTCTACTGCATATGCAGGCATCACCACTGAGGCCAATGATTGGCTGCAGTAGTCATGTGCATACACGGTACAGCATGTAATCACTGCTGGACAAGTCAACAAGACTACCGGAGGTGGCAGGGAAAAAAAACGGCTGAGTACAAATTATTATTTTTTGTTTCACAACTTTCCCTGCCTTTAGTACATTTTTGAATCATAGACAATTACTTAAATTATGGACAATCATCCTAATATGTAGTAGATGCAATGATGATAATATTATTAGCAAGTGCAATTAGAAATGTTGTATAGTTCTTCTGATTTGATATGTTGCTTACCACATGTGCAGGGCATTGCAATAGCTTAGGTACCCATGATTTAATGAATCTCGATAATCGAATTTGCCAGCTGATTTGAGGATATCAGCTTGAAACTAAATTTGCAAGGTTCGCTCATGTCTATTGCCTTCAGATCACCTTGCTGGCCAAAATAATATAGCTGTTTCCTCCTTTGCCTTAGGCCAAGTTCACACGTTCAGTATTTTGTCAGTATTTCACATCAGTATTTGTAAGCCAAAACCAGGAGAGGAACACTCAGAGGAAAGTATAATAGAAACACGTCACCACTTCTGTATTATCACCCACTCCTGGTTTTGGCTTACAAATACTGAGGTAAAATACTGACCACATACTGAACATGAGACCATGGCCTTGTTCACACATTAGTCTGGATTCATGCTTCTTTGGATTCTGAGAATATCAAATACAGGCCCTTTGAGAAAGCCAACAAGGAGAAAATGAACCGGTAATGTAAAAGCTTTGACATGGACATTCATTAGGTCTTCTATATCCAGAAGAAATGCTTCTAACCAAGATTTTATCATGTCCGTGTGATACTGAAAGGAATGTATCGCAAATTTTATCTGGTTCCACTCGGTCTACTTTTTCTTCCCGTATCTCTGATATTTTCAGAGTGCAAGACTGAATATTTTTATGTCTGCCTTTTCTGTATCAAGGAGATAAGTCAATGAAAAAAAAGATGTACAACTCTGGTCAACATGAGGATCTGAAAAAGCATCGGATACAAGTGCTAAACACACTGGGGAAGAGGTGGACATTTGAAGTGACAAGTATGCCTCCAGAAATGGTGAGACTTTGAAAAACTTTTAGCAAAGTGAGAAGTTTTGCATTACTCTGCTGTTTGCTAAAAAGCTTAGTTTTGTTTTAAAATGTAGAAAAACTATTAATGGCCATGGGCTCTTCCAAGGCCTATAAATTGAACTTTAGGTTTTAAGAAAAATCTATTGCTCTCAACAAATTCCACTGAATGCATAAAATATTGAATATCCTGTTAGTTGTTCTGTTAAGTACATTGTCACACATTTACCAGATCTGCATACGTTAATACAGACACTCGAAAAGGTGTCACTTTACAAGTGTTTCATAGCGATGCTAAAAATATACAACAGTTCTTCACAGATATTACATCAGTGCTGATAGCATACAGCAACTTTCTTAAAGATGACCTGTCAAACCAGGTCAAAAATGACTCATTTTGTTCATATTTTATAGTTTTTCTTTTTTTTTTAAATCCTTTATTCCAAAGACGTGATATTATTTGTTGTCATTTTTATGGTCATTACAAGGGGACATGTCTTTAGACTGTTCTGCATTATTACCCTGTTAGCCACTCCCACTTGGTAAAGACCATACAAATTGTCAGTAAATAAAAAAGGCCCGTATCTCTGGAACCATATGATGGATTTAAAAAATATAGTAAAAAAACATTACTCACAGGAGCAGAATCAGTGGGAATAAAGTAGAAACAAAATGTCACCACTTTAAAAGGCATCTGTTATTAGGATCAACTAACCATTGCTGTCTATATGGACATGTAGGTCATAGAAAGTTGAGTATAATAATATCTTGATATCTGCAATCCAATTTCTTATTTCAGAGAAGTTCACTTTTTTCTTAATATGTAAATGAGCTGCTAAGATCTATGGGCCGGACACTGATCTTTCTGAAAATCTGCCTCCAGGGATTATTTCAAATGAATGGGATGTTAACAGTGTGAGGCATGTAGATCAGGAGAGCAGACTGTTGGTCATTACATATCACACTCATAAGATCTTAACAACTCATTTACATATTAAAAAAACAAGAATTTCTCTGCAATAAGACATTGGATCGCAAATCTCAAGGTATCATTTTATTCAGCTTCCTATCACTTCGATGGCCACATATATGGCATAGGAGGGTTGATCTTACTGACAGATTCCCTTCAATTAGTTTTCCAGAACCCATATTCACAAATTTGGTTACATATATAACCTGATTTTGGGGGGCATTTTCCGTTATTGCCACCCTAAATTACTATTATTTCATTATTTTTTCAATCTTATATATACAGACCATTAATTATGTTATTCCCAATCAAATTATACTGCCTATTACATCTACCCTATGAATGGTATTCCTATTAAAGACATAGACACAGAGGCATAACTTTACAAAAGACAATTATATTGCTCTTCTGTCTTCTCCAAAAAAGAGCAGAGCTTCCATATATTCCTTAGAAGTGGCTAGTTGGAAAACCCCCACCCTTCTTCAGGGATTACATTATGTTTGTCTGCAAAAACAGCACAGATTGCAGACAGATTCTTGATGTCAAAACTATGGAAAGTTGGAATTAAATTATGATGGGGTCAATGGGGTCTGCGCTCCTCATCTGGATGCATTGTACGACAAATCTGTTTAACCCTCCGTCACATACAATATTCGGACTAACGAGTTCACATACAATGTGCCTGTCAGGCGCCTGCTGGAAAAATACCTATAATATCTAATGTTTGCAATTTCAGTGCTCTAAAAGTGATCAGTGACCTTCATAGGGATGTAATAAAAGAGACTACACATAATCAGTTGCAAAAAAACCCATTTACTTAACATAAAACTAATAACTATGAAATACAAACTTTTCAAAACTCCCGCCAAATAGTCCCCAGTTCGACTCTCTCAAAAAAATGTACAAAGAAAATTTTTGAACACAAACTTAATTTTAAGGTACCTTAAGTACTATTAAAAACATATTCAATCAGAAGTAGATGCTGAGGTTTCCCCAGAAAAGTCACACTTGCAGAGCAAATAGCAAGAATTACACACCATTTTTGCATGTGTCAGGCAAATTGCTTTATGACATTTGAGACATTCATAATTTGAATCACTTTCCTCTCCTAAATCCTCATTCAGTGTGAGGTCTCTATCATCTAACAGCATGTTTGTTACTTCCTCAACATCAAGTTGTTTGGATAAATTGTACATTTTCCTCTCCATTTCAGCAGATAATCTGAAGCAAGAGAAGGAATATGTTAGGGAACTACTGTATATGCCTGAGCAGCACACTTTCTTTTATAAAATCTCCCTTATTTCTATGAAATATCCTCACATTTTGTGCTATACATTCATAAAACAAGCTAAATAAACTATTGTGATGAATAAAAACATAAAATACCAACCTAAAGGTACCTTCACACGAAACGACTTTGTAACGATATCGCTAGCGATCCGTGACGTTGCAGCGTCCTGGCTAGCGATATCGTTTAGTTTGACACGCAGCAGCGATCAGGATCCTGCTGTGATGTCGCTGGTCGCTGAATAAAGTCCAGAACTTTATTTGGTCGTCCGATCGCCGTGTATCGTTGTGTTTGAAAGCAAAAGCAACGATACCAGCGATGTTTTACACTGGTAACCAGGGTAAACATCGGGTTACCAAGCGCAGGGCCGCGCTTAGTAACCCGATGTTTACCCTGGTTACCAGCGTAAAAGTAAAAAAAACAAACAGTACATGCTCACCTGCGCGTCCCCCAGCGTATGCTTCCTGACACTTACTGAGCGCCGGCCCTAAAGTGAAAGTGAAAGCACAGCGGTGACGTCACCGCTCTGCTGTTAGGGCCGGAGCTCAGTCAGTGTCAGGAAGCAGACACCGGGGGACGCGCAGGTGAGAATGTACTGTTTGTTTTTTTTACTTTTACGCTGGTAACCAGGGTAAACATCGGGTTACTAAGCGCGGCCCTGCGCTTAGCAACCCGATGTTTACCCTGGTTACCCGGGGACCTCGGCATCGTTGGTCGCTGGAGAGCTGACTGTGTGACAGCTCTCCAGCGATCAAACAGCGACACTGCAGCGATCGGCATCGTTGTCGCTATCGCTGCAGCGTCGCTTCGTGGGAAGGTACCTTTACTGAATGTGACGTATTCACATACAATGAGCCTGAGAGATCTGTGCAGCTATATCCTCTCCCCTGAAGCTCTGAAATCCAACTGTGATATCAGGTTTCACAGACCTTCAAGAGACAGGAGACTACCTGGAGGGAGGGGCTTTCCTCACAATCTGGTGAGGAATAGTGATGGGAAATCTAGTTCATTTTGGAGAGTAGTTCACCATGAACTAGTTCACTGAAAAGATTAGTTCAAAAGATTAGTTCATTTAGTTCAGTATTTCTCTGGATTCTGCTGAGAAGAGATGGATCAGTTCTAGTTCGTTACACAGAAGCTGTGGCTCCTAGGATGAGTTATAGTTTTGTTAAAATGATCAGAAATAGTTAATACATCTGATCATTACATAACAAACTCTTGTTAAAGGGGTACTCAGTCTGGAGAAAAAAAAATTCAAAAGTTATTTATTCAAGTTAGTAATTTCTTTTTTTTCTTTGTGAAATATTCAAGCCTCCCAGTGCTCGCACTGCAGTATCAGAAAGCTGACCTGTGATTGATTGCTATGGGGCAAAGAAAATCTTCCTATTAGACAGCCTGATAATTCTCCACCCTATCCTGTGAGGAGCTGATAGGAAATGCATCATGTGACCTGTGAACTAAATGAACTATATGAACTGCTGAACTAGATGTTCTGTTGAGAATGACTCAGGACAGCCTAGTTCAACGTGATGCATCTCACTGAGCCCAGCAGCAGTTCCCCCTGTATAGTGTATAGTGTAGAGTACTGACTCATAATGATTGTGTATGAGGGAGCTGAGAAGCCGTTCAGCATCCTGAGAAGACAACAGGAGCCAGTGGTAAAGATTTTAGCAAGACTGATCTTCTAGGCTACAGGAGGCTGATCCTCTACAGGAGGCTGATCTTTACCACAAAGACTGGTGAGGGGCATGAACCACACCACAGAAACACTCTCTCTCATACACACATGAGCTGTGTCTGTCTAATGTACAATTTCAGTTTTTATTATTACTATTATATTTGTATTTGATGTGTGGTATAGTGTTTTACTACCTTCTTTTCCAGCATCAGGAGCTATAAAGAGTAAGTGTGAGACCAGGGATCTTCAGTGTGAGGAGCTGTATGAGGGATCACTCTCTGTCTCCTCCCACTTGCTGTTTAGTTCATAATGAACTAATCTCTGTCAGGATGGTGAACTAGATGAACTGGTTCACTCTGAAGATTAGTTCATTTTGAACTACTCACTCACGAACTACCCATCACTTAGTGAGGAAGGAGAAATGAAAGTAAAAGAGAAGCGCCAGTCAGATCAGTTGTATGTGACGGAGGGTTAAAGATGCGAACTGGCTTATCAAACCTTAAAATATCATGGCAGGCATATATGGGAAAAATAATTCATTTTGCATGCACATCAACAGGTTCTTCTGTATAACATTCAATATATGCAGTACTATTTATTGCTAATAAAGTGCTGACATATTCTAGGGATCAATTCTATAGGAAGTCAGTTAGTCTATCAGTATATATATGGATTATGGGAGGAAGCCAAAGTATGTAGAAGAAATCCACACAAACATGTGGAATATGCAAACTCCACTCAGATTTTAGCCTAAACCCGATTTGGCCACAGGTCTCCTGTATTGCGAAGCAACAATACTAACAATGAAACCATAAATATATATTTGTAATCTGGGAAATGTTCTTGTTCTACAAGATATGACTAAAGCTTCATAGGCAGAATGAAGAATTTCCTTCTCTATTACCAGATAAGACCTGGTAATATAGTGTAAGTGTATTAGTTACTAAGACAAAGAAATAAGATCACATCAGCTTACTCTGTCCAAGTATTGTTCAATCTAATAAGGGTGAGGTGCATGGACAGAGACCACGGGCCGGCTACCATGTGAAAATGATCAGATAGAAGGCAGGAAGACATACAGCAACCATAATGGAAATGACTATAAAAACATTATTTATTAGTAACTATTAAAATATCAAAAAGGGCAAAAATATAAACAAACACTATAGGCCTACGCGTTTCAAGCACTAAGACTCTTAATCATAGCCTTATCATATTAAGAGCCTCAAAACACCTCCTATAAAGGGATGGGTATATTGACAAGTAGGTGTTACCAGCTGGGGATGTGCACTTGTACATATTGACTCTGACCAATCTGTGGTGAGAGTGTGCGGACACTCCCCCTTAGAGGGAATTGGTCGGTAAGATCAACCCTCCCAAACTGCATATATAGGCATGCAGGTCTGATATTCTTAACTGATGTCATACAGGCAGTGATCTATCAATCAAGCTAAAGAGGCTGGTGCTCTGCGGGGAAACATCCTTCTGAGCTAAAGAGGCTGGTGCTCTGCGGGGAAACATCCTTCTGAGCTAAAGAGGCTGGTGCTCTGCGGGGAACTTCCTTCTGAGCTAAAGAGGCTGATGCTCTGTGGGGAAACATCCTTTGGAGCTAAAGAGGCTGGTGCTCTGTGGGGAACATCCTTCTGAGCTAAAGAGGCTGTTGCTCTGCGGGGAACATCCTTCTGAGCTAAAGAGGCTGATGCTCTGTGGGGAAACATCCTTCTGAGCTAAAGAGGCTGGTTCTCTGTGGGGAAACATCCTTCTGAGCTAAAGAGGCTGGTGCTCTGTGGGGAAACATCCTTCTGAGCTAAAGAGGCTGGTGCTCTGTGGGGAACATCCTTCTGAGCTAAAGAGGCTGGTGCTCTTCAAGGAAACATGCTTCTGAGCTAAAGAGGCCGGTGCTCTGCGGGGAACATCCTTCTGAGCTAAAGAGGCTGGTGCTCTGCGGGGAACATCCTTCTGAGCTAAAGAGGCCGGTGCTCTGCAGGGAACATCCTTCTGAGCTAAAGAGGCTGGTGCTCTGTGGGGAACATCCTTCTGAGCTAAAGAGGCTGGTGCTCTTCGAGGAAACATCCTTCTGAGCTAAAGAGGCCGGTGCTCTGCGGGGAACATCCTTCTGAGCTAAAGAGGCTGGTGCTCTGCGGGGAACATCCTTCTGAGCTAAAGAGGCCGGTGCTCTGCGGGGAACATCCTTCTGAGCTAAAGAGGCTGGTGCTCTGCGGGGAACATCCTTCTGAGCTAAAGAGGCTGGTGCTCTGTGGGGAACATAATTCTGAGCTAAAGAGACTGGTGCTCTGGGGGCAAACATCCCTCTGAGCAGAGGCTCGGAAGTGCTCTGTGATGCCAAAAGCACTTTATTCCTCATTTGCATATTAATTTAAATGCTAATTCCTGGGGAATGCAGTAAAGGATAGATAATATAAGGATGGCAATGGATTTACAGAGAAATAGGACCATGCAGATAAAAGAGAAAAGCTTCTCCAGAATTATTTCATAGGGGATGCAAGCATTTACTAAAACAGACAAGTCAGGACGGGTGACAGGTGGTCTTTAAGCATCCCTTCATGCATTTCACTGAATGCTACTATTTGATCAATTACCTTGAATGTGAGCCCTATAAAATATGATATTAGGATAAAGGAGTACACAAGCTTGAGGTTATTTACTTAACCCATGATGGAAACAGAGGGTTACACAGAAAAAGGTGTCCTTTTGTGTGGTTTGTTATTGCATGAATAATCATGAATATTTAATAAGTAAATCAATCATGTTACAGAGCATTCTGATAGCAATAACTGTAATGTGGCAATAAAAAGACAATGCCTATGTACCTGTGTATTATTTACTACCGCCAGCTTATTTATGATCCTGCATCATTTATGGACTAGTGTTTATGCTTTATTGCACTGGTTACATTTGTTTATCCATTTATTACCTATGTTAATATTAATGTCAGGAGCTGATACGGTTCCTCTGCGCTGTCTTCATATCTGTCGTCATTGTGCGCTTAAAAATGTGTTTATTGGCTTAATACAGTGTTGTGAAAAAGTGCTGAACCATTAAGTGTAAATTTATTTTACCAACTTGCTATTAATTACACCGTGCTGCAGAAGGAAACTTACAAAGATGCTGTTAGAAAGTAAAGGTGAGACCGCATTCCATAAAATGCAAGAATATATTTTTAGCTGCTCTGTAAAATACTGATTTTTTTACTATCTTGCATTGGATTTACTTATAATGCAATGATATTCACCTATTGACCTAGAAAGACTTGTACTTCAGGCTTTAGTTCACACAACAACACTGTTGCCCTTGGTTTTTCAAAAACTGGAAAATATCTATTCTTATCTCTTTGAGAACCAGTCCAGGTGCAAAGCACAGTACATTTCTAAGACTTTCTTTACTTCAGATATTTAAAGAGGTTGTCCACTACCTTAGCATTGATGATCCATAGGTCATCAATGTCTGATCGGTGGGGTTGCTAATCAAAAGTGCTCAGTTAAGGAGCTGCTCCCTCTACTGATAGTGGCCTCGACTGGGTACTGCACATAAGTCCCCTGTTCAATTCAATAGGGGGTGGATTTGCAGTACCCAGCAGCGGCCACTATAATAGAGCCGATTCACATATAATATAGTATAACCACTAGAGATGGGCAGACATCTGGATGTTGGGTCAAGCGAGTTCTGACGGACAGTTACAAAAAAGTTTGAGTTCAGGTACCAGAACAGTACCCGAACCTGAACCCAAACCAGGACCCCATTCTCTTGAATGGGGGGCCCGAACATCCAGTGTTTGCTTCGCTGTATTGTACATGACAGAGTGGCAAACACCGCTTCTGATCGATGGTGAAATCATCCCTGCCAGCCAGAGAGTCACTGTTCCCACGCTGTCAGAAGATAGTGTGAGTGCTCAGCTGTGCTCGGAGGTATAAAGTTTACCTCTGGTCACTAGTTTCAACTGATGGGACAACTACTCCCATCATCCAACACCTGCTGCCGCTAATAACAGCGAAAGTAGAAGCGATGGATGGGAGTAATCATATGCCGCTCCTGTGCTGTAATTAAATAATTAAAAAAAAAAACAGGCGTGGGTTTCCCTGTATTTTTGTTAACCAGCCAGGCAAAACTAACAGCTGGGGGCTGCAACTCTCAGCTGTCAGCTTCAGCAAAGCTAGTTATTAAGAATAGAGGGGTCCCGATGCCGTATTTTTTATTTAAATAATTTAAAAAAATGGTGTGGTCCCACCCATTTCTGACAACCAACCTTGCTAAAGCAGACAGCTGGTATTCTCAGGCTGTTAAGGGGCCATGAATATTTGCCCCCCAGGCCAAAAAATAGCAGCCCGCAGCTGCCCAGAAAAGGCACATCTATTAGATGCACCAAATCTGGTGCTTTGCCTGGATCTTCCCACTTGCCCTATAGTGGTGGCAAGTGGGGTTCATATTTGTGGGGTTGATGTCACCTTTGTATTGTCAGGTGACATCAAGCCCATTGCTTAGTAATGGAGAGGCGTCTATAAGACACCTATCCATTACTAATTCTATAGTTGTATTATAAATAAAGACACAGCAAGAATAAAGTCCTTTAATTGAAAAAAAATGACACAGACTCCTTTAATAATCTCAATACTTATGACCTCACCTAATTCCACCTCAGCCCTCGATCTCTTTTAATAAACCAAAAATAATAAAACAACAATATACCATACCTGTCCGTCATTCTGTTCCATGCCATAATCCATGTCTGGAGCAAAAACAGTTTTCAACCTGGACGGTGCCAAGATGCGACCGTCCAGGCTGAGAACCACTGGGGAATGAACTGCTGTGAGTGCAGCCTCAGTGACTGGATGTGATGTCATGGAGGTTACCTATGGTCACTGAGGCTCTGTTCCCAGCGGGGCTGAACTGTGGTGACCTCGGTGACATTCCCGCTAGCACCGTGAGAAAAGGTTGAGCCAAATGTGGAGCTTAGACAACAATATAGTTAAAGGGCACTGAAGAATAAGGAAGGATGCTGGTATGGTTACTTAAGTAGTCCTTCACATCTTAGTCAACTTCTCCCTCCTTGTCATAGTTACACTCACAGATAGCCCTTGCTGATGTGACGGTCTCATGGAAATGTGCCAGTTGGTGGACATCCCCACCGAGTTGCACCTGGTGTGCGTGGCCCTCCCTTGTAATCCTTGTGGGTGAAAATAGCTGGTACCTCCGCCCGCAACATTGTCTGAGGGTAATATTTTTAGCAAGTCTTCCACAATGGCCCTCTGGCATGCATGCACTGCAAATGTCCTGCCTGCCTCCAACATGAGAGAAGCAAATTTCTCCTTGTACCATGGGTCAAGAAATGTGCACAGCCAGTATTTCATGGTGGACAAAATGTCTTTCACACAAGGGTCTTGGGAGAGGCATCTGGGCATGAACTCTGTTGGCAGACAGCAAAGACTCAAACGTTCAGTGTCCTCACCAGGAAGAACACTAATCATCCTTTCCCCCTCACAATGCATAGCCTCCTCCTCCTCCTCCTCTTCAGGCCATCCATGCTGGATACGCATGAAGCTGGGATTGGGCGTCTCCTCTGTAGCACAGACCAAAAACTACTGTTCCTCCTCATCCTCCTGAATCTTGTTCCTCATCATCACCCAATGTAACTTCAGAATACTGTGTGAGGCTGGGCTGTGTGGTATCAGCCACAGTATAATCTTGCTCCGTAGCACCTGCTCGTCATTCAAAGTTTCCTCTTTGAGATTCTGCATCAAACGTTTGAATAGACAGAGCAGTGGGATGGTTACGCTGACAGTAGCGTCATCAGCGCTCACCATCTTGGTGAAATACTCAAAGTTTTGAAGAACCTGACAAATGTCATCAATCCGCATGCACTCGGCAGTTGTTATGTGTGGGGGCTGAGTGTTACTCTGACAGATATTGAGAAGCTGGAATTCAGACACTGCTCTTTGCTGCTCACTAAGCCTTGCAAACATTTGAACCGCCTACTGCCTCAACACTAGTGTTGAGCATTCCGATACCGCAAGTATCGGGTATTGGCCGATATTTGCTGTATCGGAATTCCGATACCGGTATTCCGAAACTTTTGTGGTATCGGGTATCGGTATCGAAACAACATTAATGTGTAAAATAAAGAATTAAAATAAAAAATATTGCTATACTCACCTCTCCGACGCAGCCTGCACCTTACCGAGGGAACCGGCAGCGTTGTTTGCTTAAAATTCGCGCTTTAACTTCCTTACGCGAAGTCCCGGCTTGTGATTGGTTGCGTCCCGGCCACATGGGCGGCGCGCGACCAATCACAAGCCGGGACTTCGCGTAAGGAAGTTAAAGCGCGAATTTTAAGCAAACAACGCTGCCGGTTCCCTCGGTAAGGTGCAGGCTGCGTCGGAGAGGTGAGTATAGCAATATTTTTTATTTTAATTCTTTATTTTACACATTAATGTTGTTTCGATACCGATACCCGATACCACAAAAGTATCGGATACTTGCGGTATCGGAATGCTCAACACTACTGCTGATGCAAAGTTTGACGCACATTAAGGAGCAGGCATCTGCAGCTGAGGATGAGGGAAGCCTTGATGACAGTCAGCCATTGTCTGCTCAGGGAACTCTCCTGGACAAGGTGGCGGATGAAGAGGAGGAGGAGGATGAATGGGATGAATATTTATGGGAGGAGGATGCTTCTCAGGGGGCAATAGAAACTGGTGGAGTTGCAAGGTAAGGTACAGGGTTTTTGCGGGAGACAAGTGATGTTGATTTGCAAGAAAGTGCTCCTCAACCCAGCACAAGCAGTGAATTGACACCTGGAACATTGGCCCACATGGCTGATTATGCCTTGCGTATCCTAAAAAGGGACCCCTGCATTATAAAAATGATGACCGATGACGATTACTGGTTGGCCTGCCTCCTGGATTCACGCTACAAAGGGAAATTACTAAATATCATGCCACATGAGAACCTTGAGCAAATATTGGCTACCAAACAAGCAACTCTTGTAGACCGTTTGGTTCAGGCATTCCCAGCACACAGCGGCGGTGATGGTTCTCATACGAGCTGCAGGGTGCAACATGGCAGAGGTGTTAGAGGTGCACAAATCAGAAGTGGTGTTGGACAGAGGGGTTTTATGACCAGGTTGTGGAGTGATTTCGCAATGACCGCAGACACGACAGGTACTGCTGCATCGATACAAAGTGACAGGAGACAACATTTGTCCAGTATGGTTACAAACTATTTTTCCTCCCTTATCGATGTTCTCCCTCACACATCATTTCCCTTTGATTACTGGGCATCCGAAATAGACACCTGGCCTGAATTGGCAGAATATGCATTACAGGAGCTCGCTTGCCCAGCTGCTAGTGTGCTATCAGAAAGAGTCTTTAGTGCTGCTGGTTCAATACTGACCGAAAAATTGACTCGTTTTGCTACCCAATATGTTGATGATCTAACCTTCATTAAAATGAACCAATCATGGATTTCTAATTATTTTGCCCCACCTTCCCCTGCTGACACGTAGCTTGCCTGAAAAATGTCTTGCTTTTGGACTCCTCTTACTGACTGCTCCAATTCCTCCATTTCCAGCTGCTGAATGTCCACCATAGGCCTTTTTTTACCTCCATAAATGGGCTGACTCCCCCCACAGGGCCGTGGTCACCACCTAGCGCAAGCACCCATGCGAGTGCCGTTTGCTTGGACAGGTGGGTGTGCCCACTCTTGGGCGACGGCACTGGCACAGTGTCCCTCATAGTACATTGAAGTGTCTCTGACAGTGGTGGTGCACAACCAACATCAGACACACCGTCGTAATATGAGGGGCCATGGGCCAATACCGCCGCCCACAAAAGAGTGTCCCCCTAGCTCGAACAGCGCTCTCCCACTTGCAAAACTTACCTCTCCTGGCTCCACCACTGTGTAGTCTGTGCTGTTAAATCCTTCAATGGCACTGCCAATAAAAATGTGCTGAAATGATAGATGATAGTAAAAATATACAGGGGCCCTGGCCTGCATTTAGACCATTTAATACTTTGTGCCAACTACCACTGTCTGCTACTCAGCAGAGGAGTCCACCCCTATACGTAGCTATGCCGCCTGTTTGTTTATGAAAAAATTTTTGGCAGACATTTACCTCACTTTATTATTTTGGCCTACTAACTGTGTCATCCACTCCTTACAGTTGTCCTCCACTGAACAAACCTATGCCGCCAGTTAACTCCTGTTACCAGTTTTGAACTGCTTTTAGCCAACTTTTTTATTTTAGGCCTACTAAGTGTGTCTGCGCCACTCCTTACAATCGTCCTCCGCTGAACAAACCAATGCCGCCTGTGTACCCCTGTAACCTATTTTAAACTGCATTGAGCCAACTTTTTTATTTTAGGCCTACTAAGTGTGTCTGCGCCACTCCTTACAATCGTCCTCCGCTGAACAAACCAATGCCTCCTGTGTACCCCTGTAACCTATTTTAAACTGCATTGAGCCAACTTTTGTATTTTAGGCCTACTAAGTGTGTCTGCGCCACTCCTTACAATCATCCTCCGCTGAACAAACCAATGCCGCCTGTGTACCACTGTAACCTATTTTAAACTGCATTGAGCCTACTTTTTTATTTTAGGCCTACTACTGTGTCTGTGTGCGCCACTCAATACAGCTGTCCTCCACTGAACAAAGCTGAGCTTCAATTTTCAGCCTATAATACATATTAAACTGCATTTGGCCTACTTGTTTGGTTGGGCCTACTAACGGTGTCTGCCGCTGCTTGTTCTTCTCCACTGAACAAAGCTGAGCTTCAATTTTCAGGCTTTCAGCCTATATGAAATATGAAACTGCATTTGTCCTACTTGTTTGGTTGGGCCTACTAACGGTGTCTGCCGCTGCTTGCTTTTCTCCTCCACTGAACAAAGCTGAGCTTCAATTCTCAGGCTTTCAGCCTATATGAAATATGAAACTGCATTTGGCCTACTTGTTTGGTTGGGCCTACCAGCGGTGTCTGCCGCTGCTTGTTGTTCTCCTCCACTGAACAAAGCCGAGCTTCAATTTTCAGGCTTTCAGCCTATATGAAATATGAAACTGCATTTGGCCTACTTGTTTGGTTGGGTGTTGTGAATTTACCTTTTGGCTCCCTCTAGTGGCTACTAGTGTTTTTACTCTGGGTATGTCTATCATCCCTTGTATGCTCACCTGGGTCGTTAGGTCAGGGGTGTTGCTATATTAGCTCCCTGGACCTTCAGTTCAATGCCTGGCAACGTTGATATCAGAGCTAATCTGTAGTGCTCTTGTCTACTGATCCTGGTTCCTGCTTGATTAAGCTAAGTCTGCTTTCTTGCTTTTTGCTATTGTTTTTGTTTGCATTTTTGTCCAGCTTGTACATTATCTGTATCCTATCCTTGCTGGAAGCTCTAGGGAGGCTGGAGTTCTCCCCCCGGGCCGTTAGACGGTTCGGGGGTTCTTGAATCTCCAGTGTGGATTTTTGTAGGGTTTTTGTTGACCATATAAGTTATCTTACTACATTCTGCTATTAGTGAGTGGGCCTCTCTTTGCTAAACCTAGTTCATCTCTGTGTTTGTCATTTCCTCTTACTTCACCGTTATTATTTGTGGGGGGCTTGTATCCAACTTTTGGGGTCTATTCTCTGGAGGCAAGAGAGGTCTTTGTTTTCCTCTTCTAGGGGTAGTTAGTCCTCCGGCTGGCGCGAGACATCTAGCGACCAACGTAGGCATGTTCCCCGGCTACTTCTAGTGTTGGCGTTAGGAGTAGATATATGGTCAACCCAGTTACCACTGCCCTATGAGCTGGATTTTTGTACTTCGCAGACTTGCTGATATCTCTGAGACCCTCGCCATTGGGGTCATAACAGTTGGGCCTACTAACGGTGTCTGCCGCTGCTTGCTTTTCTCCTCCACTGATCAAAGCTGAGCTTCAATTTTCAGGCTTTCAGCCCATATGAAATATGAAACTGCATTTGGCCTACTTGTTTGGTTGGGCCTACTAACGGTGTCTGCCGCTGCTTGCTTTTCTCCTCCACTGAACAAAGCTGAGCTTCAATTTTCAGGCTTTCAGCCTATATGAAATATGAAACTGCATTCGGCCTACTTGTTTGGTTGGGCCTACTAATGGTGTCTGTCGCTCCTTGCTTTTCTCCTCCACTGAACAAAGCTGAACTTCAATTTTCATGCTTTCAGCCTATATGAAATATGAAACTGCATTTGGCCTACTTGTTTGGTTGGGCCTACTAACGGTGTCTGCCGCTGCTTGTTGTTCTCCACTGAACAAAGCAGTGCCGCCTGTTTACTCCTGTTACCAATTTTGAACTTCATTTGGCCCGCTTTATTACTTGGGCCTACTAACTGTGTCTGCCACTCATTACAGTTTTCCTCCACTGAACAAAGCAATGCCGCCTGTTTAGTCCTGTTACCAATTTTGAACTGCATTTAGCCTACTTTATTCTTTGGGCCTATATCTGTGTTTCCTCCTCATCCTGCCCATTGCCCAGCCACTGCTAGATGAATCTGCTGGTACATTGACCCAGACCACTAAATTCCCCTTCCACTCTACACAGCCAGTATCTGACCCTGCTGAAAGTCTGGTTCCCCTTCCCGCATACTATACCACCTTACATGGGGACAAGGAGGAAGGTGCAGATGAAAGTGCAGGTTCCTTCATCAGGTGGGGGGCATACTCGTTGGCGACATCACTGGCACAGGGCCCCTCATAGTACGCAAAAGTGTCTCTGCCAGTGGGAGGCGCTTACGCCATCAAACACACCGCCGTACTTAGAGGGGCCCTGTGCCAGTGCCAATGCGAAAGAGTGTGCCCCCCCTGCTTGCTCAGGATCACAGCACTTGCAAAGTTGAAATACTTACCTCTCCCTGCTCCACCGCTGTGACGTAGTCCGCGTTTCCTGGACCCACGAAAAACTTGAGCCAGCCCCACCCCCCCACAACTTTAGCCAAATGACCCCCAATTTTCAATGCCTAACTATTATTATAAGGTAAATTATGATTGACAAGCTTAAGTAACAAGAATTGATGTTTTTGGCATTAAAATGGGCACTGTAGGTGTTTTCCTGTCTGCCACTCACTGCCGACTTTGCTTCCCCATTGACTTGCATTGGGTTTCGTGTTTCAGTCGGATGCCTGAGTTTTCGCAATAATAGGCCGATTTCACCCGACCCGACTTTTGACAAAGTCGGGTTTCGCGAAACTCGTCTCGATCCTAAAAAAGTAAAAGTCGCTCAACTCTAATTATTACTATTATTAAAGGTTGAATAATAGCGTGTGGGCAGGTCACAAATCACTCGGTGACAAGGCAAATTAAAGCGCTGCTTCAGCAAAGCATGAGATGACTTTCGCAAATGTGCGTTGATACGCTGTACTTTGGCAAGTAGGTCCGGCAAGTCAGGGTATGCATTTAAAATGTGCTGCACAGCCAAGTTCTGCACATGCATGGAACATGTTTACCAGCTTGCTGTGCCGCCACCAAGTTACACCCATTATCGCATACAACCAGACCTGGTCGGAGAATCAGCAGGGAGAGTCGCTGATCAGTCTGTTCTTTTATCACCTTCAACAGCTCAGCTGCTTTATGAGCTTTATTACCTAAAGAGATGAGCTTCAGCAGAGTGTGCTGCCGCTTCGCCAAGGCAGTGCTGCAGACCTCCCAGCTGGGGAGAAATGGGGGCTACTTTCGGTGAGGAGGAAAGACTGGAACAGTAATACGAGGAGACTGAAACCCTGATGGAAGTTGGGACCACTATTCTTGGTGTGGGTAAGATGTGTGATGTCCCAGCCTCTGAATCTGTCCCAAACTCCATCAGGTTCAGCCAGTGTGCCATAAGGGAAATGTAGCGTTCCTGTCCAAAAGAACTTGTCCACGTATCTGTGGTAAAGTAGGCCTTCCCTGTGACTGTGCTGGCCACAGCACTGTTGATATTGTGTAACACGTGCTTGCTTATGTAACGCATTGACGGCACACAGTGAAAAATAGTGTTGGATGGGAATCATGTATCGTCGTTCTGTCACCGCCAAGAGGTAATTGAAATGCTCAGTTCCCACAAGTCGAAACGGCAACATTTCCAGGGCTACCAATCTGCCAAATTGGGTGTTTATAGTTTTTGCCTGTGGGTGGATGTTACTGAACCCTCCAGCACCCAGAATATGTTGTGCAGTTATATGTATGTATAATAGGTTCCATGTGAGATGCATGTCCCTAATGCATCAGCCCACAGGCTGCGCCCCTGGGCAGAGGGGACAAGATATCCCCCTTCTGACCTCCCCCACCTTTGTAATTCCCACAGTAAATATCGGCAGGCTCCGGCCACCTGCGGCTATTGTAATGTATGTCTGGCCTGCCACTTTTCAAGTGGCCCGCCCTCTGTATCTGTGTGATATATTCTGTGTCCTGTGAGTAAAGGGTTGTCACACTGGAAATATGTGGAGAAGCAGTGATCTTTTATATGCGCCCATGTAACCAAGCAATTCCAGCCAGCGGCCTTCATTCAGACTCCAGCCAAAGCAGAGTGGACCTCCTGAAACACGGGGTGGTACTGAAAGAGGTACTCCAGCACGGTAGACCCCGTCACAGTGGATATTTCTGCTTTCTGTTAAACATCTGGGGCAGGGACAAGTGAATGCTGTACTGGGACATTGAACTGGATGTGGTTTCTGACTGTTGTATGCAGCTGCAGGTTGTGGGCATTAGTGCCTGCTTCTTGGACAGCAGATTTGGAAGGCCATAACATAGGAGAAGGGACAGTTGTTTCATCATCAGACAAAGATTTTGCACCCATGCGTTCCACCCACCTACTGGGTTGCTTGGCTGCCATGTGCTTTTGCATGCTGGTGATGCTCGGTTGGCAGTGTTTTTGCATGTTCTTAGCTTGGTTTGGCAGATGATGCAAATTAAAGCTGTTTTGTCTGAAGGAATTTAAAAAAACCTGCCATACAGGAGAACAATGCACCCTTGGCCTGTTATCTAGCCAAGTGCGGGGGGTTCTGTGGAACAGATGACCGAGTTCTCCCTCTGGTCAAACCACTACTTCTTCTTGCCTGTTTTTGTGCTACGGATCCATCTCTGTCTACACTGCTGTGCTCACTAGGTGGGCTACCGTGCCAGGTTAGATCAGTGGCCTCATCATCGACCACATCATCTTCTAATTCCTCAATCTTATCCTCCTTCTGAATTGCGATTGTAGGCTGACCTCATAGCAACTCTGTGTCATGATTATCCTCTACCTCTTCAAACATTAATTTACCTTCCCCAATGTGGCTTTCTCCTGGCCATGGGTGCTCAAATGTTTGGATATCAGTGCACTCCACCTTCTCATGACCCTCTTTAATGGTGCACGTTGAAAGGCCTGACAAATTACAAGGGAACGTAAACAGTGCCTCGCAGTGGGCAGCATGGGGGTCAAATGTATCCTGGAACTCTTGATGATGGGAAGGAGGACCAGGTTGAGGATTCAGAGGACCAGCCTCTTGGCTACTGAGACTGGACCGTGTGAAAAACTTCATGGTGCTACTTTCCAACACACTGGAGCCTGTGTGCCATCTAACCTACAACATCCTGACAATTGTCTGGGTTCGTCAGTGGTGTACTGCGATGACCACATTTTGGCAGGAAGCTAGAACGAGATCCAGTCACCTTCTGATTTGTAACATGGCCTTGGCAGACACCACCACATCCATGTCCCTTAACGTCACCCTTTCTCATACTGAATGCTTTATGTTTATGAAAAAATAATTTCCTGGCTGTCTTACAGATATATTATGTTCAAATTCAATATATCTAGCAATGTGTGGCATTTTTTTTACAAATATAAGGTGGCTCACAGTAGCTTCATGAAAATTAGAGTTAAATAGTCACGTTTGCGTATCTCTGCATGCTTTGCACCAGTTAAACAACTGCTAGATAAAGATCCACTATTTATTAAATCAATAGAAAATGTATAGGCTTGTGCAGATTGGTAAATGGCACTCCTGTCTCTTTCTCTTGAGGAGGCTGCTTCCAAATAAAATGAGGCTTGTACATGTTCTGGCATGGGTTTCAGGCCTGACAGACTGATCACAAAACAGACCATCATTTGCAGACACTGTATTCAGAATTTAATTCTAATGCTTTTAGTGCCTGGTAGAATCCAATTTACTGACATTAATCATACAGGTCCCCCAACTCCTGTATTATGTTCACCTTACACCGGCTTCACCTGCTATGACAGTTGTTCCATTGGGATCCAGTGGCAAAAATGAACTGTGGAGCTTACAAAACACAGGTTTCACAGCACCTGCTGGCCCTCTGCAAATTGTAAGCGAGGGCCGCATAATGAATTGGCAAAGCACATGATGGTGGTGGTGGACAAAAGCCCAAAATTCAAATGGGCATGTTTGAAATAGTATTGTAAAAGATCCGAGATCAGCTGCATGCCAGACTTCCGCTTCATGTTCAGTTTGTCCAAAGTTGGAGACAGGGACGCCAGCGCTGATTGGGCGACGGAAATCACTTGTCATTTTATCGCATCACAATCTTAGGACTTTGAGTGCCAACACCACGGGATCAAAGCCGGCATGGGAGGTGAGTATAAGTTTATTTTAGCGGAGCTGAACATATAGTTAAAGAAGGGGTTGTCCTAGTAGTGGACAACCCCTTTAAGACTTGCTGTTTTATTACTTAATACCGGATGATTTTGATGGATGATTTTCTATCACTATACACCTTTGTTGAGTTCATCATGAATGTTTTTACTATGTCATTATTAAAATTGACTTCAAAGTAGAAATGTCCTTGATGACTGGATGTTGTTAGAAAACACTGTGAAAATCATCCATCAAATAAAAGCAAACCAGCACATGTAGCTGGGACATACTGTCTATATAGTGGTTGAGTCAACAGTAAAGTTGTTGGACTGTTGCTTTATTCTTTTCAATCAAATATACTTGTACATCTGTTAATCCTTTGTCCTGTGCATAAAAAGAGCTCTTGCTACAATATAGTTGCACTTAGTTTAGTCTTGGACAGATGGTTTGTCAGAATTAAAGAATAATTAGCTGATATGAAAAACAGTGGAGACTATATATCACGTTAAAAGGAATCTGGCATGTTGAAAAATGCTGTTAACCTGCAGATATGGAGTTAATCTTCAGGTTAATAGCATTTTGAAGTTGCCTTATGTTCACACTGAAAGCCCCGCTGCTGGGAGGAAATTAACTTTATTTTTCCCGGCAGCCTCGGGCTTTCAGTCACAGCGTTGGGCTGGTGTGGCTTCAGTCACCGCTCAGTGAGTGGCAGCTGTAACCACATTCTGGCAGTGACTGACATCCAGCTCCAATGCTGAGCAGGATGTCAGTTATAGTCTGTTGAGTTAGAAGGCAAGCCACATTGACAAAGCAGTCCTGGAAATGAATAGCTGCTCTGTTGATGTGGAGCAGCTGAGTCGCTGAATATCATGCATTAGAAGTATGACATGTATGGAATATCTGTTAAATTGTACTAAACACTTAATGGTAGTGTTGAGCGATACCGTCCGATACTTGAAAGTATCGGTATCGGATAGTATCGGCCGATACCCGAAAAGTATCGGATATCGCCGATACCGATACCCGATACCAATACAAGTCAATGGGACACCAAGTATCGGAAGGTATCCTGATGGTTCCCAGGGTCTGAAGGAGAGGAAACTCCCCTTCAGGCCCTGGGATCCATATTACTGTGTAAAATAAAGAATAAAAATAAAAAATATTGATATACTCACCTCTCCGACGCAGCCTGGACCTTACCGATATAACCGCCAGCCTCCGTTCATAAGAATGAGCGCTTGAAAGTCCTTAGATGACCTCGCGGCCTGTGATTGGTCGCGGAGCGGTCACGTGACCACAACGCGACCAATCACAAGCCGTGACATTATCTAAGGTCTTTCAAGCGCTTGAAAGACCTTAGATGACGTCACGGCTTGTGATTGGTCGCGTTGCGGTCACGTGACCGTTCCGCGACCAATCACAGGCCGCAACGTCATCTAAGGACTTTCAAGCGCTCATTCTTATGAATGGAGGCTGGCGGTTACAATCAGGGCGCGTCAGAGGGTGAGTATATCAATATTTTTTATTTTTATTCTTTATTTTACACATTAATATCGATCCCGATACCGATTCCCGATACCACAAAAGTATCGGATCTCGGTATCGGAATTCCGATACAGCAAATATCGGCCGATACCCGATACTTGCGGTATCGGAATGCTCAACACTAGTGTTGAGCATTCTGATACCACAAGTATCGGGTATCGGCCGATACTTGCGGTATCGGAATTCCGATACCGAGATCCGATACTTTTGTGGTATCGGGAATCGGTATCGGATCCATATTACTGTGTAAAATAAAGAATTAAAATAAAAAATATTGATATACTCACCTCTCCGGAGGCCCCTGGACATCACCGCTGGTAACCGGCAGCCTTCTTTGCTTTAAATGAGCGCGTTTAGGGCCTTCCATGACGTCACGGCTTCTGATTGGTCGCGTGCCGCTCATGTGACCACCACGCGACCAATCACAAGCCGTGACGTCATTCTCAGGCCCTAAACTCCTCATTCTAGGAATTTAGGACCTGAGAATGACGTCGCGGCTTGTGATTGGTCGCGTGGCGGTCACATGAGCGGCACGCGACCAATCAGAAGCCGTGACGTCATGGAAGGCCCTAAACGCACTCATTTTAAGCAAAGAAGGCTGCCGGTTACCAGCGGTGATGTCCAGGGGCCTCCGGAGAGGTGAGTATATGAATATTTTTTATTTTAATTCTTTATTTTACACAGTAATATGGATCCCAGGGTCTGAAGGAGAGTTTCCTCTCCTTCAGACCCTGGGAACCATCAGGATACCTTCCGATACTTGGTGTCCCATTGACTTGTATTGGTATCGGGTATCGGTATCGGCGATATCCGATACTTTTCGGGTACCGGCCGATACTATCCGATACCGATACTTTCAAGTATCGGACGGTATCGCTCAACACTACTCAACACTACTTAATGGCTATATACATTTTCATTTCTGTATATTATCCTGTATGCATTTCAAAGTAATGTCCCATACAGTATCCATTCTTCCCTACACTCCACAGTAAGGAATAACAAAGTAATAAACCTAATATCCTCACAGTGGAGAAGTATGTCTGAATCACTGTCAGTTTAAAAGAGACATTTTTTATAAAGTGTTGGCCACAGTGACACAAATCTAAATCTGCAATACCTGGAGGTGAAAAGAATATGTCCTTATAATATTACATCTGTTCAGTAAACACGTCAGGTTCAAGCTCAATGTTATTAACTTGACAAAAGGAAATGCATTATTTTTGGTCAAATGGTCTTTGGTCAAAGCCAATTTTTATAAGAAATGTAATAAAACAGTAGATAGAGTCCATTATTTTTCTGTCTATTTAACCATTGAGCTATGATATTTATTTGAAAATATTGTTTGGTTTTCACTTTTTTTATTGATGTTCTAATGACTCCAGCAATGAATATATTCTAGGTTTCTCGGCTGTATGTGTAAGATCGAAAATAAGGAGAGTTTCCATACATTAATTCATCTGCTATATCCATGGATTCATATGGATTATGTGCTCTGTGTGAAATAGCTGAATACATTATAGACCAGAATGCATAGATTTATCATCCACACCTAAGCTGTTCATTCATTTCATAAAGTGCCAACATTCATTTTTATTCTATATATTAAGATGGATTTTTACTTTCATGTCATGCAAAATATCAAGGTGCAGAAGAGGATGCTCTAGGTTAGGTTAGGTAAGAAAGGATGCACTTGGCAGTATGATGTTAGGGACAATAGGTCTAAAAGTAAGTATCTATGAATTATTAATGGAGTACAAAAAGAAAAATAGGGTGCAAACTACTTCACATTAAAATAGCACTTTATTGCAGTTTCATGTAAGAGAATGTGGAGACAAAAATTGGCTGATGGCCGTTTCGCGTGTGAATCTGCTTCCTCTGAGGCTCAGACAGGTATAATTCAGATGCCAAACACCTGTCATCCAATTTTTGTCTCCACATTCTCTTTTATGCAATTGAAATGAAGTGCTATTTCAAAGTGAAATGGTGAATGCTGGATTTTTCTTCTTGGACTACACATACAATTAAACTGTTCCATTGGGAGCACCATCAGTTTGTTTTTTTTGCTGCAAGTCATTTGCTTTAAGATCACCATTGGCTACTGAAGAGTGTGAATGGGAGCAGCGCCAGATCCCTGTATTTTCTACATCACTGAGGAAAACATTAATTTGACACTGAATGCATTAGATAACATTACACAGGAAACTTTAATGAGAAACTATATTCAGAAAATGACCTATTTTTTAAGACAGTTTTTGTTTAAAACATAGTTTTTTTTTTATTTCTGGCAATATTTTTTTCTTTTACTTATCACAATCTGTATACAAATAGAAAATATAAATATTGCACTCTTAACACTAGCCGCTGGTGTTTTTTAAACACTAGCTTCCTTTTAATTCAGGAAACAACACATGTATATAGCCACAATGGTCAGACCCCAACCCAAACCTTTGTTTTGACTTATCTGAGTTCTTGCAAAGGTCATTGTGATGGGAGGGGATAGGGCAGGGTCAGCAGTGACATCGCATATTGTGATTGGTGGAACCTGAATTATCAGCTGTGTATACCTGCCACTGTAATCCTGCCTCTGATAGTAATAAACCTTGCTGAAAACTCTTTCAAAAGAACAGAAAGTAAAAGTATGAAAAAGCCTTACTGACCATTGTGTAAATTGTTACGTTACTTGTTTAAAATAGTTGCTAATGCTAAAATTTTTTAAAAAACATTTAACACAAAGACCGTGATATAAACAAAAGGTATTTTTTGATGATGGCTTCCCTTTACCTTAATATTTAATATATAAGGCATTGAATGGGTCAAGTTAACCCCTTCATAACAAGAGGTTTTTTCGTTTTTGTGTTTTTGTTTTTTGCTCCCCTTCGTCCCAGAGCTATAACTTTTTTATTTTTCTGTCAATATGGCCATGTGAGGGCTTGTTTTTTGCAGGACAAGTTGTACTTTTGAACGACATAGTTGGCTTTAAACCCCTTCACCCCAAAGCCTGTTTTCACCTAAGTGACACGGCCAATTTTTAGAAATCTGACCACTGTCACTTTATGAGGTCATAACTCTAAAACGCTTTAACGGATCCTGGTGATTCTGACATTGTTTTCTCGTGACATATTGTACTTCATGATAGTGGTAAAACTTCTTCGATATGACTTGCATTTATTTGTGAAAAAAACAAAAATTTGTCGAAAATTATGAAAATTTAGCAATTTTCAAACTTTTAGTTTTTATGCCCTTAAATTAGAGAGTTATATCTCATAATATAGTTAATAAATAACATTTCCCACATGTCTGCTTTACATCAGCACAATTTTGGAAACATAATTTTTTTTTTGTTAGGGAGTTATAAGGGTTAAAAGTTGACCAGTGATTTCTCATTTTTGCAACAAAATTTGCATAACCATTTTTTTTACGGACCACCTCAAACTTGAAGTGACTTTGAGGGGTCTATATGACAGAAAATGCCCAAAAGTGACACCTTTCTAAAAACTGCACCCCTCAAGGTACTCAAAACCATATTCAAAAAGTTTATTAACCCTTCAGGTGCTTCACAGAAATTTTTGGAATGTTTAAAAAAAATTGAACATTCAACTTTTTTTTCACAAAATGTTTACTTCAGATCCAATTTGTTTTATTTTACCAAGGGTAACAGGAGAAATTGGACCAAAAAAGTCGTTGTACAATTTGTCCTGAGTACGCCGATACCCCACATGTTGGGGTAAACCATTGATTGGGCACATGGCAGAGCTTGGAAGGGAAGGAGCGCCATTTGACTTTTCAATGCAAGATTTGCTGGAATTGAGATCGGAACCCATGTCGCAATTGGAGAGCCCCTGATGTGCCTAAACAGTGGAAACCCCCACAAGTGACACCATTTTGGAAAGTAGACCCTCTAAGGAACTAATCTAGATGTGTGGTGAGCACTTTGAACCTCCAAGTGCTTCACAGAAGTTTATAATGTAGAGCCGTAAAAAAATTCAAAATAATTTTCACAAATAATTATATTTTACCCCCAATTTTTTATTTTACCAAGGGTAACAGGATAAATTGGACCCCAAAAGTTGTTGTGCAATTTGTCCTGAGTACGCTGATATTTCATATATGGGGATAAACTACTGTTTGGGCGCATGGCAGAGCTCGGAAGGGAAGGAGCGCCATTTGACTTTTCAATGCAAAATTGGCTGGAATTGAGATCGGAACCCATGTCGTGTTTGGAGAGCCCCTGACGTGCCTAAACAGTGGAAACCCCCACAAGTGACACCATTTTGGAAAGAAGACCCCCTAAGGAACTTATCTAGATGTGTGGTGAGCACTTTTAACCCCCAGTTGTTTCACTAAAGTTTAGAATGTAGCGCTGTGAAAATTAAAAAATCATTTTTTCTTTCCACAAAATGATGTTTTAGCCCGCAATTTTTTTTCCCAAGGGTAACAGGAGAAATTGGACCACAAAAGTTATTGTCCAATTTGTCCTGAGTACGCTGATACCCCATACATTGGGGGGAACCACTGTTTGGGCACACGGGAGAGCTCGGAAGGGAAGGAGCGCCGTTTGAAATGCAGACTTAGATGGATTGGTCTGCAGGTGTCATGTTGCATTTGCAGAGCCCCTGATGTACCTAAACAGTAAAAAAACCCCACAAGTGACTCCATATTGGAAACTAGACCCCCCGAGGAACTTATATAGATGTGTTGTGAGAACTTTGAACCAACTAGTGTTTCACTACAGTTTATCACGCAGAGCCGCGAAAATAAAAAATATATTTTTTTCCACGAAAATAATATTTTAGCCCCCACGTTTTTATTTTCCCAAGGGTAACAGGAGAAATTGGACAACAAAAGTTGTTGTCCAATTTGTCCTGAGTACGCTGATACCCCATATATGGGGGGGAACCACTGTTTGGGCGCACGGCAGAGCTCGGAAGGGAAGGAGCGCCGTTTGAATTGCAGACTTAGATGGATTGGTCTGCAGGTGTCATGTTGCATTTGCAAAGCCCCTGATGTACCCAAACAGTAGAAACCCCCCACAAGTGACCCCATATTGGAAACTAGACCCCCCAGGGGACTTATCTAGATGTGTTGTGAGAACTTTGAACCAACAAGTGTTTCACTACAGTTTATCTCGCAGAGCCGCGAAAATAAAAAAAAAATTTGTTTCCACGAAAATGATATTTTAGCCCCCACGTTTTTATTTTCCCAAGGGTAACAGGACAAATTGGACCCCAAACGTTGTTGTCCAACTTGTCCTGAGAACGCTGATACCCCATATGTTGGGGGGAACCACTGTTTGGGCGCACAGGAGAACTCGGAAGGGAAGGAGCACTGTTTTAGTTTTTCAAAGCAGAATTGGCTGGAATTGAGATTGGATGCCATGTCGCGTTTGGAGAGCCCCTGATGTGCCTAAACAGTGAAAACTCCCCAATTCTAACTGAAACCCTAACCCCAACCCTAACCCCAGCCCTAACCCTAGCCCTAACCCCAACCCTAGCCCTAACCCTAGTCCTAACCCTAGCGCTACTTTCACACTAGCGTTTTTTTGCATACATCGCAATGCGTCGTTTTGGCGAAAAAAAGCATCCTGCAAAGTCATCTGCAGGATGCGTTTTTTCCCCATAGACTAACATTGCGACGTATTGACACACGTCGCAACCATCGTGCGACGGTTGCGTCGTGTTGTGGTGGACCGCCGGCAGCAAAAAACGTTACATGTAACTTTTTTTGTGCCGAAGGTCCACCATTTCCGACCGCGCATGCGCGGCTGGAACTCCGCCCCCACCTCCCCGCACCTCACAATGGGGCAGCGTATGCTTGGAAAAACAGCATCCGCTGCCCCCGTTGTGCGGCGCTTGCACAGTATGCGTCGGTATGTCGGGCCGACGCAGCGCGACGGCCCCGTACCGACGCTAGTGTGAAAATAGCCTAACAGGAAAATGGAAATAAATATATTTTTTACAATTTTATTATTTTTCCCTAACTAAGGGGGTGATGAAGGGGGATTTGATTTACTTTTATAGCGTTTTTTAGCGGATTTTTATGGTTGGCAGCCGTCACACACTAAAAGACGCTTTTTATTGCAAAAAATAGTTTTTGCATCACCACATTTTGAGAGCTATAATTTTTCCATATTTTGGTCCACAGAGTCATGTGAGATCTTGTTTTTTGCGGGACGAGATGATGTTTTATATTGGTACCATTTTCGGGCACATGACATTTTTTGATCGCTTTTTATTCCGATTTTTGGGAGGCGGAATGAACAAAAACCAGCAATTCCTGAAATTCTTTTAGGGGGGGCGTTTATACCGTTCCGCGTTTGGTAAAAAGGATAAAGCAATTTTATTCTTCGGGTCAGTACGATTACAGCGATACCTCATTTATGTAATTTTTTTATGTTTTGGTGCTTTTACACAATAAAAACTATTTTATATAAAAAAATAATTGTTTTTGCATCGCTTTATTCTGAGAGCTATAACTTTTTATTTTTCTGCTGATGATGCTGTATGGTGGCTTTTTTTTTGCGGGACAAGATGACGTTTTCAGCGGTACCATGGTTATTTATATCCGTCTTTTTGATCGCGTGTTATTCCACTTTTTGTTTGGCGGTATGAGAATAAAGCGTTGTTTTTTGCCTCGTTTTTTTTTTTTTTTTTTTTTTACGGTGTTCACTGAAGGGGTTAACTAGTGATATAGTTTTATAGGTGGGGTCATTACGGACACGGCGATACCAAATATGTGTACTTTTATTGTGTGATTTTTTTTAAATTTAGATAAAGAAATGTATTTATGGGAATTTTTTTTTTTTTTCTTTATTTAGGAATTTTTTTTTTCTTTTTTTTTTACACATGTGGAATTTTTTTTTTTTACTTTGTCCCAGGGGGGGCATCACAGATCGGTGATCTGACAGTGTGCACAGCACTCTGTCAGATCTCCGATCTGACAGGCACATTGCAGAGGCTTGCCGGCGCCTGCTATGAGGAATTCTCAGCAGACGCCGGCAAGCAGGGTCATCTCATGACCCGGAAGGAGTCCCGCGGCCATCTTGGATCCGGGGACTCCTTCCAGGTCACCGGAGCAGCGCGATCTCATCGCGCTCTCATCGCGCTGCTCCGGTGGGAGAGCGCAGGGAACCCCCGTCCCTGCGCGATCCCCCTCTATGCCGCTGTCACTATTGACTGCGGCATCAGAGGGGTTAAATGCCCGCGATCGGCGATAGCGCCGATCGTGGGCATTGCTGCGGGGTGTCAGCTGTCATATACAGCTGACACCCGCACCCGATCACCGCGGCGCTCAGCGTAAGACCGCGGTGATCGATGCGCCGTACTAGTACTGCGGCTGGCACTAATGCAGTGCCGGCAGCGCAGTACTAGTACGGCGCATGTCGGGAAGGGGTTAACATATTGGGCACTGGAAAATGGGTAAAAAATTCCAAGTGCGGTGAAATTTCAAAGAAAGTGCAATTCCAGTTGTTTTTTTTTACCATGTTCACTAAATGCTAAAACTGACCTGCCAAAATGATTCTCCAGGTAATTACGAGTTCACAAACACCAAACATATACAGGTTATTTTCTATTTAGAAGAAAAAAAAAAAAATGAGACAAAACCAGCTCACCTACTAGGCATTTGTGGTGGGGAAGCCCGGATGACGTGCAGTCTTCACGTGAGGCAATAGAACAAATAGAGGAGAAAATCCAGCTTCCAAAAATATCAAAATTTATTAAAGATAAAATCCAAAGTCCAAAAACATGGTTCACAGGAGAAGAAATAGCAGCAAGCTACATGTTTCGAACAATAAGTTCTTTTTCAAAGCTGCTCACCATGCACCAGAGTGAGGTTTAAATAGCAGCTGTGAAAATCACAGAAAATCACTCCACCACCTGATGCAGCAGTGATTATATACAATAAAAACGCAAAAATATCACAAAAAACATCACAAAAAAACAAAGAAATATATAATATACATATGTGAAATATATAGTACAACTAGACAATGTGAATCTCTCAGTAATGAAACATGATTTCCTTGCGAGCATTTAAGCCCATGGGATGGCAAGTGTTAAGGTAAAACATCCAATAAGCTTCACGCGTCATAAGACGTCTCTTCAAGTCTCCTCCTCTGGCTGTCACTCCAAGCCTCTCAATGCCGACAACCCGAAGGAATGCAGTATTTCTTTGATGACTGGTGATAAAATGCTTAGAGGCATGAGACACAGAACGATTATTATTAGTGGACACAACAATATCAGTGATATGTTCAGAGATACGCGTCTTTAACATGCGAGTGGTACAACCTATGTAACTTAATTTGCATTTCATGCATGTTATCATATAAACCACATTCTTACTATTGCAGTTAATAAATTGCTGGATTTTATGTTCTTGTTTATCACTGCTATCAGTAAAAGAATGCGTGACAACGGAATGGGCACATGTGCGACATTTAGAAGCACCACAGTGATAAAAACCTATATGGTGTAACCATGTATGGGAGACTTTACTAGATTTAAATAGGCTGGGTGAGAGAATGTCAGACAAAGTGGTAGCCTTTTTTGCAATCACCTGACAGCCTGAAGATAGAATTTCAGAAAGAATCTCGTCCTCATATAAAATAGGAATGTTTTTCAAGATAAGAGATTTAATATCGTTGTATTGAGGACTATATTTGATAGAGCAAAAGGTTTTTTGATTTTGATACACTTTTTTCTCCTTATTTTTTGATACCAGCATATCGCTGCGTTTTTTTTGTTGTACTATATTTTTAGCTCTATCAAGAGACCAATTAGAATAGCCTCTTTTTTCTAATTTTTTACAACACAGATCGGTCTCTTGCTTTAAAATACTGGCATCATTACAATTCCTGGTTATTCTGGTAAGCTCGCCCACTGGTATGGACTTTATTGTATGTCCAGGATGGCTGCTGGACGCATGTAAAATGCTATTGCCAGAGAGGGGTTTATGAAATGTGGAGGTGGTAATAACATGGCCCACAGTACTGCACAGTGTCAAGTCCAAAAAAGAGATCATGTGCGGATTATGACTGCATGTGAAGCGAAGATTGAAGTCATTAGAATTGAGATGGACAAGAAACTCTGGTATGGCAGACACATCGCCACTCCAGATGAGGAGTAAATCGTCGATGTATCTACCATACCAGAAAATGTCCATCGCAAATGGGTTGCAATCTCCCTATCTTTTTCTTAATGACTCATAATTATTTCTCCTTTGATCAGCAGTTCTTTCTCCAATGCAAAGGAGTTTCTATGGGAGGTAAACACTCACCATCTGTTGCTAACTTGGTAATGTCATATTGGGAGGAATTGTTTTTTTATTCGGATTGCAACCCATTTGCGATGGACATTTTCTGGTATGGTAGATACATCGACGATTTACTCCTCATCTGGAGTGGCGATGTGTCTGCCATACCAGAGTTTCTTGTCCATCTCAATTCTAATGACTTCAATCTTCGCTTCACATGCAGTCATAATCCGCACATGATCTCTTTTTTGGACTTGACACTGTGCAGTACTGTGGGCCATGTTATTACCACCTCCACATTTCATAAACCCCTCTCTGGCAATAGCATTTTACATGCGTCCAGCAGCCATCCTGGACATACAATAAAGTCCATACCAGTGGGCGAGCTTACCAGAATAACCAGGAATTGTAAGTGCAGCGCCCCAGAGTCCTGGTCGTTGCAGTAGCATGGTTCAGCCACTAAGGGGGGCCATGCTGCGTTCGATGGCACGGAAGGAGTTCTCTGAGCAGGTATCACAGTCACCAATACATTTCACAGCTGGGCCTCCGGGGGGAGCTAAGGGTGCTATTCATTAGGCCACTCCCCACCATAGTGGGTAAACTGGGGGTCAGGCAGGAAGTTAGAGAGAACGCTGACGGGATTGAACTGAGCAACACCTGGTGGCAGAGGGTGTTGTGAAGGGAGAGACTGTAGGGTCTCTGCCAGGGGTGGGATCCTGGCAGAGGCTTGGCATGGAAAGAACGTAAAGGGACCGTGCCTGCTCAGCATAGCGGCGGTGCCCAAGGAAGGACTAAGAAGCGAGATAGATTGTGCTGAGTGAGAAACGAAATCAAGCGAAAGGAGATACCAGTGAGGGTTGTGCTGAAAGAGGCAGCACCTTACTGAGGCGCACTACCGGTGGCCGGAACGCCGAGGAGGTAAAGAGTTTCAAGCCATACCTCAGACCTACGGCAGGGCAGTTAGCTTGAGGCGGACTGTCTCACGCATCACCCAGGAAGGCAAAGGGGGGTACCAACAGGAGAGGGGCGCAGATAGAGTCCCGGAAGATCTCCGAGCCTCCCCGTCATACGGGTGCGTTCCTACCATAGTATCTGGAGGGACGAGGAAGATCATTGCGAATTAAGTTGTTGTGAGGGAACACGAGAAACAGACACAACAGTTGTGGGGTACTTTCCGTAAGCACAGCAGGGAAGGACTGCAACACATAGCGCTAGAAGGAAGGCACCGATTTCCACCTGCAAGGAGAGCTCTGGAAGTGCCATTGGACCGGCCGGACTTGCGCAGCCTGGTGAGCCGTATTCCGGACTGAGGACCCAGAGAGCTTCAGTAAAGAGGTAAAGAGACTGCAACCTGGTGTCCTCGTTATTTACCGCGCCCTGCACCCCACAACTGCACCGCTACAACATCACTTATTGCACCGGACGTCCCCCACTGACAGACAGGGCCACGGACCGGGTCTAGCCACCGTGACAACCCCAGGACTGAGACCTAGAGGCCCGGCTCCGGGTACCCCTCGGCCCTGCGGCGGTGTGGGGGCGCTCCATAATGATGCCAGTATTTTAAAGCAAGAGACCGATCTGTGTTGTAAAAAATTAGAAAAAAGAGGCTATTCTAATTGGTCTCTTGATAGAGCTTAAAATATAGTACAACAAAAAAAACGCAGCGATATGCTGGTATCAAAAAATAAGGAGAAAAAAGTGTATCAAAATCAAAAAACCTTTTGCTCTATCAAATATAGTCCTCAATACAACGATATTAAATCTCTTATCTTGAAAAACATTCCTATTTTATATGAGGACGAGATTCTTTCTGAAATTCTATCTTCAGGCTGTCAGGTGATTGCAAAAAAGGCTACCACTTTGTCTGACATTCTCTCACCCAGCCTATTTAAATCTAGTAAAGTCTCCCATACATGGTTACACCATATAGGTTTTTATCACTGTGGTGCTTCTAAATGTCGCACATGTGCCCATTCCGTTGTCACGCATTCTTTTACTGATAGCAGTGATAAACAAGAACATAAAATCCAGCAATTTATTAACTGCAATAGTAAGAATGTGGTTTATATGATAACATGCATGAAATGCAAATTAAGTTACATAGGTTGTACCACTCGCATGTTAAAGACGCGTATCTCTGAACATATCACTGATATTGTTGTGTCCACTAATAATAATCGTTCTGTGTCTCATGCCTCTAAGCATTTTATCACCAGTCATCAAAGAAATACTGCATTCCTTCGGGTTGTCGGCATTGAGAGGCTTGGAGTGACAGCCAGAGGAGGAGACTTGAAGAGACGTCTTATGACGCGTGAAGCTTATTGGATGTTTTACCTTAACACTTGCCATCCCATGGGCTTAAATGCTCGCAAGGAAATCATGTTTCATTACTGAGAGATTCACATTGTCTAGTTGTACTATATATTTCACATATGTATATTATATATTTCTTTGTTTTTTTGTGATGTTTTTTGTGATATTTTTGCGTTTTTATTGTATATAATCACTGCTGCATCAGGTGGTGGAGTGATTTTCTGTGATTTTCACAGCTGCTATTTAAACCTCACTCTGGTGCATGGTGAGCAGCTTTGAAAAAGAACTTATTGTTCGAAACATGTAGCTTGCTGCTATTTCTTCTCCTGTGAACCATGTTTTTGGACTTTGGATTTTATCTTTAATAAATTTTGATATTTTTGGAAGCTGGATTTTCTCCTCTATTTGTTCTATTTTCTATTTAAGTGGTGAAAAAAAATCCAAATTTTGATTTAAAAAATGGCTCCATTTTCCGAGACCTGTAGCGTCTCCATTTTTCGGGATCTGGAGCTGAGTGAGGACTTAGTTTTTGAATTTTGTTCTCTTTATGCCACTTAGCTATTGGATTACTTATTTTTTATATTGATAGATCAGGCAATTCTGAACACGGCAATACCAAATATGTGTTTGTTTACATTTTTTTATAGTTTTATTTTGAATGGGGCGAAAGCAGGTGATTTGAACGTTTATATGTTTTTATATTTTTACAACCTTTTTTTACATTTTGCATGCTTTAATAGTCTCCATGGAAGACTAGGAGCTGCAGTTGTCCGATCGGCTCTGCTACATACAGGCACTGATCAGACTGCCTGTATGTAGCAGAAATGCTCATTTGCTATGTAAGCCGACCACCGGGAGATGCTCTCAGCAATCCGGCAATGACAACTGCAGAGGTCTGCTGGAGATGCCTGGCGGTCATGCCGACCCATTGGTGACCCATGATCATATGATGGGGTAACCAATGGGCAGAATTTCTAAGTGCGAGTTAAACGTCACTGTCAGAAATTGACAGCAGCATTTAACTTTTTAACAGCCATGGGTGGATCGCGATTCCACCTGTGGCTGTTGCGGGCACATGTCAGCTGTATATATCAGCTGATATGTGCCCAGAAAGGTGCGGACTCCGGTGCTGAGTCCGACATCGGCGTACTATTACACCAGGTGTCAGAAAAGGGTTAAAGTATACAGCATCATGACATGTAAAGTGTCAAGTTAAGCTTTGAAATATACAAACCTTTTGTTTCTGCAATATATATAAGAAGCAGCAAGCCGCAGCCCTTGTTTTCCATGATAAGGACACCAGACATAAAGTACAGACCAAAAGTATAGACACACCTTCTCATTTAAAGATTTTTCTGTATTTTCATAACTATGAAAATTGTACATTCACACTGAAGGCATCAAAACTATGAATGTACACATGTGGAATTATATACTTAACAAAAAAGTGTGAAACAACTGAAATTATGTCTTACATTGTAGGTTATTCAAAGTAGCCACCTTTTGCTTTGATGACTGCTTTGCACACTCCTGGCATTCTCTTGATGAGCTTCAAGAGGTAGTCACCGGGAATGGTCTTCTAACAATCTTGAAGGAGTTCCCAGAGATGCTTAGTACTTGTTGGCCCTTTTGCCTTCACTCTGCGGTCCAGCTCACCCCAAACCATCTCGATTGAGTTCAGGTCTGGTGACTGTGGAGGCCAGGTCATCTGGCGTAGCACCCCATCACTCTCCCTCTTAGTCAAATAGCCTTTACACAGCCTGGAGGTGTGTTTGGGATCATTGTCCTGTTGAAAAATAAATGATGGTCCAACTAAACACAAACCGGATGGAATAGCATGCTGCTGCAAGATGCTGTGGTAGCCATGCTGGTTCAGTATGCCTTCAATTTTGAATAAATCTTCAACAGTGTCACCAGCAAAGCACCCCCACACCATCACACCTCCTCCTCCATGCTTCACGGTGGGAACCAGGCATGTGGAGTCCATCCGTTCACGTTTTCTGCTTCGCACAAAGACAAGGTGGTTGGAACCAAAGATCTCAAATTTGGACTCATCAGACCAAAGCACAGATTTCCACTCATCTAATGTCCATTCCTTGTGTTCTTTAGCCCAAACAAGTCTCTTCTGCTTGTTGCCTGTCCTTAGCAGTGCCTCCCTAACAGCTTTTTTACCATGAAGGCCTGCTGCACAAAGTTACCTCTTAACAGTTGTTGTAGATATGTGTCTGCTTCTAGAACTCTGTGTGGCATTGGCCTGGTCTCTAATCTGAGCTGCTGTTAACCTGCGATTTCTGAGGCTGGTGACTTGGATAAACTTATCCTCAGAAGCAGAGGTGACTCTTGGTCTTCCTTTCCTGGGGCGGTCCACATATGAGCCAGTTTCTTTGTAACGTTTTATGGTTTGTGCCACTGCACTTGGGGACACTTTCAAAGTTTTCCCAATTTTTCAGACTGACTGACCTTCATTTCTTAAAGTAATGATGGCCACTCGATTTTCTTTACTTAGCTGCTTTTTTCTTTCCATAATACAAATTCTAACAGTCTATTCAGTAGGACAATCAGCTGTGTATCCACCAGACTTCTGCTCAACACAACTGATGGTCCCAACACCATTTATAAGGCAAGATATCCCACTCATTAAACCTGACAGGGTACACCTGTGTTGTGAAAACCATTCCTGGTGACTAGCTCTTGAAGCTCATCAAGAGAATGCCAAGAGTGTACAAAACAGTCATTAAAGCAAAAGGTGGCTACTTTGAAGAACCTAGAATATAAGACATAATTTCAGTTGTTTCACACTTTTTTGTTAAGTATATAATTCCATATGTGTTAATTCACAGTTTTGATGCCTTCAGTGTGAATGTACAATTTTCATAATCATGAAAATACAGAAAAATCTTTAAATGAGAAGGTGTGTCCAAACTTTTGGTCTGTACTGTACTTCCTCTTGCATATCTACACATCTGATTTGCACATTTTGCTTGTTCAGAAGAAAACATTCAATTTACTTTGGTTTATTTATTTCTCCAAATTAATCAAAACTTGAAAGTAAGAGACTGGTTATTGTGATATGGTTTCATTATTGAAAAATATATTATCACGGGTTTACCGTGACAGAGAGGAGCCAGAAGATCACAGTATCTGATTTCTGCAACTCCTCACTGATTAGAAGCACTTCACCTTCATATTAAGCGTTGAAAAATTATTTTAGCAGTGCAGGGGTTAATCTGCTCAGTTGAAAGCTCCTGGAAGCTTTCCTGCAATAAGGCTCTCAGCTGTATACTGTTAGCTGCTTCCATCTCCTATATAATCTGTGCTCTGGCTAGCACTCATTGTCAGAGCTTGCTCATGCTGCATGGCTGGAGGTTGTTGGTGGTTGTTGTTGGAGAAGGTGTTGGTGGATTTATCTGTTACCGTTGCTAGGCTTTGACTGTGTGATAATATCCTTTCTTCTCGTACTTTGATTTAACCCCTTTCTCCACTTCCCGATGCTTACTTCTGTTGGTTTATGTGTGTATATTTGCATGATTAGCATCTTTCTATATTCCAGTTTGCATTACCTAGTTAGTCTGGTTGGTGTATTACTGTACACTAGTACTCCCCTCTTCCCTGGGTGGGGAAGGGTACAAACTGAGGGTGGATTCAGGATAGAAAGCAGGGTATGTGGTCCCTACATCCTCATCATGAGAAGTAATCAGGAGAAAGGGCAATCTAAGGTGCCCCTAGAATTAGGGACAAGAAAGGGGTCCCCGATCCTAGGACACATGACAACAGAGTCATGACAAACTACCATTCAAAAGTTTAGGGTCACTTACAAATGTCTTTACTTTTGAAAGAAAAGCACAGTTTTTTCCAATGAAGCTAACATTAAATGATTCAGAAATGCACTCTATACATTGTTAATGTGGTAAATGACTATTCTAGCTGCAAACGTCTGGTTGGTAATACAATATCTTCATAGGTGTATAGAGGCCCATTTCCAACAACCATCACTCCAGTGTTCTTATAGTACTTTGTGTTTGTTAATTGTGTAAGAAGGCTAATGGATGGTTAGAATACTCTTGAAAACCCTTGTGCAAGTATGTTAGCACAGCTGAAAACAGTTTGGCTGATTGGAGAACCTATAAACCTGACCTTCCTTTGAGCTAGTTGTGAATCTGGAGCATCACATTTGTTGTTTGCATTAAACTCTCAAAATGACCAGAAAAAAAGAACTTTCATGTGAAACTTGAGTCTATTCTTGTTCTTAGAAATAAAGGCTATTCCATGCGATAAAGAAGATTTCCTACAACAGTAAGTACTACTCCCTTCAGAGGAGCATACAAACAGGCTCTAACCAGAGTAGAAAGAGAAGTGGGAGGCCCCGCTGTACAACTGAGCAACAAGACAAGTACATTAGAGCCTGTAGTTTGAGACATCGATGCCTCACAGGTTCTCAACTGGCAGCTTCATTAAATAGTAAATACAAAACGACAGTGTCAACATGTGAACAGTGAAGAGGCGACTCCGGGATGCTGGCCTTCAGGGCAGAGTGGCAAAGAAAAAGCCATATCTGAGACTGGCTAATAAAAGGAAAAGATTAATATGGGCAAAAGAACACATACATTGGACAGAGGAAGATTGGAAAAAAAGTGTTATGGACAGATGAATCCAAGTCTGAGGTGTTTGGATCACACAGAAGAACATTTATGAGACACAGAACAACTCTAAAGATGCTGGAAGAGTGCCTGAGGTGATCTGTCAAGCATGGTGAAGGTAATGTGATGGTCTGGGGTTGCTTTAGTGCTGGTAAAGTGGGAGATTTGTACAAGGTAAAAGGGATTTTGAATAAGGAAGGCTTTCACTCCATTTTGCAACGCCATGCCATACCCTGTGGACAGCGCTTGATTGGAGATAATTTCATCCTACAACAGGGCAATGACCCAAAGCACACCTCCAAATTATGCAAGAACTATTTAGGGAAGAAGTTGGCAGCCAGTATTCTATCTGTAATGGAGTGCCCAGCGTAGTCACCAGATCTCAACCCCATTGAGCTGTTGTGGGATCAGCTTGACCGTATGGTATGCAAAAAGTGCCCATCAAGCTAAACCAACTTGTGGGAGGGGCTTCTGGAAGCATGGGGTGTAATTTCTACAGATTACCTCAGCAAATTAACTGCTAGAATGCCAAAGGTCTGCAATGCTGTAATTGATGCAAAGGGAGCATTCTTTGACAAAAAGCAAAGTTTGAAGGAGAAAATTATTATTTCAAATAAAAACCTTTTTTGGAACCTTGTCAATGTCTGGACTAGATTTTCAAATCATTTGGCAACTCATTTGAATAATAAAAGTATGAGTTTTCATGGAAAACACAAAATTGTCTGGGTGACCCTTAAGTTTTGAACGGTAGTGCATGTATTATAAATAAAATAATATTCATTCATTTCTATCATCTGTGAATGTCGTGTATGTATATATATATATATATATATATATATATATATATATACATATTTATACACAAAGGTGCTTCTCGCAAAGTTAGAATATCAACAAAAAGATATTTTATTTCAGCTCTTCAAATCAAAAATATATATATTATGTAGAGTCATAACAAACAGAGTGATTTATTTCAAGTGTTTATTTCTATTAATGTTGATGATTATGGCTTGCAGCCAATGAAAACCCCAAAGTCATTATCTCAGTAAATTAGAATACTTTACAACACCAGCTTGAAAAATTATTTTAAAATCCTAAATGTTAGCCTACTGAAATGTATGTTCAGTAAATGCATGCAATACTTGGTCGGGGCTCCTTTTGCATCAATTACTGCATCAATACGGTGTGGCATGGAGGCGATCAGCCTGTGGCATTGCTGAGGTGTTATGGAAGCCCAGGTTGCTTAGATAGCATCCTTCTGCTTGTCTGCATTGTTGGGTCTGGTGTCTCTCATCTTCCTCTTGACAATACCCCATAGATTCTATATGGGGTTAAGGTCATGCGAGTTTTCTGGCCAACCAATCACAGTGATCCTGTTGTTTTTAAACCAGGTATTGGTACTTTTGGCAGATTGGAAACATGCCAAGTCCTGCTGGAGAATCAAATTTCCATCTCCAAAAAGCTTGTCGGCAGAGGAAAGCATGAAGTGCTCTAAAATTTCCTGGTAGACGGCTGCGCTGACTTTGGTCTTGATAAAACACAGTGGTCCTACACCAGCAGATGACATGGCTCCCCAAACCATCACTGATTGTGGAAACTTCACACTAGACCTCAAGCATCTTGGATTATGTGCCTCTCCACTTTTCCTCCAGACTCTGAGACCTTGATTTCCAAACGAAATGCAAAATTTACTTTCATCTGAACACAACATCTTGGACCATTGAGCAGCAGTCTAGTTCCTTTTCTCCTTGGCCCAGGTAAGACGCTTCTGGTGTTGTCTATTGGTCATTAATGGCTTTACACAAGGAATGCGACACTTATAGCGCATGTCCTGGATATGTCTGTGTGTGGTGGCTCTTGAAGCAATGATTCCAGCAGCAGTCCACTCCTTGTGAATCTCCCCCAAATTTTTGAATGGCCTTTTCTTAACAATCCTTTTCAAGGCTGGGGTTATCGCAGTTGCTTGTGCACCTCTTTCTACCATACTTTTTCCTTCCACTCAACTGTCCATTAATATGCATGGGTACAACACTCTGTGAACAGCCAGCTTCTTTAGCAATGACCTTTTGTGGCTTACCCTCCTTGTGAAGTGTGTCAATGACTATCTTCTAGACATCTGTCAAATCAGCAGTCTTCCCCATTATTGTGGAGCCTACTGAAACAGACTAAAGGACCTTTTTAATCACTTAGGAAGCCTTTCCAGGTATTTTTTGTTAACTATTCTAATTTTCTGAGATAATGGCTTTTGGATTTTCATTGGCTGTAAGCCATAATCATCAACATTAACAGAAATAAACACTTGAAATAGATCACACTGTTTGTAATAACTATATAATCCATGAGTTTCACTTTTTGTATTCAAGAACTGAAATAAATTAACTTTTTTGATGATATTCTAATTTTTTGAGAAGCACCTGTATATACAGATTAAATACATTATTTCTCTCTGTGTAGTGGATAAGCAGAACAGTGTCCAGCACATTGCAATCTAATATAAAATGGGTATTACACTGTGAACCACAAAGAATGATTGAAAACTTTAAAAATTACAAGAATATTTAGGGCTATTGGAGACATGGAGACATAATAACTTTGAGATAATTTTTATAGCTACAGTTACTAACAACTAAATGTTGGCATTAAGCTGCATTTATAACACAGCTTTATTTTTTGAATAACAGAATAAGAAATGAAAGCTGCAGTAAGATTAGTTGGAATGGTGAAATGAAATAATTTTTATTATAAACAATATAAAAAAAACTGCCCCAATGTGTTTGCTATTTTCATAAACACCTCTCAATACAGTTGTATGCAAATTGACATTAATTATAAATAAAATAAAATAATTTAAACTTTCACATATACTTAGATAATTTTTTGTCTCCCTATTCCCTTTGCAGCTTTTGCACCAAATTTTTCAAAAAGGATCAAAATATTTGATGAATGTGGCACTATTGCAACGATGCATGCATGATGCTCTTTTCCATTATTTGCATCCTTTTTAGTAAAATGTCATACGAGTCTTTCAATAACTTGTAGAATGTTAAAATTTAGTCTTCAACCGTACGAAATATGGATAATGAAGAAAAAGTCAGCAAACCTGAAAAGTTATGAGAACTGAAAAGAATGAAAAAATGGCTCAAAAGCCATAATAAATTTAGCGTTAACGCAAAAGTGCCTTCAATACAAACTTTTGCTCCGCAAGAAGTGTAAAAACAATAAACTGGAGCCTTAGGTCCTGATTCATCAAGATCAGCGATTTTCTCTCCTGTCTTGATGAGGTAGCATGGTGGAGACAGACACTCCTGATTCATGAAGAGTTGTACTCCTCTTCATGAATTTACAGCATCAGACACGTAGCATGTGTCTACGTGCGCTATGCAAGAAATCTTACTCCAGTCTTTGGTGTGAGATTTCTGGCATAGGAAACACTACAGCTCATCATGAATTTAAAGAGTTGTGTGTCACCCCCCCGCTGTACCCCAGCTTAGCCCATTTAGATAGTGCTGGAGAAACTGACAATAAAATGCCAAAAGTCACAACATTTTTGTGCACTTTGGAGTTGCACCCAAAGTTTGCTACTTTTCAAAGCAACCTACACAGGAAATTGCTGTGCTCAATTGGGTTTATGTGTTCAATTCATCATCAGTTTCAAGATTTCTGTTTGCTGGGCCTGAATAGCAACTTTCTATCTTGCATCCAAAGATTGAAACTGCTCCGACCTAATATTTCTTACATTGCAGGGTTTGCTACAATTGTATTCAGTCTAGGCGATTCAAGATGTGTTATTCTGACAGTAATGGAAAAAAAGTATTCACACTGACACAAATTTAGTTTTTCACAAAGTTTGCTGCTTAAGTTTTTATAGTGGCAATTTCATTAACTCCAGATTGTTATGAAGAGTGATCAGATGAATTGCAAAACTTTGTAAAGTCATTCCTTGCCATGAAATGTAACTTAATCGTAAAAACTCTACTTCCGCTGAGTTTGATCCCTGTCTCAAAATGACCTGCTTCCATCATTTCAGTGATTCTCTCATTACATCAGGAAAAAGTGGTAATGAGGACAAGGCAGCTGATATCACTGTCATGCTGATTGAATCATAAGAGCAGACTGGTTGCTTTGAAAGGGGGCAGATGCTTGAACTTATTGTCTTTTTCTGCTAACTATGGCTATCTCCAAGTAAACATGTGAAGCCATTGTTGCTTGGCTTCAAAATGGTTTTACTGGCAAGGACTGGGCTGCTTGTAAGGCTGCCCCTAAATAAAGTATTTATTGGATTATCAAGAATGTAATATAGAGAGATTCAATTGCTGTAAAAGAAGGCCTAATGGCATCTAACGAAGTCCAGCAAATGTCAGGACCATCTCATAAAGAGGATTCAGCTATGGGATTACTTCAAAGACTTGCAGCAATGGCATAGGCAAGTTTCAGTGTATCTCAAGTATACTGAAGTGAAGGCTCTGGTAGTCTGGGCTAGTGTCCAGAAGAGAAGTAAAAAAGAAATGTCTCTCTAAGAAAAACATCAAGGACAGACTGACACTTACCAAGAAGTATAGGAAATACAAGTATTGGCCTGTAAAAGACTTGGGAAAAATTATTTCCACTGATGAAGAAACCTTCATATTGTTTTGAACATCTGGAAGAATGATTGTCTGGAGAAGAAAAAGTGAGCACAAACACACTAAAGCATTTTGATTCATGTGTGAAATTCAGAAGTGTAGCTACTGGGGGGGGCAGAGGAGGCCATCTCCAGCAGTGCCAGCAGTGTGCCCCCCGTCCATCATTGCAGGGTCAGCTGTATCGGCATCTTGCCAATACAGCTGACCACATTGATGAGAGAGGGAGCGTTATGCTCCCTCTCCCATCATTCCCCTGTCAGTGTCTGATGTCACTGATGCCGACACTGATAGGGGGAGTTGTGATGATGTCACTACTCCGCGGGGGCTGTCCGGAGACGTTCAGGTGCTCAGAGCCGCGGAGGAACCAGGAGGAAGAGAGGGGAATATTGTATTTTTTTATGGGGGTGCATCATGTTATAGAGTCTGCCTATGGGGGTGTATTATACTGTAGAGGCTGCCTATGGGGATGCAATATAGTATATAGGCTGCCTATGGGAGTGCAATATAGTATACAGGCTGCCTATAGGGATACAATATAGTATACAGGCTGCCTATGAGGATGCAATATAGCATATTGAACCCCCATAGGCAGCATGTATAGTATATTGCAACCCCATCCATAGACACCTGTATACATAGTATATTGCATTCCCATCCATAAGCCCCCTGAATACATTGTATACTGCACCCCCATAGGCAGCCTGTATAGTATTTTGCACCCCCATAGGCAGCATGTATAGTATATTGCACCCCCATCCATAGGCAGCCTGTATAGTATAATGCACCCCCATAGTTAGCCTGTATAGTATATTGCACCCCCATAGGCAGATTGTATAGTATATTATATATCCTATACATGCTGCCTATGGGGGTGCATTATACTATACAGGCTGCCTATAGATGGGGTGCAATATACTATACATGCTCCCTATTGGGTTGCAATATACTATACAGGCTGCCTATGGGGGTGTAATATACTATACAGGCTGCCTATGGGTGTGCAATATATATGTATACAGGGTGCCTATGGGTGGGTGTGCAATATACTATACATCCTGCATATGGGGATGCAATATACTATACAGGCTGCCTATGGTGGTGAAATATATTATACAGGCAGCCTATGGGGATGCAATATACTATGTATAGAGGGTGCCTATGTATAGGGGTGCAATATACTATACATGATGCCTATGGGGGTGCAATATACTATACAGGCTGCCTATGGGTGTGCAATATACTATACAGGCTGCCTATGGGGTGCAATATATTGTACAGGCTGCCTATGGGAATGCAATGTACTATGTATACAGGGTGCCTATGGATGGGGGTGCAATATACTATACATAATGCCTATGGGGGTGCAATATACTATACAGGCTGCCTATGGGGTGCAATATATTATGCAGGCTGCCTATGCGGGTGCAATAAACTATACAGGCTGCCTATAGGGGTGCAATATACTATACATGCTGCCTATGGGGGTGCAATATACTATACAGGCTGCCTATGGGGGGGAAATATATTATACAGGCTGTCTATGGGAATGCAATGTACTATGTATACAGGGTGCCTATGGATGGGGGTGCAATACACTATACATGCTGCCTATGGGGGACAGCGCTGAAAATGTGATAAGTGAAATGTGTCTTAGTTGCATTCTCTGCAGCCGAGTCCTGGCTAGAAGAAGTTGTCATGTCTGGGCCAGATGGAAAAAACGGGAAAAGTGAACAATTCCATCAGAAAGATCGTCCTCTGTAAGTCATTATCTGTAACTGTGCAGTAATCTCTTATACTTATAGGATTGGTATCTACTACTGACCATATGGCGGTATGGTCTTTACATAGAGATTATTTTCAGCAACATCGCTGTCATCTGCTGAGGTTCTCCTCCACTATTAGGGTGCATCACCCAGTTGTTATCAAGGTTACTTGGTTAGGGGCCCACTCAAAAGCTTCGCCCCCCTGAACCAAAACCCTACCTACGCCTCTGGTGAAATTTCTTTGCATCCAAGGAAGTGGGCTCAAACACAATTGTGCTAAAGATCACAGCCATGAAAAAAGGAATATAAATATTCTCCAAAAGCAACAATCCAGGAGCAATTTGGAGATAAAAAATGTTTTTTCCAGCGTAATGGAACTTCATGTGTCAAGACAAAAATTATAGCTACCAGGCTTGATGAACTCCTCAGATAACATTGACAACCTGTGGTGAATCCTCAAAAAAGTGGGTGAACAAACAAAAACACAGACATTGTGATAAACTCCAAGCAGTCTAAATACACAGTAAAAAAGGGAATGTCCTCTATAAAAGAATAGCATGTTTCTATTGTGCCTTCAAGACCTGCCATGTACCAATGGGCAAAGATGTAGGAAAATTTTAAGCTAATGATATTTGATTATTACTCTTAAAGGATGGAGGGTAACCTCTTCCAGCAATTCACATCTGTTTCTCAGATTTTTAAAATTGTACAAAGTAAGATTGTGACTTATTGTATCTGTGGTGCTCCTGAGGGTCCAGTCGCCACAGAGATACTGCACCTCAGCCAGAGGTGTGGTACCCTACTCTCGGGTAAGGAGGGGGCACTACCCGGTACCCGCACACTAGCATCCAATACCACACCACTCCAGGCCAGGGGATCTGGGCGGACCCTATATAGGGAGGGCCCCATCTCAGGCTGGAGGGGGGAACTAGGCAGAGTTTGTGGGTGGAGGAAACAGATAAGTGTAGGAGACTGGAAAAGTAGGGAGTGAGTTGAAGAAGAAAGGAGGAACAGAGAGGAGCTTGTGAGAGAAGGGGTCCTAGGGGCCAGGGAAGTGAAGAATTCACCCGTGGTGCCCAAATCCATGCCGACTGTAGGACTCAGCTAGTGAACCGGGGGCTGGAGTATCTGTATGTGCTACAGCCAAATCTACACACAATCGCTAAAAAGGCAGCCATAAAGGGTCAAGAGGGTCAGGAGGTTGTCGCCTGACAGGACCGGAGGCTGCTGGCTTGGGACACTGTGGGTAAGGCGCAGGGCAGGAGGGTGTGACTCAGTGCAGAGAGACGACCTGGGCAGGTACACAAGAAGGGGGTACAAGAAAAGTGCATCCAAATTACCCGAGAGCTGGCTGGACCACTGACCCGGAGGACACGGCACCCAGCTGGCGATTGTACCTAAAGACTGTGAATAAAGTGTAGAGACTGCACCCCGTTGTGTCCTCAGAATTGTTTACTGTGACACCTGCCCTGTATTACCAACAGTTACCATCATCTAATATACCTGAACTGCCTGTTATATCTGCCCTGGGGCCCCACTCTCCCCGTGGGGAGGTGTACTATCTTTGATGCATCACCATCGGCCCCAGTGGACCTGAACCACGGCATCAGCCATCCTTAGCCAAAAACCAAGGGTGGCGTCACGAATCAATCCCATATAACTTTTCCCCTTGCCTCATTTTTATTACACACCCAGGGACACGGAGTTGGGTCACGGCCCCGTGACTTCCCCAAAGAACTGTCTGACCCTGTTCCGAGTACCCCACGGCCCTGGTGGGCGTCACATATCCAAACTGTGCCTCTTCTTCTTTTACAGAAGTTGGAGAGCCTGTGTCATGTGCATTTCCGAAACCCAAAGGGTGACATAATTCTGTATTTCACACATACCTGAATCTTTTGTCCAATTTACCTGATGTTTTACTTTGTTAAATGGGTTTTCCTGGAACCATTTGGAAAACCCTTGTAAAGGTGATCTGTCACTTAGGTTTTCTACCCCATCTGAGAGTAGCATGATTTAATAGTAGAGACCCTGATTCCAGAGATGTATCACTTACTGGGCTGCCTACAGCAGTTTTGATAAAATCTCAGTTTTTCCTGCTGCAGATCTAACCATGTCCTGAATGCTGATCTCTGTATAACTCACCCTCACCACTGATTGTCAGCTTTCTGTGTATACTGTTCATAGGCAGAAAGCTACAAATCAATGGTGGGGGCAGGGTTATACAGAGCTCATGAATATGAAGGACTACATGGCAGCAATTTTACTATTCCTGTAGTCAGAATCACTTGCTGATAAATCAGTGGTTTGATAAAAACTACAGCAAGCATTCCAGTAAATCACACATCGCTGGAACTCTACTGTACATTATGCTGCTCTCAGATTAGGTGGCAAAAACCTGGTAACAGATTCTCTTTACAGTCTGATAATAAATTAACACTCTACAGATTGCAATGTATATAAAGATGTGCCTGAGAAGAATATTCAAAATCTGTCACTTTAACATTTTCTTTAAAAAGGAACAGACATAGATTTTTATTCTATTTATTTATATGAAGTAACAATAATATTAATACCTTTTGCAAATGAATAGGAACTGAGGGGTATGATTCCCAAATCCAGTTTAGAGTTTAAAATTCTAAGTCCACTATTTTTAAAAAACAACTATCCAAAGAAAGCTAAAAGCTAGTCTACCCAACCAAGTAATGGTAAACTGACTGAACAGCGAACTAGTCTGAACTGGTGCATAACCAAAAACAAATTACATAGCAAATAGATGAATGGCTGCACTCAATTGTACTAAAGCAAATGAATGTGTGATACGCGAAATGTGAATAGCATAATGGCTTGTGAAATCTATGAAAAAACACATGAGATGCTTAGCACAAAATTTGTCCAAAAATGTGAGCCCATCCACCAACGTCAAGGTAATCTCATGGATGGATGAATCGGATGGGTCCCTGACCTGACTGCCTAGTGTGAACACTTAACTCTGGCTAATATCATGGTAACGCCTGCGATCCATGAGATTACCTTGACGTTGGTGGATGGGCTCACTTTTTTTGCCAAATTTTGTGCTAAGCATCTCGTGTGTTTTTTCATAGATTTCACAAGCCATTCTGCTATTCACATTTCATGTATCACACATTCCCTTGCTTTAGTACATTTGAGTGCAGCAATTCATCTATTTGCTAGTCTACCCAACCGTAAGCATCCCGGTAGCTAGGGTCAGAATTGATGATCGCATGCGTGCATACATATCAATAGCCCTTAAAGCGGTTGTCCATAAAAAAAGTACCGTATATACTCGAGTATAAGCCGACAATTTCAGCCCATTTTTTTAGGCTGAAATTGCCTCTCTCGGCTTATACTCAAGTCATTCCCAGGGGTCGGCAGGGGAGGGGAAGCGGCAGCTGTCTAATAATACTCACCTGCTCCTGGCGTGGTCCCTGCAGGTCCCTGGTTCCCCGGGCGCCGGCAGCTTCTTCCTGTATTGAGCGTTCACATGGCTCCGCTCATTACAGTAATGAATATGCGGCTCCACCCCTATGCGGGGTTTAGTGTGCGTGCCGCCCTCTGCCTGAACTTCAGTGCAGAGGACGGGGAACACACAGCGGCGCTCAGCGGTGGAACAGGAAAGGTGAGTATAGCAAGTGCCGGGGGCCTGAGCGACGAGAGGTGAGTATGTGATTTTTTTTAATTTTTTTTTTTATCGCAGCAACAGCATATGGGGCAAATATCTCTATGGAGCATCTTATGGGGCCATAGTTAGCATTTGTGCAGCATTATATAGGGGCAAATATCTCTATGGAGCATCTTACGGGGCCATAATCAGCATTTGTGCAGCATTGTATGGGGCAAATGTCTGTATGGAGCATCTTATGGGGCAAAAATCAGCATTTGTGCAGCATTATATGGAGCAAATATGTCTATGGAGCATCTTATGGGGCCATAATCAGCATTTGTGCAGCATTATATGGGGCATATTTTAATATGGAGCATCTTATGGGGCCCATCAAACTGTATGGAGCATTATATGGGGCGTATTTTGTATGGAGCATTATATGGGGCCATCATGAACTGTATGGAGCATTATATGAGGCTCCTGATTCAATATGGATATTCAAAAACACTTAACCTACTGATATCTCAATTCATTTTACTTTTATTGGTATCTATTTTTATTTTTGACATTTACCGGTAGCTGCTGCATTTTCCACCCTAGGCTTATACTCGAGTCATTAAGTTTTCCCATTTTTTTGTGGCAAAATTAAGGGTCTCGGCTTATACTCAGGTTGGCTTATACTCGAGTATATACGGTACATATTAATTAATAGATTTTGAAATAAAAATAAGTTAAACTATTGGATGTGTTAAAAAATGTTTTTCTTGTGCTGAGATAATCTTATAAATGAGCTCCTGCTGTGTACTGTGTAATGGCTGTGTCTAACCATACAGGAACATGGTCTGATCATACCACAGCTCCTGGGCATTGAATCAGATGCTGCTTTCTATGAGGTAAAATATTTTATGACCATTTAAAAACATGTTTTACTTTGCAGAAATAATCAGCTGCAATCCCATGTTTTCCTGTCTGTATACTCTCTTTTGCATCCTCCCCTGCCCAGGAGATGCAGTATGATCAGACCATGTCCCTGTACGGTCAGACACAGCCATTACACAGTACACAGCATTGGTACATTTATAAGATTATCTCAGCCCAGGAAAAAATTTTATTAACACAACAAATTGTGAAACTTATTTTTATCCCAATATGTTTTGATTAAATTTACTTTGTTCATGGGGCAATTTATGTTGGATAAAGCCACCAACATCAATGGGATCGGGTGATGGTCTAATGTGTATGGTGGTGCTGGCCGACTGATACTCTGAAACGCGAAGTGTTTAATAAATTATTACCTTGATCAGGCCTGGCTGTCTTCCTCATTCACAGTGTGGTGCCCTCAAGATATCCACCCAATACTCCCATTATCCTCTATTGTGTCAGTTGAAAGCTTTCTCATAGAGAACACAGGAGAGCTCTGCCAAAGTAGAGCTCTTGTGTATTGGAGAAGCGTCATTCAGCCGACAGTCATCTAATGTGTATGGCCGGCTTTACATTCAATATGAATGACAATATCTAATATTACCATGTGACTGTGTTCTCCATATCTCAGCAAAGCTTATATCAGAGGGTAGTGAGGTATAATCCAATGTATATGGCTGTATTAAGATATAGTGGGGAGTTTCAGTTTACATTAAAGAAGTTGTCCACTACAATAATTTTTTTTTCATAAATCTTGCTATTATGTGCCACTGAAAACATCCACTGTGTTTATTTCAGCAATATTACCTTTTATCATGCTGTAGCAGCACATCTTCAGTGCTGGATCCAGCTCTCATGGGGTTAATCGACAACTTCCTTTCTCCTGAGTTATTGTGCTCTAATACTACAAGTTCCATGATGCATTGCACTGGCCACTAAGCCCGAACATACCACACCCACTCCAAAACACACCCAAACCCCTCTCTCCTCTCCCCTCTATCTTCAAAAAGATTAGTGATGTAATTTCTGTCCAACCTCCTCTTTTACATTTGTCCAACCCACACTCCATTACACACATATAGATAGATAGATAGATAGATATGGGATGGATATATATATATATATATATATATATATATATATATATATATATATATATATATATATATATATATATGTCTATTTCCATAGATATGACCATATTCATGTTTCTAAACCCCTTAACCCCTGGAGCTTTTTTTGTTTATTGCTCCCCTCCTTTCCAGAGCCATAATTTCTCCATCAATATGGCCATGTGAGGGCTTATCTTTTGTGGGCAAGTTCTACTTTTGAACGACACCATTGGTTTAACCATGTGGTGTAACAGAAAATGCGAAAAAACTTCAAAGTGCGATGAAATTGCAAAAAAAGTGCAATCCCACACTTGTTTATTGCTTGGCTTTTTTTCTAGGCTCACTAAATGCTAAGGCTGTGTGCACACGTTGCGGATTTGATTACAGATCCACAGGGTTTTTTGCTGCACAGAATTGCATCAAATCCGCAGTGGAGTGCACAACCAATGTAAGTCTATGGGAGCCGTAGACTTGTTGTGCACATGCTGCGGAAAAAGCCGCACCGAAACACAGCTTTTTTTTCCCTCAGAATGTCACGTCTTTTGTGCCGAACTGCAGCGTTTCTGCACCCTTAGACTTTCATTGAGTCGGGCACATCCGCAGCAAAACCGCAGATGTAAAAAAGATCTGCAGTTTTGCTGCGGATGTGGGTCCGAGAAACGCTGCAGTTCAGGAGGAGGGAAGTGTGTGGGCGGTGACTGTGTGCGTGTATGTGTGTGCGGGCGGGGTCTGCAGGCTGTTCAGATGTGTGCGGGACTGTTCGGGTGTGTGCGGGCTGTTCGGATGTGCGCGGCACTGTGCGGGACTGTTCAGGTGTGTGCGGGGTCTGCGGCCTGTTCGGATGTGTGCGGGACTGTTCGGATGTGTGCGGCGCTGTGCGGGTCTGTTCGGGTGTGTGCGGGACTGTTCGGGTGTGTGCCTGGCTGTTCGGGTTTGTGCGGGACTGTTCGGATGTGTGCGGCGCTGTGCGGGACTGTACAGGTGTGAGCGGGGTCTGCAGCCTGTTCAGATGTGTGCGGGACTGTTCGGATGTGTGTGGCGCTGTGCGGGACTGTTCGGGTGTGTGCGGAACTGTTCAGGTGTGTGCAGGACTATTCGGGTGTGTGCGGGGCTGTGCGGGGGGTCTTTTGGGGTGTGTGTGCAGGCATCATCCGATGAGACTACAAGTACGCAGCATCCAATCTGCAGCTAATTCAGATGTAATCCGGACAGTGGACATGCACCCTACACTATCCATACATCTATCAATAGATATCTATATATCTATAGATAGATATATGAATAGATAGATGTATGCATCTATAGATCTATCTATATGTAGATCTGTCTATCCATTTCATCTATCTGTCTATCTGTGTGTAATTGAATGTGGGTTGGACAAATGTAAAAGAGGAGCTTGGACAATAATGACATCACAAATCTTTTTTTTGTTCAATAATACATCTTTATTTAGCTTTCAAAAACGCATTCAAAAACGCACAAAAACCACACAAAAACCGCACCCAAAAAAATAAAAAAATGCATCAAAACCGCACAAAAACTGCACCAAAAACACATCAAAACTGCATCAAAAATGCATCAAAACTGCCCCAAAAACTGCATCAAAACCGCAGCAAAAACTGCAGCAAAAATGCATAAAAACCGCACCAAAAACTGCAGCAAAACCACATTAAAAACAGCATCAAAACGGCAACAAAACTGCATCAAAACTGCACCAAAAACTGCATCAAAACTGCACCAAATACTGCATCAAAACCGCACCAAAAACGCATCAAAACTTCACCAAAAACTGCATCAAAACTTCACCAAAAACTGCATAAAAAAACATCAAAAACCTGAATCAAAACCATGCAAAAAACCACACCAAATACTGCAGCAAATACTGAATCAATACCGCACAAAAAATGCACCAAAAACTGCACCGAGAACTGCATCAAAACCGCACAAAAAAACACATCAAAACCGTGCAAAAACCGTGAAAAAAATGGAAAAAAATGCATCAAAAATGAAGCTGCGTTTTCTGCAAGGAGATGCAGATTTTGTGCAGAAAATTCTGCACCCAAATCTGAAACCTGTGCACACAGCATAAAACTGACCTGCAATTCTCCAGGTCATTAGGAGTTCATAGACACCAAACACGTCTAGGTTATTTTTTATCTTAGTGGTGAAAAAAAATTCCAAACTTTGCTAAAAAGAAATAAAATAGTTGCACCATTGTCCGATACCTGTAGCGTCTATATTTTCTGAGATATCGGATTGGGTGAGGGCTAATTTTTTGCGTGCCGAGCTGACATTGTTAATAATATCACTTTTGTGACTTTTGATCGCCCGTTATTGCATTTTAATGCAATGTCACCGCGACCAAAAAAACATAATTTTGGCTCTTGATTTTTTTTTCTCACTACACCGTTTAGCGATCATGTAAATTTTTTTGTTGTATTGAAAACAGCTGACATGTTGCGGCTTTAAAGTAGACTCAACGCCGAAGCCCACCTCAAAGTGGGGGATACTGCCAGCTGACGTACTATTCCGTCAGCTGGCAGAAAGGGGTTAATGAACAATAGGTTTCAGTTAAAAAAAATGGCGTGGGCTCCCGCGCAATTTTCTGCCCCAGAGGGGGAAAGCCGACGGCCGGGGGCCAATGTTTGTAGCCTGGGAAGGGGGTAATACCGATGGCCCCTCTCTAGGCTATGAATATCAGCCCGCAGCTGTCTGCGTAGCCTTTACTGGCTATTAAAATAGGGGAACCCCAAAAAATAAATGACGTGGGGTCCCCCTATATTTTATAGCCAGAAAGGCTACGCAGACAGCTGTGGGCTGATATTCATAGCCTAGAGAAGGGCCATGGATATTGCCCCCCTGGCTACACATACCTGTTCGCAGCCGCCCCAGAAATGGCGCATCTCACAGTGAGATGCGCCATTTCCGGCACTTAGCCTCTCTCTTCCCACTCCCGTGTAGCGGTGGGATATGCGGTAATAAGGGGTTAATGTCACCTTGCTATTGTAAGGTGATATCAAGCCGGGTTAATGATGGAGAGGCGTCAATATGACACCTATCCATTATTAGTCCTATAGTAGTGAAAGAGTTAAAAAAAGACACAGCCAGAAAAAGTATTTTAATATTCTTAATTTAGCCATACTTACCATACTTCAGCACCTGCAAAAAATGTAAAATAATAAACCATATACTACCTGTCCGCCATAGTCCAATTAATAACGAGGGTCCAATGAAGATCTCCCCTATAGAACAGTGACATCGGGTGATGTCACTGCTCTATAGGACCTTCAGTGACACACTGAAAGGACACAATGGCTCCTGCAGTGCATCGCTGAGAGGTTACCATAGTTCAGAGTCTCACTTTATGGCATTTGCTGCATGGGAACTTTCTCACACAGCAATGCCAAAAATGAGACTAGGGACTATTTTCTCACAGGGGTGTAGGAATACATTGTGAGGAATACATTGTGGAAGGATACCTTCCATCATTATATTCCAGGAGCCCCTGGAGAGCGGTCGCATCAGCTGATGCTGCTGTTCTCCACGGGAGATCGTTGAGGGACACTCGTTTTAATTGGATTTCTGCGGATCAGGGAGTATAGTGTTAGTTTATTATTTTAATACTTTTTACAGGTGACAATGGCTTCGGGGAACAAAGTGACAAGTGATGGTGAATATGTACTCTATGTTATATGTACTGTATGTCTATATGTATCTTGTATGTATGTACTGTATGTATATACTGTATGTGGCATGTTGCATGTGGCATGTTGCATGTCGCATGTTGTCACATGTTGCATGTCGCATTCCGCATGCTGCATGTCGCATGTAATCGCATGTTGCATGTAATCGCATGTCGCATGATGTTGCATGTTGCATGCCACATGCTGCATGTCGTCGCATGTCGCATGTTGCATGTTGTCGCATGGTGCATGTTGTCACATGTCGCATGTTGTCACGTTGCATGTCGCATGCCGTATATCAGGCAGCCACTTTCTGCCACGTTCATAGTGTTGTGTTATACCACTGGGCCAGAGTTGTGGTTCAGCGTCTCCCCCCAAAAGTGAGATAGTAATTCTCACACAGTTTATATTCTGCAGTACTGCTAGTGTGTCATATATCAGGCAGCCACTTTCTGCCACGTTCATAGCGTTGTGTTATACCACTGGGACAGAGTTGTGGTTCAGTGTCTCCCCCCCAAAAATGAGGAAGTCTGGTGGAAGAGGCCGTGGGCGGGGGTTGCCAGCTAGTACTGATGGTGGTGGTGGCGCTGCATCTGGTGGTAGTGGCAAAAGCACAGTAGCACCTAAGGCTGGAGGTGTTGAGCCTGCATCATCGTCTGGCTACACAAGGCCTCGAAGGCTCCCTTACTTGGGAGTAGGAAAACAGCTTTTAAAGCCGGAGCAGCAGGAAAAAGTTTTGTCTTTCCTTGCTGACTCAGCCTCTAGCTCTCCTCTTCCCAAAGTTCAAAATCTAAGAGCAGCCAGTCGTCAGTGGATGCTTCCGGTCCAGAAAAAGACATTTCCTTGTGTCCTTCTCCCAAACCAAAAGTGAAGGATGCGTCAGATGACACTACAGGTTACTCCATGGAGCTCTTTACCCATACCATGCCAGGGTTAGAAAGGGAAATTGTACACTGCCCATTACAAGAAGAATCGGACATGGAGTGCACTGATGCACAGCCACAGCTAGATTATGATGCTGTTCCATTGACTCAGATCATTACATTGACCTCGCAGTTTCCTGAGCCAGAATCTGACCCTGATGAGACTATGGTGCCCTGTCCCGAATGCTATAGCACCGACGGTGACACTGAGGAAGGTGCACATGACATTGTGGAGGAGGAGGTGATAGATGACCCAGTTCTTGACCCAGATTGGCAGCCATTGGGGGAAGAGGGTGCCGCTGGCACTAGCTCACAAGCGGAGGAGGGTTATCCACAGCAACACCAATCTACATCGCAACAGCTGTCATCAGCCAGGCCCGTATCAGGCCCAAAACGTGTGACAAAAACAGTTTTAGGACAGCGTGGCCAACCGCTGAAAGTTGCACAGCATGCAATGCCTGATAAGGAATTCCATAGTAGGAAGAGTGCAGTGTGGCATTTTTTTGACCTAGATCCCAATGATCAGTCTAAAGTGATCTGTAAGAAATGCTCAAAGACCTTTAGCAGAGGGAAGATTCCTCAAAATTTAAATACAACATGCATGCGTAGACATTTAACCAGCATGCACTTGCAAGCCTGGACTAATTACCAAACGTCCTGTACCGTTGGTGCACCTGGTCAGAATGAAGGTAGTCAGCAACACTACATTACTTCCCTCACTGTAAGCCCACCGGTTCGGACACCACCAGCAGCAAATGTGGAGGGATCGTCGCAAGGCCAAAGCAGGCAGGGAATCAGAAGGTTATTGGTAGGAAGCACTGTATGTAGGCCAACATCACCAACTGTTTCTCAATCCGCCATGTCCACCATCACCACCACCACTAGTTCCACCATCTGCAGGTCTCCTGTCCAGCTCACCCTAGAAGAGACTCTCGTGAGGAAAAGAAAGTACTCATCCTCTCATCCGCGTACACAGGGTTTGAACGCCCACATTGCCAGATTAATCTCGTTAGAGATGATGCCCTACCGGTTGGTCGAAAGCAAAGCTTTCAAAGCCCTTATGGCCTACGCAGTACCACCCTATGACCTACCCAGTCACCACATCTTTGCGAGAAAAGCCATCCCAGCCCTCCACCAGCATGTCAAAGACCGCATTGTCCATGCACTGAGGCAGTCTGTCAGTGGAAAGGTGCACCTCACCACAGATGCATGGACCAGTAGGCATGGCCAGGGACGTTACGTGTCCATCACGGCGCACTGGGTTAATGTGGTGGATGCAGGGTCCACAGGGGACAGCCATAGTGGGACAGTTTTGCCTAGCCCACGGTCTAGGAAACAGATGGCAGTAGGCGTTCGACACCCCTCCTCCTCCTCCTCCTCCAGAAGCGACAGCTCGTCCACAGAGCGCAGTCGCCTGGCAACTCCATCCGCAGCTGCCAGTGTTGCACACGAGGTGTCTCATTATGGAACAGCTAGTGGTAAGCATCAGCAGGCTGTGTTGGAAATGAAGTGTTTGGGCGACAACAGACACACCGCGGAAGTACTGGCCGAGTTCTTGCAGCAAGAAAGTGAGTCATGGCTGGGCAGTGCACATCTTGAGGCAGGCAAGGTAGTCAGTGATAACTGAAGGAATTTCATGGCTGCCATAGCCCTTTCACAACTTAAACACACACCTTGCTTGGCTCACACTTTGAACCTGGTGGTGCAGTGCTTCCTGAAAAATTATCCGGAGTTACCAGCCCTGCTCCTGAAGGTGCGAAAACTTTGTTCGCACATCCGCCGGTCGCCCGTACACTCCAGCCGTATGCTGAACCATCAGCGATCGCTAAATCTTCCACAGCAACGCCTAATTATAGATGTTGCAACAAGGTGGAACTCCACACTGCACATGGTTCAGAGGCTGTGTGAACAGAGGCGTGCTGTCATTTATTTGTGGGAGGATACGCATACACAGGCAGGCAGTTGGATGGCAGACATGAAGTTGTCTGGTGTGCAGTGGTCGAAGCTACAAGACCTCTGTCAAGTCCTTCAGTGTTTTGAGGAACGCACATGGCTGGTAAGTGCAGACGACGCCATCATAAGCATGAGCATCCCACTTATGCGTCTGCTGATGCAAAGTTTGACGCACATTAAGGAGCAGGCGTCTGCAGCCGAGGAGGTGGGAAGCCTTGATGACAGTCAGCCATTGTCTGGTCAGGGAACTGTCCAGGACGAGGTGGCGGACGAAGAGGATGAGGAGGAGGATGATGGGGCTGAATATGTATGGGAGGAGGGAGCTTCTCAGGGGGCAATAGAAACTGGTGCCATTGCATGGTCTGGTACAGGTTTCTTGCGGGACACTTGTGATGTAGATTTGCAAGAAAGTGCTCCTCAACCCAGCAGAAGCAGTGAATTGACACCTGGAACATTGGCCCACATGGCTGAGTATGCCTTGCGTATCCTATAAAGGGACCCCCGCATTGTCAAAATGATGACCGATGACGATTACTGGTTGGCCTGCCTACTGGATCCACGCTACAAAGGGAAATTGCGAAATATCATGCCACATGAGAACCTAGAGCAAATATTGGCTACCAAACAAGCAACTCTTGGTTCTGGCATTCCCAGCACACAGCGGCAGTGATGGTTCTCACACGAGCCGTAGGAGGCAACATGGCAGAGGTGCTAGCGGTGCAGAAATCCGAAGTAGCATTGGACAGAGGGGTTTTATGACAAGGTTGTGGAGTCATTTTTCAATGACCGCTGACACGACAGGGACAGCTGCATCGATTCAAAGTGACAGGAGACAGCATTTTTCCAGTATGGTTACAAACTACTTTTCCTCCCTTATCGATGTTCTCCCTCACAGGTCATTCCCCTTTGATTACTGGGCATCTAAACTAGACACCTGGCCTGAATTGGCAGAATATGCATTACAGGAGCTCGCTTGCCCTGCTGCCAGTGTGCTATCAGAAAGAGTCTTCAGTGCTGCTGGTTCAATACTGACCAAAAAAAGGACACGTCTGGCTACCCAAAATGTTGATGATCTAACCTTCATTAAAATGAACCAATCATGGATTTCACATTCTTTTGCCCCATCTTCCCCTGCTGACACATAGCTTTCCTTTAAAAAGGTCTTGCTTTTGGACTCCTCTTACTGACTGCTCCAATTCCTCCATTTGCTGCTGCTGAATGTCCACCATAGGCCATTTTTAACACCTCCCTAAATGGGCTGACTCCCCCCATGGGCCCGTGGTCACCACTTGGCGCAAGCACCCGTGCGAGTGCCGTTTGCCTGGACAGGTGGGTGTGCCCGCTTTTGGCCGACGGCACTGGCACAGGGTCCCTCATCGTACAATTAAGTGTCTCTGGCGGTGGGGGTGCACACCCAATGTCAGACACACCGTCGTAATATGAGGGGCCCTGGGCCAGTACCGCCACCCACGACAGAGTGTCCCCCCCCAAGCTCAAACAGTGCTCCACCGCTGTTTAGTCGGTGCTGTTAAATCCTTCAATGGCACTGCCAATACAAATTGAGAGATGATAGTAAATATATACAGGGACCATGCCCTCCATTTTGACCTGTGAATACTGTGCGCCAACTACCACTATCTGGTACTCAGCAGAGGAACCCACCCCTGTACGTTGCTTTGCCACCTGTTTATTTACGAACATTTTTTTTGCAGACATTTAGCCCGCTTTACTATTTAGGCCAACGTACTGTGTCAGCCACTTATTCCAGTTGTCCTCCACCGAACAAAGCAGTGCCACCAGTTTACTCCTGTTACCAGTTTAGAACTGCATTGAGCCAACTTTTTTATTTTAGGCCTAGTAAGTCTGTCTGTGCCACTCCTAGCAATCGTCCTCCGCTGACCAAACCAGTGCTGCCTGTGTACCCCTGTTACCCATTTTAAACTGCATTGAGCCAACTTTTTTATTTTAGGCCTAGCAAGTCTGTCTGCGCCACTCCTACTAATCGTCCTCCGCTGACCAAAACAATGCTGCCTGTGTACCCGTTACCCATTTTGAACTGCATTGAGCCTACTTTTTTATTTTAGGCCTAGTAAGTCTGTCTGTGCCACTCCTAGCAATCGTCCTCCACTGACCAAACCAGTGCTGCCTGTGTACCCTTGTTACCCATTTTAAACTGCATTGAGCCAACTTTTTTATTTTAGGCCTAGTAAGTCTGTCTGCGCCACTCCTAGCAATCGTCCTCCGCTGACCAAACCAGTGCTGCCTGTGTACCCCTGTTACCCATTTTAAACTGCATTGAGCCAACTTTTTTATTTTAGGCCTAGTAAGTCTGTCTGCGCCACTCCTGCTAATCGTCCTCCGCTGACCAAAACAATGCTGCCTGTGTACCCGTTACCCATTTTGAACTGCATTGAGCCAACTTTTTTATTTTAGGCCTAGTAAGTCTGTCTGCGCCAGTCCTACTAATCGTCCTCCGCTGACCAAAACAATGCTGCCTGTGTACCCGTTACCCATTTTGAACTGCATTGAGCCAACTTTTTTATTTTAGGCCTAGTATGTCTGTCTGCGCCACTCCTAGCAATCGTCCTCTGCCTAACAAAACAATGCTGCCTGTGTACCCCTGTTACCCATTTTTAACTGCATTGCGCCTACTTTTTTATTTTATATGTAATAAAACCTGGCACTCAACTTTTTTGTCTGGAGATATATTTTATTATCAGCAACAAAACATTTCGGTCACAAACTGGACTGTTGTGAATTCTGCTCTTGGGCTCCCTCCGGTGGTTATAAGTGGTAGCACTGCTGTCTCTGGATCGCAGCATTTATCAGGTGTGTTCACTTTTTGTAATTCTGACTGGGCTATTTAGTCTTGCTTGACCCTTTAGTCAGTGCCAGTTGTCCATTGTTCCTGGAGGATTCACATCCCTGCCTGGTCTCTCCTGCTTTGCTGTTCATTTCAACAAAGATAAGTTCTGGCCTTGATTTTTGCTGTCCACATGCTGTGGCCTTATTGTTCAGTTCTTTTCCATGTTTTTGTCTTGTCCAGCTTGGTCTGTATAAGGATTTGTTTAGCCAAGCTGGTATCTCTGGAGATGCAGATATACCCTCCATATCTTTAGTTAGATGTGGAGATTTTGTATTTTCTGTGGTGGATATTTTCTAGTGTTTTAATACTGACCGCATAGTACTCTGTCCTATCCTTTCTATTTAGCTAGAAGTGGCCTCCTTTGCTAAATTCTGATTTCAGTCTGTGTATGTTTTTTCCCTCTCCTCTCACAGTCAATATTTGTGGGGGGCTGTCTATCCTTTGGGGATTTTCTCTGAGGCAAGATAGATTTCTCTTTTCTATCTCTAGGGGTAGTTAGTCCTCCGGCTGTGTCGAGATGTCTAGGGAGTGATAGGTACATTCCACGGCTACTTCTAGTTGCGGTGTTAAGTTCAGGGTCTGCGGTCAGTACGGGTACCACCTTCTCCGGAGTACATCTCATGCTGCTCTTGGGCCACCAGATCATAACACTGGACCTTCATCAGTTACGTGCTATGCAGAATATTTAGAAGAGATGTGCCCGTGTGGGCAGATGATAGTTAGCTTCCATAAAGATGCAGAGTATTAGTCTGTGTAGGGCTGTATGGGCAACACCCGTGTAGGGATGGCGTGACTGACGCGGTGTCCACCGCTAGTCAGACTAGCGGTGGACACCGCGTCAGTCACGCCATCCCTACACGGGTGTTGCCCATACAGACCTACACAGACTAATACTCTGCATCTTTATGGAAGCTAACTATCATCTGCCCACACGGGCACATCTCTTCTAAATACTCTGCATAGCACGTAACTGATGAAGGTCCAGTTTGTGACCAAAACGTTTTGTTGCTGATAATAAAATATATCTCCAGACAAAAAAGTTGAGTGCCAGGTTTTATTACATATGGTTATGGTGTTGGAACCTACCTGAGCAGCACAAGTTTAAAGGCAGTGCACGAGTTTACTTTTTTATTTTAGGCCTACTAAGTCTGTCTGGGCTACTCCAGTCCTGACAATCGTCCTCCGCTTAACAACGCTCTGCAGTTTGTGTACCCCTGTAACCAATTTTAAACTGCATTGAGCAACTTTTTAAATTTAGGCCTACTACCTGAGTCTGTCTGCGCCACTCAATACAGCTGTCCTTCACTGCACAAAGCAGAGCCTCAATTTGCAGCCGATATCACATATTAAAGTGCATTTGGCCTACTAGTTTGGTTGGGCCTACTAACGGTGTCTGCCGCTCCTTGGTATTCTCCTGTGTTTTTCTCCTGAGCTTCAATCTTCAGGCTTTCGGCCTATAGAAATTTTAAAACTGCATTTGGCCTACTGGTTTGGTTGGGCCTACTAACGGTGTCTGCCGCTCCTTGCTGTTCTCCTCCACTGAAGAAAGCAGTGCTGCCTGTTTACTCCTGTTACCAATTTTGAACTGCATTTAGCCTACTTTATTCTTTGGGCCTATATCTGTGTTTCCTCCTCATCCTGCCCATTGCCCAGCCACTGCTAGATGAGTCTGCCGGTACATTGACCCAGACCACTACATTCCCCTTGCACTCTACATAGCCAGTATCTGACCCTGCAGAAAGTCTGGTTCCCCTTCCCGCATACTATACCACCTTACACGGGGACAAAGAGGAAGGTGCAGATGAAAGTGCAGGTTCCTTCAACAGGTGGGGGGCATACTCGTTGGCAATGTCACTGGCACAGGGCCCCTCATAGTACACAAAAGTGTCTCTGCCGGTGGGAGGCGCCCCCGCCGTCAATCACAACGCCGTACTTTGAGGGTCCCTGTGCCAGTGGCAATGCGAACGAGTGTGCCCCCCCTGCTTGCTCGGGATCACAGCACTTGCAAAGTTGAAATACTTACCTCTCCCTGCTGCACCGCCGTGACGTAGTCCGCATTTCCTGGGCCCACGAAAAACTTGAGCCAGCCCTACTCCCCCCACAACTGTTGCCAAATGACCCCCAAATTTTCAATGGCTAACTATTATTATAAGGTAAATTAAGATTGACAAGCTTAAGTAACAAGAATTTATGTTTTTGGCATTAAAATGGGCTCTGTTGGTGTTTTCCTGTCCTCCACTCACTGCCGACTTTGATTCTCCATTGACTTGCATTGGGTTTCGTGTTTCGGTCGGATCCCTGACTTTTCGCAATAATCGGACGATTTGACCCGACCCGACTTTTGACAAAGTCGGGTTTCGTGAAACCCGACTCGATCCTGAAAAAGTAAAAGTCGCTCAACCCTAGTCTGCACTGAACAATCACAGAATCCAGAGGAGGAAAGCATCTGCAACTGATGCCCCAAATTTTTTCATGTTGGATCCAGTGACGGACGATGTAGGATCCGAGCAGAATTCAGCCCCTTGTCACCAGACATTAACCACTGGGGGTGGAGGTGATCTTGATGAGACTCAGATACCAGAGGCATACAAGACCTGTACTGTGGTGTCAAGGCAGGAAGAGAAGGAGGGTGACTCTTATACTGAGGAATGTGAGAACAGAGAGGATGTTGTAGATCACACTTGAACCCAGAGGTACGCAGCTGAGTAGCTCAGCAGAGGAAGTGGAGGAGTGGGAAGATGAGATGTTTAAGTTGTGGCTTCCCACACAGGCATGAAGTGATGCAACCACGACAAGCACTTCATCTTCAACCCTAACAACTGGCTGTTGCCAGCATCGGTCAAAAGTGTGCAGTTCGCAGGGGCGGCAAGGGTTGCCTAGAATGGGCATTTTTTGAGACCGCAAAAGATGATCCAACTCACGTTATCTGCCAAATTAGCAAAAAACCTAAGTAGATGCAAAGATTGCAATAATTTGACAGCTACATGTATGAATTGACACATGCACGAACAACATGCCTTAGTGCGAGAATCTCACTGCGCTAAAATGTGGACTAGCAGGCATCGACAACCACTTGCTGTCCCATCAACCACATCTGCTTCTACTTTCTCCTCTGTTACTGTGCCAAGTGCTCTAACACAGATCGGCAGAAACTCCACTTGTTAACCCCCCCATAGTCAGGGTGTCTATAAGCCTGTTAGCTGTTATGGAGGTGGACATGACTGCTGCTTTTCTGTCACCTAGCGCAAAACATTTTTCTTAATCAACCAGAACAATTCTGCCTGCACCTCACTAACAGTCCAGCAGTTTGTTCTGTTCTCCATGCTCCACCCTCTCTCAGCACAGCAGCCAGCCCACGGTCCCTCAGTTATGGTCACAAAAAACAATGTTTCCTCCTACATATGTCAAAGCTAAAAGCTTGAACTCCACCATATCCAATCTGTTAGTCATGGAAATGCCTTTCCGCCTGGTGGATACAGACAGTTTCAGAAGGTTGATGGCCGTCAAAGTCACCAAGTACCAGTTGCTCAGTCACTATTACTTCTCTAAGAAAGTTGTGCCTGTGCTAGAGCAGCATGTCGCAGACAACATCAGACATTCCCTGAAAAAAATCTTTGTCTACCAGGGTGCATTTCAACACTGTCACCTGGATGAGAAAACATGAGCAGGGGCATTAGATCTCCATGACTGGGCACTGGATGACTCTGGTGGCTGTGGGGGCAGGTGGTCAAGGGACTGCTCCACACGTCTTTAAATCAACAAGGCTTCCTTGACAGACCTATGTATCTAACAGTTCCTCCATTGTTTCTGCTTCCTCCACCTCCTTTAGGGTCTCCATCTGTGCCCACAACCTCTTCAATAATCAGACACATGTTCCAATAATGCAGATAGAATCTCACCCACCTCAGTACTGCGCAGCCATGGCTCACCGCAATCAGGAAGTGTTTAAATTAATATGCCTTGGAGATCGTTGTCACACAGTTCAAGAGTAGTGGACAGGTATCCAGGCTGAGTGAGAGCAATGGCTGACTCGACTAATCTGGAGCGAGGGAAGGTCATGTGCGATAGTAGTGCAATTCTGGTGGCGGCCCTACAACAGGGCCACATCATACATGTGTCTTGCATGACTCACATTCATAACCTCGTGGTACAGCAATTTCTCAGCCACTATCCTGGCCTGGATGCACTGCTGCAGAAACCACGGTCACTATGTGCTCACATTTCCAATGATTGCACCCTGCAGATCATCGACTTGCATCGCTACAGAGGTTTTTCAGCCTGCTGGTTAACCATTTGATTTGCGATGTTCCGACATGGTGGAATTCCACTCTGCACATTTTGCAGCGACTGCCTACACAGTACGGAAGTGGTACAAATCTTGCCTGGCCTGCGGAGTGGGCACAGACGAAGAATCTTTGCACCCTTCTGAACAGTTTTGAAATGGCTACTAAGATAAGATGATTAGTGCTGACGATGGCGTTATCAGCATCACTATTCCAGTCATCTACATTCTGGAGCACACTTTGAATAGTCAGATTGAGGAGGTGTTGCTCCCAGAGGAAAAGGTGGAAGCAGAGGAGGATGTGGAAGGGATAACAATATCTCAAATTTCCAAACTGTCACCACACAGGCAGATGCCGTGGGAGTGTGGCTTACAGAGATCGAGGGGGGCTCATGGTAGCAGACAAACTTTTAGTGAAGGTACAGGAGCTGAGGAACAAATGGAGGAGAACGAGGTGATGGACGCACAACATTCAGGAGAGTAAGTGGATAATAATCCCCTCTCTGTTTTCTGTGGTAGGCGGGAAATGATGGAGGAAGCAATGTTTGAGTGGTACCCTGCCAACAACACACCATGGACTTGGACCTCATGGAAGTGGCCAACACATGAGCATCTTCTTGCTGCACTTTCTTCAACATGATGCCTGTATTCTTAGGGTTTAGAAATAGAGCTGACTACTGGGTTACCACTTAGATCCACGGTACAAGAGTAAATTAAGCCAGATGCTTCCCTCCCCGCTGGAAAAGGATGTGCCCATAGTGGAGTATTGAAACACGTTTGCAGACAATCTTAAAAGTGAGGCACACAGACAGCAGTGAGGCACACAATGTGCATCTCAATTCTAATCGTCCAACCCCGGGAATGTTCAGGCATCATCGCAAAAACATGAGCAGCGGAACAGAGTATAAGTCTGACAATTTTTGAACAACTGGAGATAATGATGCAGGAGTATGTGGTACTCAATATCAATGCCATAAGGGGGAGTTTGGACCCTTTTGCATTTTGGTCTTCAAGAATGGGAAAGTGGCTTGAGCTCGCCCATCACACCTTGGAGGTTTTGTCTCTCAGAACGTGTCTTCAGTACTGCTGGTGGTGTCCTGATGGATAAGCGCATCCAGCTGTCCCCTGAAAGTGTAGACCACCTAACTTTCATCAAAATGAACAAGTCATGGATCTCCAATGACTTTTGCACCACAATCGAAGACTGGTCAGACTAGGCGATAATGTAGTTTCTAGTGTCATGCATTGATCTCACATTATTGCAGTCTGGGCCACCTTTGTGCTGTCTTCATTGCCTGTTGTTGCTACTGCTGCTGATGTTACACACAATTTTTTGAAATGTGGAGACTCTAATTTGGGGTCTCTATCTTGCTTGTGGTGGATGGTGTGTCAGAGGCCTATTATAATACTAGATGGTGGCCCGATTCTAACGCATCGGGTATTCTAGAATATATATATATATAGTTTATTTATGAAGATTTTAGAATAATACATTGAATACACAGGATTCGGCCGGCCGGGCGCGACCAATAAGTGAAGCGTGGTTCAAATCCCGTGCCAATTCGCGGCCGGACTGCGCCTGTTGCTGATTGTTCGCGTCCGGCCACGTAGTATATAGCACAGCCACGTAGTATATTGCACAGCCACATAGTGTATTGCACAGCCACCTAGTGTATTGCACAGCCCACGTAGTGTATTGCACAGCCCACGTAGTATATTGCCCAGCCCACGTAGTATATTGCCTAGCCCGTGTGGTTTATTGCCCAGCCCACGTAGTTTATTGCCCAGCCCATGTAGTATATTGCCCAGCCCACGTAGTATATTGCCCAGCCCACGTAGTATATTGCCCAGCCCACGTAGTATATTGCCCAGCCCACGTAGTATATTGCCCAGCCCATGTAGTATATTGCACAGCCCATGTAGTATATTGCACAGCCCACATAGTATATTGCGGTCCCACGTAGTATATTGCACAGCCCACGTAGTATATTGCACAGCCCACGTAGTATATTGCACAGCCCACGTAGTATATTGCACAGCCCACGTAATATATAGCACAGCCACGTAGTATATTGCACAGCCCACATAGTATATAGCCTTTACCAATGCTCCTCGCGATGCTCTGGTCCCAAGAGTACATTGCTGTCTCGCGAGATGATGACGTAGCGGTGCATGGAGATCGCAATGTATGGAGCGGTAACCGGAGCACCGTGAGGAGCGGGAAAGGTCTGTTCCTGATCCAGGGGGCCGACGGACGGTGAGTATATAACTATTTTTTTTTTTTTTTTTTTTTTAACATTAGATCTTTTTACTATTGATGCTGCATAGGCAGCATCAATAGTAAAAAGTTGGTAACACAGGGTTAATAGCAGCGTTAACGAACTGTGTTACACCGTGGCATAACGCGGTCCGTTAATGCTGCCATTAACCCTGTGTGAGCGCTGACTGGAGGGGAGTATGAAGCGGGCACTGACAGCTGGGGAGTAGGGAGGGACTAATTCTCGGCCGAACTGTGCCCGTCGTTGATTGGTCGCGGCCGCCAGGCAGTGACCAATCAGCGACGCGGGATTTCCAGGACAGACAGACAGAAAGACTGAAGTGACCCTTAGACAATTATATAGTAGATTTCTACTCTGTGGAAATTGATGCCACTTTAGTGGTGTGTGACAATATTTTTTCACAATATGGAGACTCAAAGTTGGGTCTCCATCTGGTGGGTTGCCTGTAGTAGAAGGTGTGTCAGAGGCCTATTATACTGGTTCTACTCTGTGAAAATAGATGCCACTTTAGTGGTGTGTGACAATAATTTTTTGAAATGTGGAGATTCCAAGTTGGGTCTCTGTCTGGTGGGTTGCCTTTGTAATTAGGGCTCCCAGACAGGCAGGCAGGCCTGCACTTACTATCAGTCAACTACCTGTGTTACTTTTCTTATATTTTTCAACTAATAGTACTGTATTAAACTGATGTTTGTGTCATCTGAGTGTGGATGGAAAAAAAAATCAGAGGTGTTGCGTGAGGTATGAGGTCTCCCAACTAAGAATGTTTACACCGCTCCCTTAACCACCATGTCCTCATTGAAATTTCAGGTCAAAGCTGGAAATGCTGGTACTTCCCTGATACCCCATGCATGGCCCATGGTTGACTGCTGCTGTGCCATTTGCAAATTGTGGGTCAATTGAAGCCATTTGTAATTTTGTCTGCACATAATTAAGATGTTTGGGAAGCTTTATGTCACCCCTTAAAGTATTATGTATATGTTTGGTTCGGCCTCCCACTGAATTTAATGAGGTTTTTGGTACGTTTGTCGAACTGTTCGTCGAACATGTTCGGCAAATGTCTAAATGTTCAGCGAACTGAACCTTGAAAGGTTCAATCATCTCTTAACTTGATTTCCTGAACTAGTAATGGATATTGGGTGACTACCACTTGTTCCCATTAACATTGTCACCTAGATTTCCCCAGACCATATTTAGCATTACATCTTTGTGTCATATATTCTATTGATCTGTCAGATTAATGAAAATTATGTCAGCTGGGTCATCAGGTAGTCTAATGTATATGATGGACTGTCAGATAACCTTGTCTTCCTGGTCTCTTGGTGGAAATAACTTTTGATCAGCGTGGAATCTTAATATATGGACTGTTATAATGGCACATAGTTTGCCAACATTATACACCGTGTTCCAAATTATTAAGCAAATTGGATTTAAGTGTCATAAAGATTTAATTGTTTTGTTTTTCAAATAAACTCATGGATGGAATTGTGTCTCAGGGCTCCATGGATCACTGAAATCAATCTTAAACACATGTGATAATTAGTTTTCCTGGTGATTCTAATTAAAGGAAAACTACTTAAAAATGAGTTTCCACATTATTAAGCAGGCCACAGTTTTCAAATAACATGGGAAAGAAAAAAGATCTCTCTGCTGCCAAAAAGCATCAAATAGTGCAATGCCTTGGTCAAGGGATGAAAACATTAGATATTTCCCGAAAACTTAAGTGTGATCATCGTACTGTTAAGAGATTTGTGGCTGAATCTGAGCAAAGATGTGTTCGTGCTGATAAAGGCATAATGAGGAAGGTTTCTGCCATGCAAGTTCATTGGATTAAGAGAGCAGTTGCTGAAAAGCCATTACAAACCAGCAAACAGATATTTGAAGCTGCTGGTGCCTCTGGAGTCCCTCGAACCTCAAGGTGTAGGACCCTTCAAAGGCTTACTTTGGTTCATAAACCTACTATTCGGCAACCCCTAAACAGTGTTCACAAGCAGTGGGCCCAGACATACATGAAGACTAATTTGCAAACAGTCTTGTTTACTGATGAGTGTCGAGCAACCCTGGATGGTCCAAATGGATGGAGTAGTGGATATTTGGTGGATGGCCACCATGTCCCAACAAGGCTGCGACGTCAGCAAGGAGGTGGAGGAGTCATGTTTTGGGCCAGAATCATGGGGAAACAGCTGCTAGGGCAATTTAAGGTTCCTGAAGGTGTGAAAATGACCTTTGCAAAGTTTATAGAGTTTCTGACTGACAACTTTCTTCCATGGTGTAAAAAGCAGAAACGTGCCTTCAGGAGCAAAATCATCTTCATGCATGACAATGCACCATCTTATGCTGCAAAGAATACCTCTGAGTCATTGGCTGATATGGGCATAAAAGGAGAAAACTCATGGTGTGTCCACCATCTTCCCCTGACCTCAACCCTGTAGAGAACCTTTGGAGTATCAAGTAAAAGATCTATGAGGGTGGGAGGCAGTTCACATCAAAACAGCAGCTCTAGGAGGCTATTCTGGCTTCATGCAAAGAAATACAAGCAGAAACTCTCCAAATACTCACAAGTTCAATGGATACAAGAATTGTGAAGGTGATATCAAAGAAGGGGTCCTATGTTAACATGTAACTTGTAAACTCAAAAGAAGGGAAGTACACAACCCAAAGTAAAATACAAAATTTATTGATATATTCAGATAAAATTAGAAACCAATATATACATAATATAAAGAAAAGGGGAAGAAAACCCTGAACAGAGTGACCTCCAAGCAACCAATACAATTCAAGCGAAAACACGGGACTGCACACACTATATCAGAAAAGCCATCGAACATAACCGATTACTGTGAAGAGATTAATAATATCATCCCAGTGGGAAAATTATTTTTGACACAAAGTACAGTGTACGCAAAAATAAATAAGCTGTAATTGTGCTAGCACACCCTGTTGCAATGTAGATATCTAATAAGTAGTGTTGAGCGATACCGTCCGATACTTGAAAGTATCGGTATCGGAAAGTATCGGCCGATACCGGCAAAGTATCGGATCTGATCCGATACCGATACCCGATACCAATACAAGTCAATGGGACTCAAGTATCGGAAGGTATCCCTGATGGTTCCCAGGGTCTGAAGGAGAGGAAACTCTCCTTCAGGCCCTGGGATCCATATTAATGTGTAAAATAAAGAATTAAAATAAAAAATATTGATATACTCACCTCTCCGACGCAGCCTGGACCTTACCGCTGTGAACCGGCAGCCTTCTTTGCTTAAAATGAGCGCGTTCAGCACCTTCCATGACGTCACGGCTTCTGATTGGTCGCGTGCCGCTCATGTGACCGCCACACGACCAATTAGAAGCCGTGACGTCATCCCTCAGGTCCTAAATTCCTAGAAGGGAATTTAGGACCTGAGGGATGACGTCGCGGCTTGTGATTGGTCGCGTGGCGGTCACATGAGCGGCACGTGACCAATCAGAAGCCGTGACGTCATGGAAGGTGCTGAACGTGCTCATTTTAAACAAAGAAGGCTGCCGGTTACCAGCGGTGATGTCCAGGGGCCTCCGGACAGGTGAGTATATCAATATTTTTTATTTTAATTCTTTATTTTACACATTCATATGGATCCCAGGGCCTGAAGGAGAGTTTCCTCTCCTTCAGACCCTGGGAACCATACACTGGAAACTTCCGATTCCGATTCCCGATACCACAAAAGTATCGGATCTCGGTATTGGAATTCCGATACTTGTGGTATCGGAATGCTCAACACTACTAATAAGTGTAAACTCATGTAGAGTGCAGATTATTCATGTTAGAATATCATATTGCACCAAAGAAAATAGAAGGCAGATGTGCCTCATAGAAAAAATCCATTAAAGTGCAGGTGCCTAAAGGTGCATAAAGACCATTGCAACAGCAAGGTCACGGCAAAAAAAGGTTGTTTTTTTTTAAGAGAAGTGCTTCCAGTACCTGTATGGATGAAGGTGCTAAGGAGGGATACCCCGATGCACGTTTCACTGTCGCTTCTCCCTGGGGGGGGGGGGGGCTGTTATGGTGTTTTGGAGTTAAATAGCTTTTTTGTTCAGTGAATGTGACCTCCTACTGCTGCAAATTCCACAAATTAGCATTTTCAGTTCTTTAACACATATCAAACGTTTAGAAATTCTATCGTGCCTAATAATTTGGAACAGTGTATTTTGAGTTTTTATTCACTTTGGAGATTATACTGTTATCATTGGGAGGTTTCTTCAATAAAATTCGATGTATACTCTTAACGGGTGGTGACTTTTATTAGACTGACTGTCATTTGCACCGAACATTTAGGAAAATCCGAGAAAAATATAATTTGCATAATAATTTGGAACATGGTGTAAAGTGAAGTTGTAAATGTTAGACTTTCACAAGTTTTGTGTGAAAATGTTTGCATGTGAAAATACTTGATGGAGCTGTATGATTTTTACACTTAGGTTGAGGTACTGGTACTAAGAACTCTGGAGTTACAACCATTCATCCATTCACACTGATGCTTCTACATATGTATTCTCTATATACATTGATCACTATATATTGACTCGTTCTATGGCTGGCAGCATGGGAAAAGAAATGTAAATGAACATGAGTACACTAATACAGTACCTTGCAAAAGTATTCGGCTCTCTGGAAATTTTCAAATTTTTCCCACATATCATGCTTCAAACATAAAGTTACCAAATGTAAATTTTTGGTGAAGAATCAATAAGTGGAACACAATTGTGAAGTTGAACAAAATTTATTGGTTATTTTATATTTTTGTGGAAATTCAAAAACTGAAAAGTGGGGCGTGCAATATTATTCGGCCCCTTTAACTTAATACTTTGCTGTGCCACCTTTTGCTGTCATTACAGCTGCAAGTCGCTTGGGGTATGTCTCTATCAGTTTTGTACATCAAGAGACTGAAATTCTTGTCCATTCTTCCTTGGCAAACAGCTGAAGCTCAGTGAGGTTTGATGGAGATCGTTTGTGAACAGCAGTTTTCAGCTCTTTCCACAGATTCTCGATTAGATTGAGGTCTGGACTTTGACTTGGCCATTCTAACACCTGGATATGTTTATTTGTGAAACATTCCATTAGATTTTGCTTTATGTTTGGGATCATTGTCTTGTTGGAAGACAAATCTCCATCCTAGTTTCCGGCCTTTTGCAGACTCCAACAGGTTTTCTTCAAGAATGGTCCTGTATTTGGCTCCATTCATCTTCCCCTCAATTTTAACCATCTTCCCTGTCCCTGCTGAAGAAAAGCAGGCCCAAACCATGATGATGCCACCACCATGTTTGACACTTTGGATGGTGTGTTCAGGGTGAAGAGCTGTGTTGCCTTAACGCCAAACATATGGTTTGGCATTGTTGCCAAAAAGTTCAATTTTGGTTTCATCTGAGCAGAGCACCTTCTTCCACATGATTGGTGTGTCTCTCAGGTGGCTTGTTGCAAACTTTAAACAACAATTATTATGGATATCTTTGAGAAATGGCTTTCTTCTTGCCACTCTTCCATAAAGGCCAGATTTGTGCAGTGTACAACTGATTATTGTCCTATGGACAGATTGTCCCACCTCAGATGTAGATCTCTGCAGTTCATCCAGAGTTATCATGGGCCTCTTGGCTGCATCTCTGATCAGTCTTCTCCTTGTTTGAGATGAAAGTTTAGAGGGACGGCCGGGTCTTGGTAGATTTGCAGTGGTATGATACTCCTTCCATTTCAATATGATCCCTTGCACAGTGCTCCTTGGGATGTTTAATGTTTTGGAAATCATTTTGTATCCAAATCTGGCTTTAAACTTCTCCACAACAGTATGACGGACTTGCCTGTTGTGTTCCTTGGTCTCCACGATGCTCTCTGTGCTTCAAACAGAACCCTGAGACTATCACAGAGCAGGTGCATTTATACGGAGACTTGATTACACACTGGTGGATTATATTTATCATAATTAGGCATTTAGGACAACACTGGATCATTCAGAGACCCACAATGAACTTTTGGAGTGAGTTTGTTGCACTAAAAGTTAAGGGGCCAAATAATATTGCACGCCCCACTTTTCAGTTTTTGAATTTCCCAAAAAAATTTAAAATAACCAATAAATTTTGTTCAACTTTACAATTGTGTTCCACTTGTTGTTGATTCTTCACCAAAAATTTACATTTGGTATCTTTATTAGTGTTGAGCATTCCGATACCACAAGTATCGGGTATCGGCCGATATTTGCTGTATCGGAATTCCGATACCGAGATCCGATACTTTTGTGATATCGGGAATCGGTATCGGGATCGTTATTAATGTGTAAAATAAAGAATAAAAATAAAAAATATTGATATACTCACCTCTCCTACGCAGCCCGGACGTCATCTAAGGTCTTTCAAGCGCTCATTCTTAGGAACGGAAGCTGCCGGTTACATCTGTAAGGTCCGGGCTGCGTCGGAGAGGTGAGTATATCAATATATTTTTTTTTTATTCTTTATTTTACACATTAATATGGATCCCAGGGCCTGAAGGAGAGTTTCCTCTCCTTCAGGCCCTGGGAACCATACAGGATACCTTCCGATACTTGGTGTCCCATTGACTTGTATTGGTATCGGGTATTGGTATCGGCGATATCCGATACTTTTCGGGTATCGGCCGATACTATCCGATACCGATACTTTCAAGTATCGGACGGTATCGCTCAACACTAATCTTTATGTTTGAAGCATGATATGTGGGAAAAGGTTGAAAAGTTCCCGGGAGCCAAATACTTTCGCAAGGCACCGTAACTGTTCTACATGTTTAAATTGTTTATCCCATTTGAATTTTCCTTTTTCAGATTAGAAAGTAGGGTCAACTTGTTTTCCCCAAAACAATACCACTTTTGACCATGGGCTCTGTCTGGTATTGTAGCTTAGTCATATAATTTAAGCAAAATTAAGGTTCAGACACAGCCATGAACAAGGACGCAGCTACTTGGCTTTTTTCACATCTAATCACTTGCATGGTGCAATCCTGTTGCTGGTTTTTCCATGGAAAATAAAAAAAGAAAACCACTGCACTGATCTCCTCTGGAGCTTCTGATGCTTCTTAGCCTGGCCCTCTACTGGTTTCTGTACAACTTGATCATGTAAGATGACTTTTGTCCCTGCAGCCTGTGACTTCAGTGGGACAAAATGTCATTGCAGGATGCAGAATTGTGCAGATATTGCAGAAGACCTGGGAAAAAATCTATGTAATTGCCAGGGGGTGAAGTCTTTTTCTTTAAAGGGAACCAGTCATGTCCCCAAACGATATCAATCAGCACATGTGGGATAAATCTGCAGGTCTAAAGCTTTCTAAAGTTGCCTGGGCGCCACATTGAAAGCCTGCCTATCAGCAAGGAAATTGACTTTATTCCTTTTAGCAAACTCCAGCTTTTAGGCATAGAGGTGGGCCGGCCCACTTCAGTCAGCACTCAACATAAAGAGATTGGCCGGTGTTAGCCCACCCTAGCACACAGACTGGCAACTGTTTCTGCACTGATATGGTAAGTACTATGTACTAAGCGATGACTGAAGCCACACTGGCAGACCACTATGACTGAAAGCTGAGAGCTTATACTGTAGAAGACATTATGGTGCGTAATGAGGTGTTGGTTGAACTGGGTGGTATTCCACCTACCTCTGGACACATTGGCAATTTTACAAAGACCCAAAATAGTTGGAAACGTCTACCCAACACCATGTTATATTGCTAAATACACAAATAAAATTACAGCTTTATAAGATCTGCAAGTGAGTGTGGTTGAAAGCCGGAGACTGTCAGGAGGAATAAAGTTCACTTCCTCTGGGGAGCTGTGATTTGAATGTGGCGGTTATGCAGGTTTAGAATGCTATTAACCTGTAGTTTTACACCATATCTGCAGGTTAATTACATAGGGGGACATGACAGATTCCCTTTAAACTTTATTAATTTTTTCTTTCAGCATATTCTTTAATTCTTGCATCATGCCAATAGGATTTATTTAAATCTAATCTACTTTACTGTTATAAGGTGCCATGGATTTTATGCTCTTAAAACCAAATCCCTGTGTGAACATTGCCATTATGGGAACATAAGATAGGCTAATGTCTGATTTTTTATGTGATAACCTAGTCACACAAAATAAAGAATTGGATATTTCCTGAAATCATATTCAGTAACTACTTGCTTGATATTCTTAGCTCAGAAACTAACAGCTATTATAATTGAATTCCAAGAGTGAAAACATTTAGTAACATTATATTTTGCTGACCTCTCCCCTCACGCCAGCTATTTATATCTACACAATGTGAATTCAATTAGTTATTTTACTTAGAAAACAAAATTAAAAAGCGAGATAAAACTTAGAACTGGAAATGCAGTTATAAACGCCATCTAGAGATTCATTGAAGATTAATGAACAACCTTAGTTATTAGGACCCCTCAAGCTTCAAGTTCTTCTTTCAAGACACTTACTGTAGGACTCAATGTTATCTCCTTGGGATCTCTTTCTGTACATAGTATGCCATTGCCTAGACACTGGGTGGGCCTCCGAAACAAAACATTTATTTGATATGGAGACAGATAATACAGTTGCCTAGCAATCTCTCAGATTATCTTCAGAATTCATCTCCAAAATGACATTAAAGTGGCTATTCATCAACATCAGCTCAATCAAGAAAAGCTTGTGGAAGGAGGCAACTTCGCTTAATGCTGTGGCTCTCATTCTGTATCCAATATGAAACAGTTATATCCATCAGTTCCTTAGCAGCAGGGGTTCTGGCAGATCGGTGGCTACATGACGTCTACTGCAGTATATCAAATCTACTATTTGAACTATTATTTTTCATAATGAGCTTTCTCGGTTATGAAGTGAATTAAAGTTTTGGGTCTCAATAGTGTCATGTTGGAACATTTATGGACAGTGCTGGACTTGTATTCCAAGGATCCACTAGTAACTTTGACTCTGGGGGCCCACTGCTCAGCTACATGCAAATAAGGCATTATCCTAATTCAAAACTTACCAATTCTTCTATATAATTATTAACTAAGTAGTTTGTTTAACCACTTAGTGACAAAGCCAATTTGGTACTTAGTGACTGAGACAATTTTAACAATTCTGACCACTGTCATTTATGAGGTAATAGCTATGGAATGTTTCAATGGATCCCACTGATTCTGGGCCTGTTTTTCATGACATATTGTACTTCATGTTAGGGGTAAAATTTATTCGATATGACTTGCGTTTATTTATGAAAAAACATAAATTTGGCAAAGTTTTTGAAAATTTTGCAATTTTCAAACTTTTAATTTTTGTGCCCTTAAATCAGAGAGTTATATCACATAAAATAGTTAACAAATAACATTTCTCACATGTTTACTTTACATGAGCACAATTTTGGAAACTTAATTTTTTTATTAGGACATTGTAAGGGTTAACAGTTGACCAGCAATTTCTAATTTTTCCAACAAAATTTACAAAACTATTTTTTCAAACTCATTTGAAGTGAGTTTGGGGGGTCAATATAACAGAAAATACCCAAAAGTTACACCATTCTAAAAACTGCACCACTAAACCACATTCAAGAAGTTTAGTAACCCTTCAGGTGCTTCATGAGAACTAAAGCAATGTGGAAGGAAAAAAAAATGAACATTTTACTTTTTTCACAAAAAAATTACTTTGGAACCAAACTTTTTTATTTTCACAAGGGTATCAGGAGAAAATGGACCAAAAAATTTATTGTGCAATTTCTGCTGACTACGCCGATACCCGTTATATGGGGGAAAGTCACTGTTTGGGCGCATGGGAGGGCTCAGAAGGAGGGAGGAGGGAGCGCTGTTTCACTTTTTGAATGTAAAATTGTCTGGAATCAATGGTGGGCACCATGATGTGTTTGGAGACCCCCTGATGTACTTAAAGAGTGGAAATTCTCCAATTCTAACTCCAACCCTAACACAGCCCTAATCCCAACCCTAACCCAACACACCCTTAACCCTATTCACAACCCTAACCATTACCCTAAGCAGAACCTTAACCCCAACACCACAACCCTAACCCCAGCACAACTCTAACCCCAACCCTAGCACAAACCCTAACCCAACTCTAACCCTAAACCAATAAAAAAAATTTTTTATTGTTTTTATCTAACTAAGGGGGTGATAAAGGAGTCTATCACAGTGATCAAAAGGAACCAATATGAGAAATCTCCTATTGTTGCCGGCTGCCGGCTGGCAGTTCTCGGCATGCGCACTGCGCATGTGCCCGCCATTTTCTTCCCAGGGCACAGGATCAGGGATGCAGGCGGTGTCCTGGAGATATCGGGGGGGCTCTGGGGACATCATTTCTCTCTTCTCTGATGTGCTAGATCATATTAGAGTAGAGAGAAATAAATAGGAAATCTGCCTTTTTTTTAGCCATACCCCAGAGATCTTCTGACACTGGGGCGCTATAACCTTATTTCTCAGTGCCGTTAAAAGGTGTATCGGTGGTAGTTAAATGGTTACTGAATGATGAGATGTTAAGTTTGTCTCTATACAGTGAATCAAGTGTATTGTGTCAGCTACTGCTTTTATAGTGGGATGAGAGGTCCATCCTGCACCGGAATCTACCAGGGGATTTACCTCCTTTCCTGTGGACCAGTCCGAACAAGGTTACGAACATCAGTCTGTAGGTGGCAAGTAAAGAACAATGGGTCTTATGAACAGTTTCCATGACGTCTTATAGGCAGTACATATCCATCACTAGAAAGTAGAATATTAAGCGTTTCTTAATGGTAAAGAGAACACAGATGGCCTCTGTTATTAATGACTCTTTCCCATTGAACACTGGGAAACGCAACAAGCAGTTAAACTGTTAAATGAATTGTCAACTCCATCTCCTTATAGTGTTACATGAAATATAGGTGAATGGAAACCAGACTCCTTTATAACAAAGACAATTGACCTTTACTGAACAAGATACATGAAAGCAGTCAAAAGAAAAATGATTTATTTCCAAATGACGTAGCATTGTTTATATGATAGCAGGAAGAGGCCTGTGAAGATTATGCAGTACGGACGGACAGAGACAGGGAGCTTTTTCTTTCACTGGGAAGAAATGTGAATTCAATGACTGGAACATTACTATATAACATGATTCTCTATTTAACAGGTTACAGTACGAGTATTAGTTCTGCTTGGAAAAAACATTTATGATGTATCTGGAGAATAATCCCTTGACACATCTATTTCTTACATCTTCTATGTGCAGCAAACAGTGAAAGGGTTACTTGGCTGCGTGAGATGACATGCTAACTGTCACACTGGTATTTTCTTAAAGAAACCTTAACTTCATTCTATATTAAACTATACTGTGTAAAAAGCTATAAGTAGTGGCGGCTTTTATTGTGAATGGCAAGTAAAGGGTTTACTAAATACTGGCACAATGTCCTATAGTAGCTAGTAGTTTTCATATCAATTAGCTCCCACTGCATTAAACTTTTATTTATTTTTGTAAATGTGAGGAAGCACATATCCACATCCGCTGAAATAGTTAATATTACATTTGCCAACATCTGAATTATGCAAGTAAGGACGGTTAAGGCTTTTAGTGAATCGTAATTATTCTGGTCTGATGATTCTGGTGACATCACACATGACATCTGAGAGCTGCAGATGAAGTCACAGTGGTGAGCTGCTGGGGCAATGGCAGGAGAAAAGGAGGAGAAAGAGTAAGATTTACAGTCTTAATTATGGTTTGGAGCATTAGTTAATTAGAATTTAGAGACTCCAACATCTCAATCCTTTCGCCTCACTAGGGCCACGTTCACTCGTTGAGTATTTGGTCAGTATTTTACCTCAGCATTTGTAAGCCAAAACCAGGAGACAGTGATAAATACAGAAGTGGTGACGTGTTTCTATTACACTTTTCCTCTGATTGTTCCACTCCTGATTTTGGCTTACAAATACTGAGGTAAAATACTTGACCAAATCCACAACGTGAAAACGTGGCCTAATATAAATAGTTCTGGAGAAACATGAGGACTGTGACACTCCAGTTATTTGTTATCCAGCGTAGTATGATCCTTTTATAAAATGAGTGATGGGTTCCATTAGTTGTCTTAGGACCATACAGATCATCATCATCATACATCACTCCTGAGTCCACAGTTTTATGCCACTATGCTACCTTACATCACTCATGCTATGAATGTATGGTATTGTTCTGTAAGTTGTAATGATGAACACTTTTATATTAAGCGCCACACACGATGGAGCATTAGGGGTCAATGACTCTCTCAACACTGCTCTATGCAGAAGAATAAGCAGCACCCAGACTATAACACCCAGCGATTTCCATGTCATTAACTTCTACACAATCTTATTAAATGGCTATTAATGCTCTTTTATCAAAAGAAAAGATAATCAAGCATAAAATCCCATATAAACATAATTCAAGCTGAATGAGTAGAGTAATCCCTTCTTGATTAACCCTCTCTCCACCAGGGAGCCCCTGTGTCACACAGGTCATCAATCACATTATGGTAAACAGACTGCCATGCCTTTCTTTGCCTTTCCATGTTTCCTTATTTACACGCTTTTCCCATAATAACCTATATTATATGATTGCTTTTCAAATCAGCCATTTTATTCTGCTCATCACTTTTTTTTTAATCTGATGCTACTCGGGTTAACAAGAAATAAATACGTTACCAGATTGCCCACCATTGCTTGGGAAATCTTAATAGTAGATCACCATGTAAATGTGATCAGCAACAGGCTAGGTGTACACACATCTAAAACTCTCCCCCCCTACACATGTACAATCAACTGGTAGTCAGAGAATAAAAAAAGGTAATTATACGCTTACCTTAAGCATAGCGCAGGCATCACTTACGGAAAACCCCTTCAGATATAAGAATCTTCCAATAGGGTAAAGCTTCTTTATTATCCCCCCTTTTTCCTTTGCAGAACGATAGAAAGAATCAGACAGAAGTAATCAGAAAGCAAAAATCAGCCAGAGAAAAGTAGAAAGCAGCGGTGCCACACCTCCGGCAGCTCAGGATTCGGAGGTCCACCGTGTACACATCACTCGTGAGGTTGATCTCATCAAATCCAAATAGAACCTTAGACCCCTTGACGTTGCTGGATTTGGTACCTAAGCTTGGTGAGATGAAGCTGAAGCTGAAAGTCTGCTTCTCTCTCGCTTGCAGCCCTTGTGCTGTAAAACAACAGGGAGATGTGAGCTATGAGGCACACCAGCAAATGAAATCATTAAACACACAACACATCTGACACTGCATGCTAATGGGGCTCAGCACTGGGAAGCTTGCAGAAAAGTTACCCACAGTGCTGCTCAAACCATTTCATCTCCAACTCTCCTTCGCAGAAGATAAAGGGCTCGAGAATACTAGGAAACCTATTAAAAGGCTTTTGATTGCCCGTATTTAGGTCTATTTCACTAACCCCTTACTCTTCCATTCTTGCTTCCTGTTGTGATTTACAATGTTCTATTTATAAGCGAGGACTTCCCCAGAGTCATCCTTGTCCTACTGAGTACCTTTAGTTCTGCTCTCACCTGCCCCCCATCTTTAAGCGTAGCCTGTCGCTTTCTCTTATTTGGTTTCACATGTTAAAAAAATGGAAGCTGCACTTCAACGAGAAAAGGTTTCCCAACTAAGCAATCTTTCATGTGGAGATAGGAAATGTCAAATCTCATCTGTCAGAAGGTAATGAGGAACAGTCACCGGCAGCTTCTTCCCTTATTTGGACACATTTGTCTCCTTACCTTGTGAAGAAGTCCCAATATTTAAGATCCACTATTTCCTGGAGATTCTGGAGGAATCATGTAGAATAGGAAGCACTTCCAGGCAACAGGATGAGATTAGGAAACCTTTGATTAGCATCCATACCCTGATCATTGGATAGAAGTGACATGGTCCAGCCAGCATTACGTCCTGAGCATGCAGGGTGAAGAATTCTCATCTTTTTTTCCCTTTCTCTCCCTCTATAGTTTACTCCTGCAGAGAATAATACGAATTAAAAGGCAGGTGGCGCCCTACTCTCTAGCTGAATGTAGACCTAATATTTCCTCGCATGGTGCTATAGAAGCAGACTCCTGGCTCTTCCTACATGGCATTCAGCACAAGCATGTAACAGGTCCGCACACTGTAGAGGAGACGAGCCTTACTGATTTTTTTTGCTCTCTCTCTCTCTCTTGCTCATCCTGCCAATGACTTCAAGGTTGCTTTTTTTTGTCTTCGTAGCTATTTTTAGGTTCTTACACTGTCCTATATCTCAGAGGTGATGCTGTGATACAGATCAACTGCTGGATGAACAGACCTCCCATGCTCACTGGGATCAGACAGATAGGAGGGCATTTCTGGGGTGGGGGATGAAGATATTAACCCCTAAGCATGCATAAAGAGATCGAATTCACAGCAACATGGGATCTTGTTAAAAATGCTCTTTAACCCTGTCCTGCCCAGCCTTCCTTCGGGGATGTGTGAACGGGTTGATGTGTTATGACAGGAAGACGATGATTTCCATTCCCTGGCATAGTCAAGCAGCACCATTAGTCACTTGCTTCTGTTGTGTGTGTGTATATGAGGGTGGGGGTGCATTACGGCAAATGTATTTCAAGACCGTAATTACTGAGTTAAAGGTTCATTAACTGTTCCTTCTCAGAAATGTGAACAATCAGCAGTGATGTACAACATCTATTTTTGCATCATGCATTCCATGGACTACTGGGTTTGATATGTCATTTGTATAGTTATTTGCCTGGCGTTCATAGTCTACAAAGGTTGTGGCAGGTTCACATCTGACGAGCTGTGAAGTACAATCCCCAGCAATTCTATTTCTAGAGGTGGAATGAGCGAAAGGGTTAACAACGTCAGCACAGCTCAGTGGATTTGCATGTAACATAAACTGGCGGATGTGAGTATATATGTGTGTGAAACAGGCAGGGTCATAAGCTATTAATTTACAGAATACCAATTAGGGAGTATCCATTTTGAAGCCTTTTCCAAACCATTTATTGTGTTGTCATTCCATGAAATCCCGGGTCTCAATGGGATTTTTATGAAGTCTTGGAATATAATTAGCTCATTCTAAGAAAAGATTTGCAGGGATATATATCACATTGGGAGCTTAGAAAGGGTTGGACACGTTATTATTAATCCTGCCTTTAGATGATTATGAATGAGTGTATTAAATGCATTACCTGTGATGTTCCCTTAGAGCTGAAGTGCGGCAGATAGGGGATAATAGGATAACATTGCCAACTTTTCATTTCTATGATACATCGTAATAGTCGCTGACAATGTTCAGAATTTTAAATGTAAGGGAGGACGCATAGAAAATAGAGATTTGTATGTTGTAGATAAGGCAAAGTGAGTGGCAGTTCTCACCACACATTCATCTCACTAAAGTAATAAGATCCCACAGCAAAACACCTGTAGTAGGAAAAGTTTCACAACTTGGATTCCTATTGGAATAAGGCTGGTTTCACATTTGCGGTTGTGTCCGCAGAATTTTGGACACATACATCCGCATGCTTCTTGATTTCCTATCTTCTATATTGTAGACACAGGTGCATGCGTTTGCATGCGTTAGCCAGCGTTTGCTTACGCATGCGTATTTTGGCGGTATGCGGCTGGGCGCGGCTGACGCATCATGTTAGAAATTTTGTGGCGCCAAATTTTTGCCGTCATACGCATGCGGACGCTTGCGTAAGGAGTGCGTCAAATAAACGCATTACAGTCTATGGGAGCGCATGTGTACGAAAGTGCTTGCGTTCGCTTGTGCTTGCATACGCATGTGTTCGTCTGAGTAAATATGTCTAGGAACTTGTTTTAAGCCACCCCCCAAACAAAAGTTATAAAAAAAAGTGTGGGCAGTGGAATTCCATTACTCTTAAGACTCTGAAAGGGAGAAAAGCATTGGAGCACATCAAGTTTGGAAGTTTGGAAGACTCTATCAAAATGTTAGTATATAAGCTATATGTCTGCTTGGCTGTTTTTCTCCCTGCAGTCTGTAATCATTTCTATCTTTATGCAGCATTCCCCATCATGTCCTCCAGGGCAGACCAGACCTCACAGAGTGGACAGGAGACTGAAGTAAGTACATTTGCTGCTGATTGGTCATTATTCACTGTCACTATTATACACATGTGGCAAAATATTTATTTAAATGTTTACAGAACCCTTCCAGTGCAGATGAACAGGAGCAGCAGACTCAGGCCCAAGCTCCGGTGGCAAGACGGTGTATAAGTATTCTTGACTGTTTTTTTATTTTTTACTGTTGTAGGTACTCTTGCCTTTTTTAATTTATTCTTGACTGTTTTTGGGACGCTTGACTTTTAATTTTTTTTATTTTTGACTGTTTTTGCTTTAAGGCAGAGACTCACTGTTAGGACTGGCGGAATTCACCAAATAATAATATTAGAGAATATGAGGTGCGTTCCCAGTCCGGGATACACCGTGCAGAGATGACACCTGCAGCTGAGTAATGGCGGATGGACGCTTGCTCACATGTTATGGTTACCCCAATGACCATGGGAAAAAAATACAAAACGGACTAGCTCTCGGGTGATGGAAACTAAGGTCGACCGTGACCTGAACCTGACCCAACACTTACAGTAGCCGGGGGATGTACCTACGATGCCCTAGACACCACGCGCCAGCCGGAGATCTAACTACCCCTATAAGAGGAATATACAGGCCTGCCTTACCTCCAGTGAGGAACCCCAAAAGATGATAGTAGGCCCCCACAGATATTGACGGTGAGTTCAGAGGAAATGACATACGTAGGATGAACAGCAGATTTAGCACAGTGAGGTCCGCTTACTAGATAGCAGAAGGACAGGAAAGAGTTACTTCACGGTCGACCTAAAAATCACTATTCAAAAACACCATCCAGAAATTACTTTAAACTCCAGTGACAACTCATGCCACTGGAGTAGTAATTTTCTGTCCACAAGAGCTTCCAGCACTGAAGAGTCACATTGCAGATAGCTGGACAAAAATAGCAAAACAAGAAACAAAATTCAACTTAGCTGAACTGGGACTTGAGGCAGGTGAATGCAACAGAATGCTACTAGCACATTGTTGGCCGGCATGTGACTAACAGCCAAGCAGCCTTAAATAGGAAACTCCCCTAGAGGGTGGCGACAGGTAATCAGAGATGGAGGAAGGCACATAAGAGACACTACCATAACAGACCACCGGGGGAGCCCACAAACCGAATTCACAACACTCACATCTGGGTTAGACCTCACCCAGTGTGAATGGAAGCGAACTCTGTTGCTTCACAGAGTCGCTGTAAATACGCTGCGCCCTGTTAGCAGTCACCGGGTGCAGCTGAAAGACACTAGTGGGATCCCTATGAATCACCCCCACTAAACTGGTGATTGTGCTCACTCTGACACTCAGTGGCTTTTGAGCCCGCACCTGATGATGCCCTGAGTCAGATGCTGAGTCCAAGTGGGAGTTTCCACCCTACACTGACTGGCTGTCAGGAAAGCGCACTGATTGTGCACGGTGCCGTACAGGTGGGCACTGAGAATAGATGCAGAAAAGTGTGCTAAGTGTGCAGGTAGCACTGTCAGGCGCTAGGTAGCTTCCACCATTCGCGAGCAGTCATCATCACTAGGAATGGGAATGATTAAGGAGCTTTCATCCATCGACAGACATTCATCTGCACACACACGTTATCAAGTTTATACTAGCGCATGGCCGCGCAGCCATGCAAACCTTTTATAGCTGTAGCTCTCAAGGACCTTCCTAATGGTCCAATAGGAGCTGCTACAGGACCTGAGCATGTGACCCCCGACCTCCAATGGGATGTCGTCCCGTGGGCATGCTCAGTATGGGAAAAGCAGGACTTAGTCACTGAAACACATACTCGCTGCTGATCAGCACTGGCTACAAAGGCAAAGCCTGGAAAGGCAGCAGCAACCAAGTGCACAGTATCAGCTTGAGCCAGATGCTGGGACTGACATCTCCGCTGAGCGGGCTGCACTGTGGCTGGAGGGGAATGGGAGACCGCAGCAAACATGGTTCGAGATTCCCACTGTGCAGTAATGGGAACTTGACTCCTAACACTCACTGCCGTATTTCTCGTGTGATAATCGCATTGCACTGCATGGAATGGCCGGCACCTCTCCTGCCCCTAGCATGATTACTATGCAGCTGTCAAGCTCAGGTCAGGAGAGCCAACAGCCAGTACAAGTTTTACAATGCCATTCTCGCATGAGAAATTTGGCAGTGTGTCTCTGCCCTAGTGTTTTATCATTCCAACAATTTTCTTTTCATTTCTAGGTAACACAACGGGAGGAGGAATTCATTGATAATGACCTCCTCATCACCCTGGTGCAGGAACGAGTTCCGTTGTGGGACACCAGGGAGCAGCAGCTCTCGGACGCTGTGGTGACTCGGCGGCTGTGGACTGAGGTGGCCCAAGTGCTGATGGATGACTGGGACAACACCATGTCACATGTCAGAAAGGCTTTTCGGAAGTATTGCAGTGTGGTCTGATGTGGCAGTGAACCTGAAGGCCAGGATCACACAACCGTGTGTGATGCAATAAACTCCTGCAAGTTTGTCGCATCACACATGGTTGTGGGATCCCTGCCTAAAGTGCATTGTTTAACACATTGGTTTTCCCTATTTACAGTGATCAAAGTCAAAACCTGTTGTCGTTCGATGAAGGACCACTTCAACAAGGACCTGAGACAGGAGATCCAAGTTCGCAGTGGTGCTGCAGCAAGGATCAGGAAATATAAGTACCACCAGTTGCTGTCTTTCCTGAGGCCTGTCTTTGCTCATAGAACGTAAGTATTTTTGTGTTGCATTACATTGTGTTGTATTCACTAATCTGAATTTTTCTATTCCACAGGATTTGGCGCTTTTACAATTGTTATTTTTTGGTAGTAATGTTTTTCTTTTCTTTTTACAGAACCTGTAGCAGCACCCTCAAACCTGGCTCGTCCTCTGGTGCGGTCCCTCATTGAACTGCCACGGACCAGTCCCAGCTATCAACCAGCGAAGCAGCAAGTGGGTCGGCATCACAGGCTGGAGAACAGGCAGCTGGTTCCCCTGTCCCAGTCCTATGCTTCTTTTTTTGGGGCTCTTCCCACCAGCGGCAGAAGGCCTCGGAGAGGTCACTCATGCCCGAGTTTATTCACTTGAGATCGGTCTTCCAGAATGGCTTAAAGGCACTGGGAGATTGGAAAGTGGTCTGACCCATATTAACACACTTTTCCAGGATGTCAACCAACGCTTTAATCATCTGGAAGCCGACCTCCAGAGACCAGCACACCATTTTTTTAACAATATGGAGCAGGGCATGTCAGAACACCTTATGCCTGAACTCCAGCTCAATGTGATGCAGGCCTGCAACACTGCTTACATTCAGGCTATGCAGCAGACTCGGTACTACCACCAGGCACAGGTGGTATTTCCACTTGTGCCACCAATTACACACTTAACCTCTATACCGAGTTCTGCTGCATACCACTGTACGGCCACCACCATGCCCAGTCCTGCCGAACACCACTACACTGCCACCATCAGGCCGGGTGCTGCTGAAAGCCACTCCATCACCACCACCATGCCGAGTCCTGCTCCTGCACGGCCGTCCATCGCCACCACCAGGCAGGGTCCAGATCATGCCTGGCTGTCCACTGCCACCACCAGGCAGTGTCCACATTCTGCACACCTTGCTGACCCCACCACTCCCACCCTTCCAAGGAGAAACAAAAAAAGGAGGATGTCACAGAATAGTGGACATAAATTAAAGTGAACCAAAGGCAGCAGAAGTGTCGCGCTACTTCTACCCTCACCTCCCAATGTGTCTGTGTAATCCAGTTTTTCTCTCCCTTCCAATGTGTCTCTCCCATCCCATTCTTCCACTTCTAATGTGTCTACTTCCATCCTTGACCTCCCAGACCCCACAAGGGTTACCCCTTCCCCTGGAACCCCTTCATCATCCACCCGTTGCCAAACCTCCCAGCTCCACACCCCCCAGAACCATAACATTTCACCCTCAGCGGTTTGTAAAAGTTTTTTTTTTTTTAAATAAATTTGTCTTATAGATATATATATATATATATATATATATATATATATATATATATATATATATATATATATATATATATATATATTTTTTTTTAATAAATGTGTGTTTTTTTCCCCAATCACTGCTTGATCTTAGGCTCTTTCGCCGCTGGCAACACACACCGTGCGCCATCAACACACATGTCGCCATGTACACACACTGTGTTTTTGCCACCTCATAGCTCCCTGACACACAATCTACTGCTCCTCTTTTTTATTTGCTTTACACAGCAGCTTTGCTTCTTGTTTTTGTAATGGAGTTATGAGGTGGCAAAAACACAAAGATGACTGAAATTCCTCCAAAAATATATATTAATACAGCAAAAAAGGTCAGGGGTCAACAATGCTCACCTGCCCAGGTGTCATCACTAGTGCACCTAGGATGCAGTGTTTTCTGCTTTGTGAGTGCACTAGTTCTGACACATGGGCAGGTGAGTAAAGATATGAGGTGGATTAGTTCCATTATCTCTTCAGTCTGCAGTAATATATAGAAGTAGAGAAATGCAGACTGAAGAGACGATAGAGCTAATCCAATGTCACCTACCATAGCCCTGACCTCAGAGAGAAGATATGTAGTGTAAAGCATGGGTTATATAACCCAATTTGATTATAATCCAATCCCTGTCTCATGAAATCTGCATGATACAGTGAGTAGTGTTGAGCATTCCGATACCGCAAGTATCGGGTATTTGCCGATACCTGCGGTATCGGAATTCCAATACCGAGATCCGATACTTTTGTGGTATCGGGAATCGGAATCGGAAGTCTCCAGTGTATGGTTCCCAGGGTCTGAAGGAGAGGAAACTCTCCTTCAGGCCCTGGGATCCATATGAATGTGTAAAATAAAGAATTAAAATAAAAAATATTGATATACTCACCTGTCCGGAGGCCCCTGGACATCACCGCTGGTAACCGGCAGCCTTCTTTGTTTAAAATGAGCGCGTTCAGCACCTTCCATGACTTCACGGCTTCTGATTGATTGCGTGCCGCTCATGTGACCGCCACGCGACCAATCACAAGCCGCGACGTCATCCCTCAGGTCCTAAATTCCCTTCTAGGAATTTAGGACCTGAGGGATGACGTCACGGCTTCTGATTGGTCGAGTGGCGGTCACATGAGCGGCACGCGACCAATCAGAAGCTGTGACGTCATGGAAGGTGCTGAACGCGCTCATTTTAAGCAAAGAAGGCTGCCGGTTCACAGCGGTAAGGTCCAGGCTGCGTCGGAGAGGTGAGTATATCAATATTTTTTATTTTAATTCTTTAATTTACACATTAATATGGATCCCAGGGCCTGAAGGAGAGTTTCCTCTCCTTCAGACCCTGCGAACCATCAGGGATACCTTCCGATACTTGAGTCCCATTGACTTGTATTGGTATCGGGTATCGGTATCGGATCAGATCCGATACTTTGCCGGTATCGGCCGATACTTTCCGATACCGATACTTTCAAGTATCGGACGGTATCGCTCAACACTAACAGTGAGTGAACAATATAAAAACTGTAGTTGTGAACCGGTGATCACCTTATTAAACTTTAAAAATTATTATTCTAATATAGAGGACACTTGGAACAGGTGTTTAACTATAGGAGTTTTATTGTCATCAAACATTAAAGTAAATTTAACTAATTACAGGTATATAACATTGCACAACATTACAAGAACACTAAACCATGTCATCTTGCCAGGACAGATGTCCACTCTCTGAAACAAAGTAGGACGCAAATGTATCCCTTAAGTGGGCAACTTCAATTGTTGTCCTGTTGGGTCGCTCTTTAGCCATTATGTAGTTGTGCAGAACCACACACGCCTTGACCACCTCATCGACTGTCTCAATTTTCAGATTAATGGCTGTCCCTAAAATGTGACATTTTGAGACAAGGATACCAAAGGCACACTCAACAGTACTTTGTGCCCTTGACAGTCTGTAATTAAAAATCCTTTTTGTGTGGTTCAAGTCCCAACTGGAGTATGGTTTCAGGAGGTTTCCACACATCTGAAAGGCCTAATCCCCAACCACAATAAATTACATTGGCGGGCCTTGAGTGTTGGGAAGAGGTTGTGGCAGTGGGAAATTAAAATGTTTCCCATACAACTGTTGGCCCATGTCCAAGTTTTTAAATGTCTGGGAGTCATTACCACGGCCAAAAGATCCAATGTCCACGGCGACAAACCTACAGTCCACAGCAGCAATCACCATGTTCACTATGGAAATTTTTTTTTTATAATTAAAGTACTCGGATCCAGTTCAAGACAGTTTGGTAATCCTGACATGTTTTCCATCCACTGCTCCCAAACAGTTGGGAAAATCACAAACTTCAAAAGATTTGTCTACAGTTGGCTGCCAGATGTCAGTGGTGGGTAGGGGGATAAATTCCACACAGAGAACATCCCACAAAGCCCGGCAGGTGTCTGCGATAATCCCAGAGCGTGTGGAAATTCCTATCCAGAACTGGAAATGGAGCGATGATAGGCTGTTTCCGGTAGCTAGGAATCTGCCTAAAAGAGAAAGAAAAAAATAAATCAGAACAATAATTTTTATGACTTGGAGTTTGGAAAGAAAGAAAGAAAGAAAGAAAGAAAGAGAAAGAAAGAAGGAAAGAAAGAAAGAAAGAAAGAAAGAAAGAAAGAAAGAAAGAAAGAAAGAAAGAAAGAAAGAAAGAAAGAAAGAAAAAGAAAGAGAAAGAAAGTGGCTTTTAGAACAATAATATTTAGGACAGTATTTAAGCTAAACAAAAAAAGGGGAAAATATTAAGTACATTGCAAAACAATAATAATTATGACAGGCATTAATGTTTAAATATTACATACCTTAGTGTCACCAGCAGATGTTCCTCAGCAGGAATTGCTCTACAGAGCTGGGTGTCCTGCCTCCTGATGGCTCCTTTTACATGGTCCAGCAATTCCATGAAGCTGTCTTGAGACATCCTCGTGTACTCGAAATATTTCTGTGAGTTTTCACGGAGCTTACTGAATAAGGAGTGGTAGGCTCCATGGCTCTGTCGTAGTTCAAGAATGGGGTGCTGCCAAAAGCACCGACGACATATTCTCTGTTGTTCTCTTTTCCATTCTTGCTCACAAGCAAATGCAAAGGAACGAAACAAGTTGACATCCAAATCCAGATTCCGATAGAAACCCCCCATGCGAAGATCCATCTTGACACAGGATACTGGAGCAAAATGTGAGGATTTCATCTGTACAAGGGTTTTATAGAGAAATCCCATGATCCACGCCCATTTGGCATGGCTTGTTTCAAGGAAATTCTTCTTGAAGCAATGTTTCCTTTCAAATGCATGTGCATAAAAAACACGAACGCATGCGGACGAGACGCTGCGGACTCAACTGCAAGTGTGAACCTAGCCTAACTTGGCTATCTTGTTTAATGAATGATTAGATTATACATACTTCTGCTAATTGTGAATCAAGTGTACTAGCACTACTCATTAGCATTCCTTCACAGGAGCCCACCGGAGAATACTCCTATTCTTCTGTTCGCCAGTCCGAGCCTGCTTCAGACAATAGATATCTGATGTTTTATCGAATTGCACTTGGGCCAATGTTATTATATTGGGCACTGCAGATCTGAGTTTTTTTTCTTGCAGATTCGGCATGAGAAAAAAATTGCAGCGTGCTACGAATAGCTCCATTAATCAGATGACACGCACCCATACAAGTTTATGGGTGCAACCAGAACATTCGACTGCACTCAGATGTCCGCAGACTCAGACAATAGAGAAAATGGAGAAATTAAGTTCTCCGTCTTCTCCACACCTGTGCTACGATTCTCTCATGCAAGAAAATCATATCACACTAAGCTGACACTACTCACTCAGATCAGAATTTGAGCAGAGGGTCATTAATATAATTAATTTGATTGTCTCGCTGAGGGAATATAAGATCATGTGACACCAGCCTTAGGCCAAGTTCACACGTTCAGTATTTGGTTGTCACCACTGCTGTATTTTTCGCCTACTTATGATTTTGGCTTGCAAATACTAAAGTAAAATTCTGACCAAATACTGAATGTGTGTGTTAGGTGTCGAGTTACCGCCTCTGCACAGGGGAAATCTCAAACCATCTCCGCTGCGGTCTCCCATTCTTCTCCAGCCACAGTGGAGTCTGCTCAGCGGAGACATCAATCCCAGCATCTAGCTCAGGATGATTCTGGACAACTGGTTGCTACTGCCTTTCCAGGCTCTGTCCTTGTAGCCAGCAATGTTCAGCAGCGAGCAGGTCTTTCTGGGACTAAGTCCTGCTTTTCACATACTGAGCATGCCCAGGGTAAGATCTCTCGTTGGAGATCAAGGGTCACATGCTTAGATACTGCAGCAAATCCCATTGGTCCTCTAGTCCTGAAGGTGCTCAACTTCTTTGGCAGCCTCCCATTGGTCCTTCTGGGAAGGTCCTGTACTTGCTGCAGCTATAAAAGGTTTGCATGACCGCACGGCCATGCGCTAGTGTATACTTGAAATCGCGTGTGTTGATGAGTGAAAGTTGCTCATTAATCATCCCCTCCCTTGTGTATGACTGCTTGTGTAAGGTGGATGTTTGCTATCTAGCGCCCGACTGAGCCATCAGTACTAAACACGCGAAACAGCGTCAATTGCTGTGACCACCAGAGCGGCACCGTGCGCTATTAGAGCGCTTTCCTATCCCAAGTCTGGGTGGTTAGTGGCGTCCGCCAAAGCGGCACAGCACGCACACTTGTGCATTTAAATTATATTTTCAGTTACTCTGACACCCCAGTTGCGGTGTCGAGCGCAAGTGGTCTGAACGTACTCTAATCCTGTGTCTTGGGATAGAGTCCTGAGACTCCTTGCTTGCGCTCTACGTGCGGTACCACGGCCCTGTGATGCAACAGGGTTGGCTTCCTTCACACAGGGTGAAGTTAACCCGTGTGTGTATCCACATTGTACCGCCATATACTCCGTCATTACTCAGCAGCAGGTTCCATCTCTGCACGGTGCGAACGCACCTTATACCATCTCTCTTATAATTTGGTGCATTCCGCTAGCCCTAACAGTGTGAATGTGGCCTTAGTCAGCTTGGGGATGCCAACGACCATATATTTCTGATTTTGACATTCGTTTCTATAGTAGAAATGGTGTTTCTCTGTAAGACAGGTTTAAGGAAGCTGGAGTGATCAGCCGATTGCTAGTCCGGTTTCTATTTTCAAAGGTATTGACTTTGTAAGACAACGAATATAGCAAAAACATACAAAAAAAAATAAAATGAATTGCTGTAAACCAGTGAATCATTTTTTTTTATTATCAACAGGAACTTTGTCAGGGTCCAGGATACATACAATGTCACGGTCCCCTTACCTTGTGTACACAGTAGCAGCTATTCTTACGTAGGGAGCAGCGCAATGTGTTAGTAATATTAAACAGTAGGTCAGAAGCATAGAGAGCAGGGAAGTACATTTAGTGCACTATGCACAGTCCAGGTAGAGAAGAGAACAGTACATATACTACAGGCACAGTAGATAGGAGCACAGTATTTGTACTGTAATCCAGGTAGAGATCATTATAGTATATGTAGTACAGGTAGAAGCTAGAACATTGCATATAGCAGAGGTAGAAATCAATATAGTACAAGTAGTACAGGAAGAGAGTAGTACAGTACATCTAGTACAGGTACAGAGCAGTGCATTACATGGAATACTGCTAGAGAGGAGTACAGTACATGTAGAATAGGAAGAGAGCAGTACAGTACATGTCATACATGTAGTGTACAGTTCAGAGCAGGTAGAGCTAAGTACAGTACATATAGCACTGGAAGATATTAGCACATTACATATAATACAGGTAGAGTACAGTACACAAAGAACAGGTAGAGAGCAGTAGAGCAGAGGTGTCAAACTGCATTCCTCGAGGGCCGCCAACAGGTCATGTTTTCAGGATTTCCTTGTATTGCACAGGTGATAATTTAATCACCTGCACAGAATGATTCCAGCACCTTGTGGAATGCTAAGGAAATCCTGAAAACATGACCTGTTGGCGGCCCTCGAGGAATGCAGTTTGACACCTCTGCAGTAGAGTAAATGTAATAAACGTAGAGAGAAGTGCAGTTCATGTAGTATATGTTGAGAGCAGTTCACTACATGTAGTACAAGCATAGAGTAGTATAGTGAATGTAGAAGAGGTAGAGCTATTTACAGTACATGAGTATAAGTACAGGGTCAGTTTTTCACGAATTGTGGCCCAAGGCCTCCAATGCTGCAATAAACCACTAACAAGTTTACAGTCAGTTCAGAGTATTAAGGTTAATATACTGAGAAATAACACTTATTTGCATTAACAAGACCCTTATAACCCTGCTATTTAATGATCGCCATAAAAAAAGAATAACAAACTATGCAGTAATTGACTTTTTTTGTTCATTCTTTTCCATAAATAACAGAATAAAAAAAAGTTAAAAAAGTAATGTCAAACTACTCTGCTAAATCCCCTCTCAGTGCTTAGGCGGTTCATGGCGGTCATTGTTCACTTTGCATCTATAACATAAGGTACATCTACAATAATACTGAAAAATTATATTCAGTAAATGCACACAATACTTGGTAAGGGCTCCTTTTGCATCAATTACTGCATCAATGCAGCGTGGCATGGAGGCGATCAGCCTCTGGCACTGCTGAGGTGTTATGGAAGCCCAGGTTGCTTTGTTAGCAGCCTTCAACAAGTCTGCATTGTTGGGTCTGGTGTCTCTCATCTTCCTCTTGACAATACCCCATAGATTCTCTGTGGAGTTAAGGTCAGGCGAGTTTGCTGGTCAATCAAGCACAGTGATTCTGTTATTTTTATACCAGGTATTGGTACATTTGGCAATGTGGACAGGTGCCAAGTCCTTCTGGAGAATGAAATTATCATCTTCAAAAACCTTTTCGGCAGAGGGAAGCATGAAGTGCTCTAACATTTTCCTGGTAGATGGGTGAGCTGACTCTGGTCTTGATAAGACACAGTGGACCTACACCAGCGATGAAATGGCTCCCCAAACCATCACTGATTGTGGAAACTTCACACTAGACCTCCACAGCTTAGATTGTGTGTCTCTCAACTCTTCCATCAGACTCCGGGACCTTGATTTCTAAATGAAATGCAAAATTTACTTTAATCCGAAAACACCTTGGACCTCTGAGCAAAAGTCAAGTTATTTTTCTCCTTTGCCCAGGTAAGACACTTCTGGCATTGTCTATTGGTCATGAGTGGCTTGACACAAGGAATGCAACACTTGAAGCCCATGGCTTGGATATGTCTGTGTGTACTGGCTCTTGAAGCAATAACCAGCAGCAATCCACTCCTTGTGAATCTCCCTTAAATTTTTGAATGGATTTTCTTAACAATACTTTCACAGCTGTGGTTATCCCGGTTGCTTGTACTTCTTTTTCTACCACACTTTTTCCTTCCACTCAACTTTCCATTAATATGCTTGGATACAGTACTCTGTGAACAGCCAACTTCTTTAGCAATGGCCTTTTGTGGCTTACCCTCTTTGTGGAGAGCATCAATGACTGCCTTCTGGACATCTGTCAAGTCAGCAGTCTTCCCCATGATTGTCGAGCCTACTAAAACAGACTAAGAGATCTTTTTGAATGCTTAGGAAGCCTCTGCAGGTGTTTTTGTTAATTATTCTAATTTACTAAGATAATGACTTTTGGGTTTTCATTGGCTGTAAGCCATAATCAACAACATTAACAGAAATAAACACTTGAAATATATCACTCTGCTTGTAATGAGCGGTGGGTGGACTGTTGAGGCCATTATGCTGAATGGGGGCCTGTGGGGACCCCATACTGAGTGAGGAGCTGTAAAAGCAATCATTCTGAGTGGCTGGGCTGTGTGGGCTAAAGGTACCGTTACACTAAGCGACTTACCAACGATCACGACCAGCGATCGTGATCATTGGTAAGTCGTTGTGTGGTCGCTGGAGAGCTGTCACACAGACAGCTCTCTCCAGCGACCAACGATCAGGGGAACGACTTCGGCATGGTTGAAACTGTCTTCAACGATGCCGAAGTCCCCTGCAGCACCCGGGTAACCAGGGTAAACATCGAGTTACTAAGTGCAGGGCCGCGATCTCGTTGTGTTTGACATGCAGCAGCGATCTGGATCCTGCTGTGATATCGTTGGTCGGAGCTAGAAGTCCAGACCTTTATTTCGTCGCTGCTCACCCGCTGTCATCGCTGGATCGGTGTGTGTGACACCGATCCAGCGATGTGTTCACTTGTAACCAGGGTAAACATCGGGTTACTAAGCGCATGGCCGCACTTAGTAACCCGATATTTACCCTGGTTACCATTGTAAAAGTAAAAAAAACCACTACATACTCACCTTCTGATGTCTGTCACGTCCCCCGGCGTCCACACGCTGCTGCAGAGAGCTTTTCCTGCACTGAATGTGTCAGCGGCGCCGGCAGTAACAATGGTGACGTCACTGCTGTGCTCTGCTTTACGGCTGGCGCTCACACAGTCAGTGCAGGGAAAGCTCCCTGCAGCAGCGCGTGGACGTCGGGGGACGTGACAGACATCAGAAGGTGAGTATGTAGTGTGTTTTTTAACTTTTACAATGGTAACCAGGGTAAATATCGGGTTACTAAGCGTGGCCATGCGCTTAGTAACCCGATGTTTACCCTGGTTACAAGTGAACACATCGCTGGATCGGTGTCACACACCCCGATCCAGCGATGACAGCGGGTGAGCAGCGACGAAATAAAGGTCTGTACTTCTAGCTCCGACCAACGATATCACAGCAGGATCCAGATCGCTGCTGCATGTCAAACACAATGAGATCGCTATCCAGGATGCTGCAACGTCACTGCAACGTCACGGATCGCTGTCGTTCTCGTTGAGTGTGACGGTACCTTAAGATTCTGAATGAGGGTCTGTGGAAGATCCCATACTGAGTGGGATGCTATGATAACTCCATTCTGAATAGGTGTTGTTCAGGCCATATACTGAATGTTGTGCTGTGGGGACCCCGACAATTAGTGGAGGGCGTTGGAAGCAATCCTTCTTAGTTGGAAGCTGTGGGAAATATTATACTACATTGGGGACTCTTGGTGCCATCATATTGCATGTGGGGCAGAGAAGGCCATCATATTGCATGGGGTGCTATGGGCTATGGGGGTCCCCAAGCTGAGTGGGAGCACTTTGGGGCCATCATGCTGAGAGGGGAGCTGTTTGTGGAGGACTGTGAGGACCATCATGATGCATTGGGATTGTGGAGACCATTGTACTGTGTGGGAGGATCATACTGAGTGGGAGTTGTGGAGTTATCATACTGAGTGGGGCCATGGAGCTATCCTACTGAGTAAGAGCATCATACTGACAGGCCATCAGTGAGTCGGGACTACCTGGTTTGATGTCTTCCAAACAAAATTTTGAGACATAGGACAGATTCCTGTTCCCCTGTCTGTAAGTAGTTTGGGAGCTTCAAGAGAGAGTCTGGCACTTCACTCTTCAGATGAATTGCAATTATTTCATTTAATCACAGTTGCATTATTTAATATGTTTAGTATAAAAGACCTAATATTATGATTCTCTAGAACAATCTAATTACAGCAATACCAAACCTGAATTTTGTTTCATTTAAGTTGTGAAAATAACCCTCTCAAATTTGTAAAATACAATAAACGATGTTGTCATTTTCCGAGACCTGTAATGTTTTCATTTTTGCGTCAATGCAGCTGTTTGTGGGCTTGTTTTTTTCATACCATTTGGAGGTAGATACATTTTGATTGCTTCTTACTACACTTCTCTGTGGGGTTGTGGCGGCTGAAAATCTTCAATTATGCTTTTTGCGGTTTTTCTCTTTTTTCGTTTATGGGCAGAGTATACAGTACCTGCCCATAATACTGCAGACCATGAAAAGACATTCCTTTTTGGTATGGGTTGCACTTTAAATCCATGTCATTATTGGTTTGGCCTGTACATCACACAATTTAGCAAAATCAATATTTGTGATTCTGTTAGATCTCTGTTTGATTTTTCTACACCTTTTCATGCTACTTTCTCTTCAATTTTTAATCCTCTGATGAATGGCAACAATGAATTTTTTCTACCTGCGAATGCAAACCCCATATATTACTGGTGTGGAGAAACAAACATATTTTTAACTGTCTAACTCCATCACATTTTTTACAGTTCTTCTATTTTGTTCAAGGCAACTTGCATTGCAATAAACTAAAGAGACTTTCGGAAACAATAAACTAAAGAGACTTCCGGAAACAATATCCTGCAGATGGTCCGAGCCTTTACATTTACATTTCCATAACAAGTTGATAGCAGACTATATCCTTTCTCATTAAGTAATTCATTTTATGGCTTTCACTTAGTAAATATTAATTGAAATGCAACTCAACAAAGCTACAATAATGGGCCTTGTATACAGTGTAAGATTGCACTTACTAAGTGTATTTGGGGACACTCACTTGGCACGGGATTCAAGCACACGGGCATGGTTTTTCACACAAAACAGTCCATGCGGTTTATTAAAGTGTCATAAACTGGGTTATGCACAGTTCATTATATACATTTCATAGAACACAATAGGCACCAACTGGTGATATTAGCTTACAGCTTTATCTTAGACACTTCATATACGGCTTTGTCTCACAGACACTAAACATGCTGGACCTCTCACTTCGTCCAGTTACCATGGGTGTCCGTACGCCAAACAGTTCACCAATGTCCCTAGTCACATAGCACACATGACATTGGGTCGCGGTCTCTAAACATGCTGAACCTCACTTTGTTCAGTTACTGTGGGAGACCACACACAGTTCATAGACTATCACAAGCACCAACAGTCAATGGTACCTTTTGGTAGCTCCTGCTCCACCTGCTGACTCCTCACCAGTCCTCTCTCCTGGGGAAACTGCCTTATGGGATTCACCAACTTGCCTGGCCGGCACACATCACATCAGTCAGTGTGAGCCACCGAAGGACGGTAGCTTCCCCAACACAGACCATACAGGTCCACAGTCTCTCAGGTGCTCCAGGAAGACTCCACTCACAGGAGCATCCAACACAGATTGTCCAGAACCATAGTCTTACTGTGCGCTATTCAGGACGTCCATCCCACATGGGACCGTCCAACACACTGGCATGTGCTCTTCAGGATTCCTACTCCCAGGAGATCCAACACAGGTTGTGCTCTTCAGGAAGCCTACTCCCAGGTCTTCCAACACAGGTTGCTCAGTGTGCTATTCAGGACGTCCATCCCACATGGGACCGTCCAACACACAGGCATGTGACCTGTCCGGGTGCTATTAAGGACGTCTGTCCAACACCCCAGGCCACCAGGTCCAAAGCCCCACCACGTGCTATTCAGGGAGACGACACTCCCAACACAAAGGCTCTCCAGGACCTTCCAGCATAGACCACTCAGGTCCACACTCAGCGACCATACAGGAACCATGTGACCCACACCCTGGTCACATTATACACCTGTAACCACTCCCACAGGTGGCAGTGTGTGGGTGTGGCTAGTTCGACCCACCCATCTCTCATAACTAGCCTAGTAAGTCTCCCTTACAACTATACAAACTCTTGAGGGACTACAGGTCCCAGAACAACAACATTGCATCAGACTTACCATGCAGACTCCCTCTGCGACACATATTGGCCACTCACAATTCTGCCAGTCACTGTTTCACCACCATTATAACAACAGATAGGCCTCCATGCATATCCCGAGGAGCACACACAGCACCCCCTAGCTGCCACAGGGGTCACTGCATCACAACAGTTATTGAACAGTGATGATAGTGTTGATAATATCCAATTCTACATGACACTTTAAGTACCTGACAAAACAATCGAAGGACAGTACCCTGAAACACAGTGTCTGCAAATAGAGATTCTGGTTTGGCTATTATCCAGAGTCATGTGGCAAGGCTCATTAAAGGGTTGACATTGACTTTTAGGATTGCTACTTCCAATAGGCACTACAGCTTTCATGCTTGAAAGTCATCTTTAAAAAATAACTTCATACACATGATAAAATGCAAAAAACTCAATATTTTCACTTTAAAAATATTAGACTTCTAATACTTTTCCAAAATACATTCATACATTATCTAGGCAGACAGTCACTTTGAATATTAAGGTTGCATGACTTTATTCAGCTCTAAAATCCCTTCTCCAATAACATTTACCTAGCATTTGCTGTGATTTTCAGGCTACTGCTTACTTCCAGAGACCACCTGATAAAAGCGATAGTTTGAAACTATGCTAATGCCTGAAATTAGCGCCTGTCCCAGCCTCTCTATTTGAAAGCAATAGATTGGAAGGAGAATATGTGGGACACAGGAGCTAGGTTGTGTTGGTTTTTATAACCATACCATGAATGGGCTGGATAATTTCCTCAAAGATAAGTAAAGTATTACTACTAGTGATGAGCGGATCTTTTGAAATTTGAATTCCCTGACTGACAAATTTTCCCTAAAAATTTGATTTGCGGTGATTAAATTTGTACAAATCTCAATACTGGAAAACTTGTGATTGCTCAGAAAGTACACTTTGTGGAGAGGAGAAAGACAGAAAGAGAGGGTGGACCCTGCCGACCATTAAAACTTAAAGTTTGCAGGAGAGAGAGGACTCCTCTGATCATAAGAACTTGCACTCTACAGGAAAGAAAGAGATAGAAAGGACCCTGTTGTCCATTACTGTAGAGCTTACACTCTACAGGAGAGAGATACTTACCCATTCACTCTGGAGATGGAAAACGACTCTGCCGTACAAACTGTGCACTACTGGGAACCACTGATCTGTGATGACTCTGGTACTGACCATCACTGTACAAGGTGTGATAATCTGCTAGATGTCATAGCTTTAGGGCATTATGGGTTTTTTTTTCTTTTGCGAACTGCGAATTCAATCTCAAAGTGTCCAAATTTGTATGAAACTCAGGCAATTCTACTTGAACATGGTCCTCCCCATATATATGCATTTATATCTATTTAATACATACAATCAAAAGATTAAAACATTTCCATATAACCAATTTAGCAACAAGAGTGTGGTAAAAATGTTTTTTTATATTGCCCCAAATTCATCTGGACTGGCATTTTTTGAGTAAGATGTGTCAAATTAATTAACAAGAATTTTTTAGGATGATTTTGCATGTTAAAGTTAAGGCATAGATAGCCATAATGCTATACAGAGTAAATAGATACCTTTAGGGAAGAAATGTGGTTATTCTTTTAGCAGCATTTGGTGAATGGGGCGGAACCGTGGGTATTGTCAGCTCCTGCCTGGCCACACTGTCTGTCTACTGTGTCTGTATATGCCTCCTGTTTAAAAGTTTGCCCAGCACTGACCTCACTGTGAGCTTGCCCAAATTAATATCCCAGCTGTCTTCAGTAAAATGGCGCATGCACTTATTGAGATCTTAGTTCAATGACAAGCCTAGATCTCAATCCATTGTTTTAGTTAAAATTGACAGGAGGTCAATCTGTGCAAGCACCACCTCTGGCACTATTTTGCTGAAGAAAAAAATACAGGTATATAGCCAGGTCATCTATAGAACAGGTGTATGGATACGATGCGGTATCATTGGCAGTGAGAAAATGCTGTGCTATGATTAAGAGCACACTACATGGCCGAAACACGTAAGAATCTCTTCCCTGTTCCGTGTGCTGAATTTTTTATTTTTTTAATAAACAAGTGATTTTATTCATCTATTAAATTTGCAAGAGTGTTGAATTTCTTCAGTTTTTTTTCTCATTTTATTGAAGATCCGCGAGAGATCATAGAATTACAAAATCATAGCATCACAGAATGTTAGAGTTGGAAAGGAACACCAGGGTCATTGTGTCCAACCCCTTGCTCAGAGCAGTGCAGGATTCACTAAACCATCTAAGACAGATGTCTTTCCAGCCTCTGTTAGAAGACTTCCATTGAAGGAGAACTCACCACCTCTCATGGCAGCCTGTTCCACTCATTGATCACCATCACTGTCGGAATTTTAAAAAAAATATTTACTGTATATACTTGAGTATAAGCCAAGATTTTCAGCCCATTTTTTTAGGCTAAAAGTGCACCTCTTGGCTTATACTCGAGTCATTGTCCCAGGGGTCGGTGGGGGAGGGGGAGCGGTAGGAGTGGCGGCTATCACATCATACTCACCTGCTTCCAGCATGGTCTCTGCACTTCCCTGCTTCTCCAATGGTCTCTGGCGCCTGCAGCTCTTCCTGTGATCAGTGGTCACGTGGTACTGCTCATTACAGTAATGAATATGGACGCGACTCCACTCCCATAGGCATGGCGCGCATATTCATTACTTTAATGAGAGGTATCATGTGACCGCTAAGAACAGGAACAAGCTGCTGGTGTGCTCCGGAGACCATCGGAGAAGCAGGGACATATAGAGAGACCATGCCGGGAGGCGGTGAGTATGAAGGGGGAGGGTGAGCAATGCGATATTCACCTGTCCCCATTCCACCGCCGGGCTGTGTCTTCTGCATCCTCTGGCTGTGACGTTCAGGTCAGAGGGTGCAATGATGTGGTTAGTGCACGCCCTCTGCCTGAACAGTCACTGCAGAGACCCAGAAGACACAGCGGCGCATGGCCGTGGAACGGGGACAGGTGAATATCGCAAGTGCTGGTGTCCTGAGCCAGTGGCGACTTCGGTACCTGGCCCACATAGCATGCCGGTATCCCCACCTGCTCAGGCACCCGATGCCCAGCCATGAGAGGTGAGTATGTCATTTATTTCTTTTAATCACAGCAGCAGCATACTTGGCATATTATTCAATGGAGCATCAACCTTTGTGCTGCATTATATGGGGCATAAAATTCTATGAAGCATCTTAAGGGGCCATCAACCTTTGTGCAGCATTATATGGGGCATAAAATTCTATGGAGCATCTTATGGGGCCATCAACCTATGTGCAGCATTATATGGGGAAAAATATTCTATGGAGCATCTTATGGGGCCATCAACCTTTGTGCAGCATTATATGGGGCATAATATTCTATGGAGCATCTTATGGGGCCATCAACTTTTATGGAGCAGCATATGGGGCATAATATTCTATAGAGCATCTTATGGGGCCATCAACCTTTGTGCAGCATGATATGGGGCATAATATTCTATGGAGCATCTTATGGGGCCGCCAACCTTTGTGCAGCATTATATGGGGCATAATATTCTATGGAGCATCTTATGTGGCCATCATTAACCTTTTATGCAGCATTATATGGGGCTCCTGATTCAATATGGATATTCAAAAAACACTTAAGCTACTGATGTCTCAATTAATTTAACTTTTATTAGTATCTATTTTATTTTTGAAATTTACCAGTAGCTGCTGCATTTCCTACTCTAGGCTTATACTCGAGTCAATACGTTTTCCAGGTTTTTGTTGCAAAATTAGGGGTCTCAGCTTATACTCGAGTCGGCTTGTACTTGAGTATATACGGTAATCTGTATCTTCTACCTTTTATTCATTCCTTTTATTCACTCCATTGCTTCTCATGTTTCCATGTGCAAATGTGAATAAGGATGATCCCTCTACACTGTGACATCCCTTCAGATATTTGTAGATGCCAGACAGGAGGACCAGGGAATGGAGCTGTCTTTGCCACCGAGAAAAATGAAGGTGCAGAAATTTCAGGTTGCTTCTAGGTAAAATATTATTCAAACTGATAAAGACTATATATACAAAGCATTTCAGCTGTTTTCAGCCTTCTACAGGTGTATGGAGAAAATTAATTTGACCCTTCTTATATAGCCCTTCCCAGTGTGAGAAAGGGTGGGGAGACAAAGAGGAAGAGGAGTAGTGATTCATCCTACAGAGTTCTTCTAAATACCGTATATACTCAAGTATAAGCCGAGATTTTCAGCCCATTTTTTTAGGCTGAAAGTGCTCCTCTCAGCTTATACTCGAGTCATTCCCAGGGGTCAGCAGGGGAGGGGGAGCGGCGGCTGTCATACTCACCTGCTCCCAGCGCAGTCCCTTCTTTTCCAATGCAATGCGATTGTCTCCGGGCCCTGGCAGCTCTTCCTGTGTTCAGCAGTCACTTGGTGCCGCTCATTAAAGTAATGAATATGGACGTGACTCCACTCCCATAGGGGTGGAGAGCATATTCATTACTTCAATGAGCGGTATCAGTGACCGCTGAACACAGGATCAAGCTGCTGGCCTGGGACAACGGAGAAGCAGGGATCGCGCCGGGAGGGTGAGTATAATGGGGGAGGGTGAGCATTGTGATATTCACCTGTCCCCGTTCCACCGCCGGGCTCCGTCTTCCGCATCCTATGGCTGTGACGTTCAGGTCAGAGGGCGCGATGATGTGGTTAGTGCACGTCCTCTGCCTGAACAGTCATTGCAGAGAGCCAGAGGACACAGCGGAGAGCAGCGGTGGAACGGGGACAGGTGAATATCACAAGTTCCGGGGGCCTGAGCGGCTAGAGGTGAGTATGTCATTTTTTTTTCATCGCAGCAGCAGCATATGTGGCTAATATGCTATGGAGCATCTTATGGGGCCATCAACCTTTGTGCGGCATTATGTGGGGCATAATCTATGGAGCATCTTATGGGGCCATCAACCTTTGTGCAGCATTATATGGGGCATAATCTATGGAGCATCTTATGGGGCCATCTGTTAGGGCTAGCAGATCGCACTGAGTAAATATAGATGATGTTAGTGGTGCGTTCGCACCCCGGGGTCCACCGTGCCGGAGGAACCTGCTGCTAGTTAATGGCACTATATGGCGGTATACGTGAACTCTGTTACCTCACAGAGTCTCTGATATAGAAAAGGACTGTGTCCTGTTAAGCTCACAGGAGCAAACAGATAACTGCGGAGCAGATAGCAGTCAGTGGTCACTCAGTCAGGAAAGCACACAACCAATTCCTCACCGGAGGAGCCGGTATTCTAGTGGCTTATTTCAGCCAGGCCCTGAATACATGCAACCAAACTCCTGACCGGAGGTGGCCGGTATTCTAGTGGCTTTTACAGCGGACCCTGACCACAGACATACATGACCACACTGGTGCAAAGCACATAACAAGGATTAATACTAGCGCATGGCCGTGCGGTCATGCAAACCTTTTATAGGTGCAGCAACTAAAGGACCTTCCCAGAAGGACCAATGGGAGGCTGCCACAGAACTTGAGCAACTTCAGGACCTTCCTAGAGGACCAATGGGAATTGCTGCAGTAGCTGAGCATGTGATCCTTGATCTCCAATGAGAGATCTTACCCTGGGCATGCTCAGAAGGGGAAAAAGTAGGACTTAGTCCTAAAGACATCTACTCGCCGCTGACCAGTACTGGCTATAATGGCAGAAGCTTTGCACAGTGTCAGACTGAGCAAGACGCTGGGACCGACGCCTCTGATGAGCAGGCCCCACTGTGGCAGGATATGAATATGGATATTCAAAAACACGTAACTTCCTGATGTCTCAATCAGTTTTGCTTTTATTGATATCTATTTTTATTTTTGAAATTTACCAGTAGCTGCTGCATTTCCCACCCTAGGCTTATACTCGAGTCAATAAGCTTTCCCAGTTTTTTGTGGCAATATTAGGGGTCTCGGCGTATACTCGGGTCGGCTTATACTCGAGTATATATGGTATATATAAAAACATGACATATAAAATGTATAAAGAAATATTGATAATAATTAACCTATTTGTAAGAAACATGTCAATCAAATTACATTCCCATCTGAAGACTAAAATGTATCCCAATAAATTTCTTTCTATTATTTAAAAAAGAGGGAAAAAAAACTTTTGAAAAAAAAAACTTTTTGAAAAAAAAACCCTTTTGAAAAAAAAAACTTTTGAAAAAAAAGTACGAAAAATAAATAGAAAAATAAATGTTTTTGAAACCCAACTGCAAAATATTTTTTTAGTACCAAATGAATGCATTTAGGAAAAATTAATTTGTGACCAAAGAAGGAAAACCTAGACCCACTCTCTAATCCTAATGAGATAACATTGGTCATGCTTTTTCAAACTGTTTAGATTTTTGGGTATGCTCCAATACAAGCTCTTTTTTCAAGTTAAAAAATGACTGAAGCTAAACTTTCTGAGACATTGAGACATTTAGTGATATGAAAGGTAATGTTTTAATGTCTGGGTTCGTGTTCAACTGCTTTCAGCCATTTTATCTCAATTATTCCTGTTTTTTTTCCCATTTAGCTTGCATTAAAATGTAATCAGCCTCAATCACAGTTCATTTCATTAACAAATGTGTTGGTCATTCTGTATCACAAATCTTGAAACAAATGTATTTTAAAAGCGCATAATATTCATTATTTAATTCTATTTATCAAAGGTTAATCATTTTACTGCAGAAAAGTTTTCCAACTTTCTAATCCTCTTTATATTTGTATTACTTGCTGTTTTCAAGATGTTTCCTGTCAAACAATAAGAAGATTTGTATACAATTTATCCTCCTTTCACCCTCTGATAGATGTGCATACTGTCATAAAATGTATCAGAGTTTAATCTTGTAACAAGCCATGTAGCTCTACCATACCAAATAAAATAGTATTCTGAAGTTTGGAAGTTATTCCTTATTCACTGGTTAGGTCCAACTGCTGGGACAACCACTGATCCCGAGAACTAGAGCTCTGTAGTGCTCCCAGTAAGTAGATCAAAGGTGAATCATGCACATTGGCACTTCTTTCATTCTAAATGGGACCTCTAGATATAGCTGAGTACTGCACTTAATTGACCATTGCTCCATTCACATCAGGCTCATCACAGCCATAATTCTTAGGATCAGTGGGAGTTCGATAATTTGGAACTCCAACAATAAGATAATTATACCATATACAATAAATAAGGAATTATTTTCAAACTTTAGAATACCTTAACATCCAAAATTAAGAATGCAACTTTAGAAAAGCCCTCCCATTAACTTTTTTCTCTCTAAATTTATGTATATGTTTATATACTGCCAGTGTGTTAATATACTCACCTTGCCATCTTGTTCGGTATCCACTGGAATTCCAGTCATTTTACGTCATCACTCTTTGGACATTCTGCGTCACTCAATGCTGTATTCATGCGCCATAAGTCTCTTTTACAATGCAAACCTATGGAACCTTGTTCTGTGGATTCATAAGCTTACATTGTAAAGCCACTTTCAGGTCACGAAAAGAGCACTGAGATGAGCGAATATTTCAATGTTTTCGATCATTGAATTTGCAATAATCGACAATTTTTTCACTGAATATTCGCCAAACACAGCCGAATGCCATTCAAGTCAATGGGAGGCAAAAGCAAACACATGCACAACACCTTCAAATGGCCCCTAAAGCTGCCAAAACACATCAAATTAGGGAGAGACACCAGGAAATTGGCCTCAATTCACCCACAGTACAAATTGTAGCATGACACTGCAGCAATCAGCAAGGCTTGAGGTATCTGGATGTGGGCCAGCATTTACAGCTTTGAATTGAACATCAAAGTAAGACGAGGTGGGTAAGCGATCGGTGTAGGTCTGCTGTGCTGGGAGGACTGATGCCACATGCAACAGCTCAAACTGCTTTCATGCTGAGCCACACTCAGGTGGCACAAATATCAGTTTCATAGACTACTACTGTCAGAAAAATCTAAGGATAATAACACAGGTAGTTGACTCAAGAGAGTGGAGGACTGGCTACTGCTACAGGCAACACACATGAAGGAGACCAAACCTGGAGTCTACACATTTCCTAAAATTAGTGGCAGACACCAACAAAGTGGCATCAATTTCACCACAGTAGAAATAGTATAATAGGGACCGACAGGTCTTCCACCACAGCCAACCCAGCAGCTGGACAGTTGGAAACCCAACCAGGAGTATTCACATTTAAAAAAATTAGAACCTGACACCACTGAAGAGGCATCAATTTTACCACAGTAAAAATAGTATAATGGAGACTGATATCTCTTTCACTACAGCCAACCTAGCAGATGGAAACACCCTATCAGGACTCTCCACATTTTCAAAAATTATTGGCAGACACCACCAAAGTGGCATAAATTTCACAAGAGTAGAAATAGTATAATAGGGACTGACGCATCTTCCACTACAGCCAACCCAGCAGATGGAGACCAACCATGACTGTTCACATTTCCAAATATTTGTGTTATCATCTGCAGCAGCAACAGCAGGCACAGAAGCCACAGTAAAGATATCACAGAGTGCAGTTACGCAAGATTAATGCAGCACACTAAAAAATGCAACATCGCTTAGTATGTACAGTCTGTGATTGTGGTGCAAAAGTCCTTGGAGAGCCATGACTTGTACATCGTGATGAAAGTTAGGTGGTCTACACTTTCAGTTGACAGCCAGCTGTGCTTATATGTCAGGACACCACCAGCAGCATTGAAGACATGTTCTCAGAGAACACTGGTTGCTGGTCACGATAAAACCTCCAAGGCGTGTGAGGCGAGCTCAGGCCTCTCATTCATTTTTGAAGACCAAAATGTGAAGGGTCCAAACCCTCCTAGATGGTATTGATATTCAGTTCTAGATACTCCTGCACCATCCTCTCAATTCATGTCAGACTTAGACTCTGTTGTGCTGGTGCACAAGCTGGTCTAAAAAAATGTGTCCAAGGACTCACATAAATTGCTTCTTCCACTTACACTACTGCAGATGCTATTTGTCACGCTGTGACTGTCCTGGTGTGACACGACCTGGCGGGTCGGTCACAAAACGGCGAAACACACAAGGGTACACCGGGGACACTTTAACAACAGTGGGCCCTGTCGGTAGGGAACAGGGAATGGGCACCTCCTGCACTCACCTGAGGCTGTACCCTGATCTTGCTACCATTCCTATATGGGTTCTTTCAACCCGTCGCCGACCAGGATACCTTGTCCGTCACTTGACCTGCTCTAATCCCTATGTAGGGAACTGGCAGGTGAGAGCACTGGTCCCACCGCTGCACTAATACAACACCAGGAAAGTTACACAACAAAGGGACAAAGAAACAATAACAGCACACTTAGCTTTCTCTGCTGCAATGCACCGCACAGCAGAGTAAGGCACCTGGAATGAGTATTCAGCTGTAGAACCACAGCACTCAGCAAGCTCCTATTCCAGCAAAGTTGGTATCCAAAGGACCTGTATAACCAACAGTCAGCTGATGCACCAGGGGACCTTTTAAAGGAAGGTGGGAGTGGTAACCACCCACAACAGCAGAACAAGCTGCAATGCAATTACACCAGCGGCCACCGGGGAAAAACTGCATTAACCCCCGATGACCTGAAAGGAAAAAAGGTTTGAATCTGAAGGAAACCAGATCTGCCACAGATCCAAACATGGATCGTGACTAGTGTTGAGCGATACCTTCCGATATCCAAAAGTATCGGTATCGGATTGGATCGGCCGATATTCGAAAAATATCGGATATCGCCGATACCGATACCCGATACCAATGCAAGTCAATGGGACCAAAATATCGGAATTAAAATAAACCCTTTCTTTCCTTGTAGGTTCATTCTACATAAAGGAAAACAACTAAGAATAATTTAGGATGTATTGGGGGAGGTGGAGGAGACATTAAAGGCATAGAGGTTTAGCCCAATCAAATGGAATAGCAGGAATTAATTTTTTTTTAAGACGTTCAGAGTTAGGCTAGGTTCCCATTGCATTAATGGGATAGCGCTAACGGACAGCGTTGCACGGCGAAATTAACGCCGTGCACCGCGTCCGTTAGCGCTCCCATTGCCGGCAATGTTAGAGCGCATTGCTAGCGCGTGTCATTTTCGGCACGCGTTAGCGATGTGCCGGTCTTTTGTAGCGCGCCTCGGACGCTGCTTGCAGCGTCCGCGGCGCGCCAGAGGTCCGTTCCCCGCTCTCGCAGATCGGGGATCTGCGAGAGCGGGGACGTTAACGCGACCCCTGAACGCGGCCCCGAAAAAGACATTGCGTTAGCGCAATCCGCTAGCGCTCGCGCTAAACGGATTGCACTAACGCAATCTGAACCTAGCCTTACAAAGATATTGACTATGTTAAGATTTTTTTTATTTTGTCAGATATTGATGTTTCACTAATTCCATGCTCTTCTCCTTCTTTTTTACCTCTCCGACACTTTCTTCTTCATCATCATCCTCAGCAGCAGCATCTTTTACATCAACTTCTTCTTCACCTTATTCATCTTCTTCTTCACCTTCTTCCTATTATTCTTTTTTGTTACATTCTTCATATTCTTTTTATTAAATTATTATTCTTCTTCATATTCTACTTCTTCATCATATTCTTATTTGTGACAGGCATTCCTGTAATTGTTGTCTATAAAAGTTTGAAGATTACACCTTCCGTTCTGCCTGTCACAAAAGAATTACAACAGGATTTGTCCGCGTTCAGTTTGGCCTGCAGCAGCAGGCTTTATCCAGGGGCACCATGAGGAGGAACGGACTCACCCCCATACACTGCTTAGTCTTCTTCTGCTTATAATTTAGATAATATCTTTTGCTCTGATGTTTAGTCTTATGCTTAATGTTCTTCTGCTCTTTGTTCTGCAGCTTCTTGTTCTTCTGCTTCTTGGTCTTCCGGGTCATCGTCTCCAGGGTCGTCGTCTCCGGGGTCGTCATCGTCATTGGGGTGGTCTTCAGGGTCGTCGTCTCCAGGGTTGTCGTCTCAGGGGTTGTCGTCTCTGGTGTCGTCGTCATCTTAGGGGTGGTCTTCAGGGTCATCGTCTTTAGGGTCTTGAACTTGGAAATGTAGCAGAAGGTACAAGAAGGCTGAGAAAATGCCGAGAACCAGCTGATGGAACTGGAACCCGGATGGCTACCCGAAGGTCCAAGAGCCAATGGAACTACCGAGGACCAGCTGACGTTACTGGAACCCGGTTACTAAGCAGGAGATACCCATGCCAGAAAGCACTACCAAGGACCACCTGACGTTGGTGGAATTTGGATACCCAGAAAGAGGCACCTAAGCCAAAGGGTCTGCCCGGAACCAGCTGATGGTACTGGAACCAGGGGGACCTATTCAAGATTGTGTTCCTAGAGCCCCAACTAGCGGTGTTGGAGTCCAGGGTCAGCAGGGGGAGCAGAGTGTAGGCCAAAGCCTGCACTCGAGGCAGTTTAATATCTGTTGTTGTGTCTGCGTGGCGGTCGCAGGACACATTGCCGGCTGCACAGCAGGAAAACAGCTGGCGTTGCTGAACCCCACTGACACAGTGGCAAGGAGAGTGTTTTTCTCTGTGCAGCCAGCACTTCCGAGCACCAACTGGCGGTGTTAGAGCCCAGGTAATCAAGGAGGAGCAGAGTGTAGGCCGAAGCATGCACTGGAGGCAGCTTATTGTATGTTGTGTCTGCGTGGCGTTTGCAGGACACATTGCCGGCTACACAGCAGGGGAACAGCTGACATTACTGAACCCCACTGACACAGTGGCGAGGCGAGTGTTTTTCTCTGTGCAGCCAGCACTTCTGAGCAGCAACTAGCGGTGTTGGAGCTGTTGTGGATTCTGTTTGTGGGCTCCCTCTGGTGGTTACTGCTGGTACTGGGTGACTTTGGTGGGTTGCGGCCTTTGGTTTCCACCTGTCCATCAGAGGCTGGGTGTTTCCTATTTTACCTGGCCTTTCTGTCATTCCCTTGCCGGCTATCAATGTATTCAGATGTGCTCTGTTTGGTTCCTGCCTACCTGCTCCCAGATCTTTCAGGATAAGCTAAGTGCTGATTTTCAGTTGTTTGGTTTTTTGTCCAGCTTGCTTATTATGTCTCTATGCTAGCTGGTAGCTCTAGTGGACTGAGGTTCTCCCCATGTGCCATGAGTTGGCACATGGGTTCTTGTAATCTCAGGATGGTTTTTTTGATTAGGGTTTTTTGCTGACCGCTCAGACCCCTTTTGTATCGTTCTGCTTTCTAGTTTACAGCGGGCCTCAATTTGCTGAACCTATATATATCATCTCTATGTGTGTGCCTTCCTCTCATTTCACCGTCAATACATGTGGGGGGCAACTATACCTTTTGGGGTTCATTCCTCTGGAGGCAAGTGAGGTCTTATTTTCTCTGCAGTACTAGTTAGCTCTTAGGCTGGTGCGTGGCGTCTAGAACCAACGTAGGCACGCTCCCTGGCTATCTCTAGTTGCGTTTGTCAGGCGTAGGGCAGCGGTCAGCCCAGGTTCCATCACCCTAGAGCTCGTCCGATATTTTGTATTACTTTGCTTGTCCCTTGCTATCCCTAGCCATTGGGATTCGTGACAGTATAGCCGGCCCACAAAGTGTTAATTGTTTGGGCTGAAGCAGGAGAAAAATAAGTGTTTAAGGGAAATTTTTTTTTTTTTTTTTTTCCCTTCAGAGTTTTGCTGCCTAGCCCTTAATTGCTGTCTAGCTGCTTCTTACCTCCTCTTAACCCTTGAATGGCGCTGATATTAGCTGTTTAACATGGATGTCCAGAGTTTGGCTTCCAGCCTGAGTAGTCTCGCGGCAAAAGTTCAAAACATACAGGATTTTGTTGTTCACACTCCCATGTCTGAACCTAGAATTCCTATTCCAGAGTTCTTTTCTGGAGATAGATCTACCTTCCTGAATTTCAGGAACAATTGTAAGTTGTTTCTTTCTTTAAAATCTCGCTCCTCTGGAGACCCTGCTCAACAGGTCAAGATTGTAATATCTTTCCTGCGGGACGACCCTCAGAATTGGGCATTTGCATTGGCACCAGGGGATCCTGCATTGCTCAATGTGGATGCGTTTTTTCTGGCATTGGGATTGCTCTATGAGGAACCCAACCTGGAGATTCAGGCTGAAAAGGCTTTATTAGCCCTCTCTCAGGGGCATGATGAAGCGGAAATATATTGTCAAAAATTTCGGAAATGGTCGGTGCTTACTCAGTGGAATGAGTGCGCCCTGGCTGCTAACTTCAGAAATGGTCTTTCCGAGGCCATTAAGGATATTATGGTGGGGTTCCCTACGCCTACAGGTCTGAATGAGTCGATGGCTATGGCCATTCAGATTGATCGGCGTTTACGGGAGCGCAAACCCGTGCACCAGTTGGCGGTGTCTTCTGAACAGGCACCTGAGACTATGCAATGTGATAGAATTCAGTCCAGAAGTGAACGGCAAAATTATAGGCAGAAAAATGGATTGTGTTTTTATTGTGGTGATTCAGCTCATGTTATATCAGCATGATCTAAACGCACAAAAAGGGTTGATAAATCTTTTGCCATTGGTACTCTGCAGCCTAAGTTCATTTTGTCTGTGACTCTGATTTTTTCACTGTCTTCCATTTCCGTCGATGCCTATGTGGATTCAGGCGCTGCCCTGAGTCTTATGGATTGGTCATTTGCTAAACGCTGCGGTTTTAGTCTGGAGCCTCTGGAAGTTCCTATCCCTCTGCAGGGAATTGACTCTACACCATTGGCTATGAATAAGCCGCAGTATTGGACACAAGTGACCATGCGCATGACTCCCGTTCATCAGGAGGTGATTCGCTTCCTTGTACTGTATAATTTACATGATGTACTAGTGCTTGGTCTGCCATGGTTACAAACTCATAATCCTGTCCTGGACTGGAAAACAATGTCTGTGTTAAGCTGGGGATGTCAGGGGGTTCATGATTATGCACCTCCGATTTCAATCGCTTCATCTACTCCTTCTGAGATCCCTGCGTTTTTGTCTGACTATAGGGATGTTTTTGAGGAGCCTAAGCTCAATTCGCTCCCTCCTCATAGAGATTGTGACTGTGCTATAAAATTGATTCCTGGCAGTAAGTTCCCTAAGGGTCGTTTATTTAATCTGTCAGTGCCAGAGCATACTGCTATGCGGAATTATATTAAGGAGTCCTTGGAAAAGGGACATATTCGTCCATCTTCGTCCCCTCTGGGAGCAGGTTTTTTTTTCGTGGCAAAAAAAGATGGTTCCCTGAGGCCTTGTATAGATTATCGCCTTCTGAATAAGATTACAGTCAAATATCAGTATCCACTGCCATTATTGACTGATTTGTTTGCTCGCATTAAGGGGGCTAGGTGGTTCACTAAGATAGATCTTCGCGGTGCGTATAATCTGGTGCGGATAAAACAGGGTGACGAGTGGAAAACCGCATTTAATACGCCTGAGGGCCATTTTGAGTATTTGGTAATGCCTTTTGGACTCTCCAATGCTCCGTCAGTCTTTCAGTCCTTTATGCACAATATTTTCCGTGAATATCTGGATAAGTTTATGATTGTGTATTTGGATGATATTTTGGTGTTTTCTGATGACTGGGAGTCTCATGTTTTACAGGTCAGGAAGGTGTTTCAGGTTCTGCGGGCCAATTCTCTGTTTGTGAAGGGCTCAAAGTGTCTCTTCGGAGTCCAGAAGATTTCTTTTTTGGGGTACATTTTTTCTCCTTCTACTATTGAGATGGATCCCGTCAAGGTTCAGGCGATTTGTGACTGGACACAACCTACATCTGTTAAGAGCCTTCAGAAGTTCTTGGGGTTTGCAAATTTTTATCGTCGGTTCATTGCTAATTTTTCCAGTATTGTTAAACCTTTGACTGATTTGACTAAAAAGGGTGCTGATGCTGCTGATTGGTCTCCTGCGGCCGTGGAGGCCTTTCAGGAACTTAAGCGCCGGTTTTCTTCTGCTCCTGTGTTGTGTCAACCAGATGTTTCACTTCCTTTTCAGGTTGAGGTTGATGCTTCCGAGATTGGAGCGGGGGCGGTTTTGTCACAGAGAAGTTCTAATGGCTCGGTGATGAAGCCATGTGCATTCTTCTCTAGAAAATTCTCGCCCGCCGAGCGCAATTATGATGTGGGTAATCGGGAGCTTTTGGCCATGAAGTGGGCATTTGAGGAGTGGCGTCATTGGCTTGAGGGTGCTAAACATCGTGTGGTGGTCTTGACTGATCACAAGAATCTCATTTACCTTGAGTCTGCCAGGCGTTTGAATCCTAGACAGGCTCGTTGGTCGTTGTTTTTTTCTCGTTTCAATTTCGTGGTTTCATACCTGCCAGGTTCAAAGAATGTGAAGGCAGATGCTCTTTCCAGGAGTTTTGTGCCTGACTCTCCTGTAGACTCTGGGCCTACTGGTATCCTTAGGGATGGGGTAATATTGTCCGCCGTATCCCCAGACTTGCGACGTGCATTGCAGGAGTTTCAGGTGGATAAACCGGATCGTTGTCCACCAGAAAGACTGTTTGTTCCGGATGATTGGACCAGTAGAGTCATCTCCGAGGTCCATTCTTCTGTGTTGGCTGGTCATCCTGGAATATTTGGTACTAGAGACTTGGTGGCCAGGTCTTTTTGGTGGCCTTCCTTGTCTAGGGATGTGCGTACCTTTGTGCAGTCTTGTGAAGTGTGTGCTCGAGCTAAGCCTTGCTGTTCTCGGGCCAGTGGGTTGTTGTTATCCTTGCCCATCCCGAAGAGGCCTTGGACGCACATTTCCATGGATTTTATTTCTGATCTCCCGGTTTCACAGAAAATGTCCGTTATCTGGGTGGTGTGTGACCGCTTTTCTAAGATGGTTCATTTGGTGCCCTTGCCTAAGTTGCCTTCCTCCTCTGAGTTGGTTCCTTTATTTTTTCAGAACGTGGTTCGTTTGCATGGGATTCCGGAGAATATCGTTTCTGACAGGGGATCCCAGTTTGTGTCTAGATTTTGGCGGACGTTTTGTGCCAAGATGGGCATTGATTTGTCTTTCTCGTCTGCATTCCATCCTCAGACGAATGGCCAGACGGAGCGAACTAATCAGACCTTGGAAACTTATTTGAGGTGTTTTGTTTCTGCTGATCAAGATGACTGGGTTGCTTTTTTGCCGCTGGCCGAATTTGCTCTTAATAATCGGGCTAGTTCTGCCACGTTGGTCTCTCCTTTTTTTTGTAATTCGGGGTTTCATCCTCGTTTTTCCTCTGGTCAGGTGGAGTCTTCGGATTGTCCTGGAGTGGACGTGGTGGAGGACAGGCTACATCAGATTTGGAATCAGGTGGTGGACAATTTGAAGTTATCTCAGGAGAAGACTCAGCAGTTTGCTAATCGCCGTCGCCGCGTGGGTCCCCGACTTCTTGTTGGGGATTTGGTGTGGTTGTCTTCTCGTTTTGTCCCTATGAAGGTCTCTTCTCCTAAGTTCAAGCCTCGGTTCATCGGTCCTTATAGGATCTCGGAGATTCTTAACCCTGTATCTTTTCGTTTGGATCTCCCAGCATCGTTTGCTATTCATAATGTGTTCCATCGGTCGTTGTTGCGGAGGTATGAGGTGCCCGTTGTTCCTTCGGTTGAGCCTCCTGCTCCGGTGCTGGTGGAGGGAGAATTGGAGTATGTTGTTGAGAAGATCTTGGATTCTCGTGTTTCCAGACGCAAACTCCAGTATTTGGTTAAGTGGAAGGGTTATGGTCAGGAGGATAATTCCTGGGTGGTCGCCTCCGATGTTCATGCGACTGATTTGGTCCGCGCCTTCCATAGAGCTCACCCTGATCGCCCTGGGGGTTCTCGTGAGGGTTCGGTGACCCCTCCTCAAGGGGGGGGTACTGTTGTGGATTCTGTTTGTGGGCTCCCTCTGGTGGTTACTGCTGGTACTGGGTGACTTTGGTGGGTTGCGGCCTTTGGTTTCCACCTGTCCATCAGAGGCTGGGTGTTTCCTATTTTACCTGGCCTTTCTGTCATTCCCTTGCCGGCTATCAATGTATTCAGATGTGCTCTGTTTGGTTCCTGCCTACCTGCTCCCAGATCTTTCAGGATAAGCTAAGTGCTGATTTTCAGTTGTTTGGTTTTTTGTCCAGCTTGCTTATTATGTCTCTATGCTAGCTGGTAGCTCTAGTGGACTGAGGTTCTCCCCATGTGCCATGAGTTGGCACATGGGTTCTTGTAATCTCAGGATGGTTTTTTTGATTAGGGTTTTTTGCTGACCGCTCAGACCCCTTTTGTATCGTTCTGCTTTCTAGTTTACAGCGGGCCTCAATTTGCTGAACCTATATATATCATCTCTATGTGTGTGCCTTCCTCTCATTTCACCGTCAATACATGTGGGGGGCAACTATACCTTTTGGGGTTCATTCCTCTGGAGGCAAGTGAGGTCTTATTTTCTCTGCAGTACTAGTTAGCTCTTAGGCTGGTGCGTGGCGTCTAGAACCAACGTAGGCACGCTCCCTGGCTATCTCTAGTTGCGTTTGTCAGGCGTAGGGCAGCGGTCAGCCCAGGTTCCATCACCCTAGAGCTCGTCCGATATTTTGTATTACTTTGCTTGTCCCTTGCTATCCCTAGCCATTGGGATTCATGACATGGAGCCCAGGGTCAGCAGGAGGAGCAGAGTGTAGGCCGAAGCCTGCACTGGAGGCAGTTTATTGTCTGTTGAGTCTGCGTGGCGTTTGCAGGACACCTTGCCAACTACACAGCAGTGAAACAGCTGACGTTACTAAACCCCACTGACACAGTGGCGAGTGTTTTTCTCTGTGCAGCCAGCACTTCTGAGCACCAACTTGCGGTGTTAGAGCCCAGGGACAGCAGGAGGAGCAGAGCGTAGGCCGAAGCCTGCACTGGAGGCAGCTTATTGTCTGTTGTGTCTGCATGGCGTTTGCAGGACACGTTGCCGGCTACACAGCAGGGGAACAGCTGACATTACTGAACCCCACTGACACAGTGGCAAGGCGAGTGTTTTTCTCTGTGCAGCCAACACTTCTGAGCAGCAACTAGCGGTGTTGGAGCCCAGGGTCAGCAGGAGGAGCAGAGTGTAGGCCGAAGCCTGCACTGGAGGCAGCTTATTGTCTGTTGAGTCTGCGTGGCGTTTGCAGGACACCTTGCCAACTACACAGCAGTGAAACAGCTGACGTTACTAAACCTGTTGTGAATTCCGTTCTCGGGCTCCCTCCTGTGGTCATGAGTGGTACTGTGTGAGTTTGTTCTTGGGCTCCCTCTTGTGGCCTTTAGCGATATGGCTGGGCTCAGCTGCTTCATTTCCTTCTATGCTGGGCCTATTTAACTCACCTGGACCTTCATTTGTTGCCTGCTGTCGGTGTATTCAGTCCTGATTCTGAGCTCTCCTGAAGATTCCTTGTGACCAGTCTCCTGCTGGAGAAGCTAAGTTTGCTTGTTCATTTTGCTCATTATTTCCTTGAAAACGTTTCTCAGTATATGATGAGTTCAGTCCAGCTTGCTTTTATGTGATTTTTTGCTTGCTAGTTAGTTCTGGGGTGCAGAGTGCGCCCCTCACATCGTGAGTCGGTGTGGGGGTTCTTGTATTCTCTGTGTGGTTTATTTTTGATAGTTTTTGTACTGACCGCACAGATTCCTATCTATTTTCGGTCTATCTAGTGTTAGCGGGCCTCATTTGCTAAACCTGTTTCATTTCTACATTTGTATTTTCCCCTTAACTCACCGTTATTATTTGTGGGGGGCTGTCTATAACTTTGGGGTTATTTCTCTGAGGCAAGTGAGGTCTTTGCTTTCTCTCTAGGGGCAGTCAGTTTCTCAGGCTGTGAAGAGGCGTCTAGGTTTTTAGTTAACGCTCCACGGCTGCCTTTAGTGTGTTTGATAGGATCAGGATTGTGGTCAGTATAGCTTCCACATCCCCAGAACTTGTCCTAACATTCTGGTTATATGTATCAGGTCAGTTTTGAGATCCTACCACCGGATCATAACAGTACAGCAGGCCATTTTGAGTACTTGGTGATGCCTTTTGGGCTTTCTAATGCCCCCTCTGTGTTTCAGTCCTTCATGCATGACATCTTCTGAGAGTATCTGGATAGATTTATGATTGTGTACCTGGATTATATTTTGGTCTTTTCTGATGATTGGGAGTCTCATGTGAAGCAGGTCAGGATGGTATTTCAGGTCCTGCGTGCCAATGCCTTGTTTGTGAAGGGCTCTAAATGTCTCTTCGGAGTCCAGAAGGTTTCCTTTTTGGGCATTATTTTTTCTCCTTCTACTATTGAGATGGATCCAGTCAAGGTCCAGGCTATTCATGACTGGACTCACCCTACATCAGTGAAGAGTCTTCAGAAGTTCTTGGGTTTTGCTAATTTTTACCGTCGCTTCATCACTAATTTTTCTAGTGTGGTTAAGCCTTTGACGGATTTGACCAAGAAGGGTTCTGATGTGACGAATTGGTCTCCTGCGGCCGTGGAGGCCTTTCAGGAGCTGAAACGTTGATTTTCTTCGGCTCCTGTCTTGCGCCAGCCCGATGTCTCTCTTCCCTTTCAGGTCGAGGTTGATGCTTCTGAGATTGGAGCAGGGGCTGTCTTGTCGCAGAGAAGCTCTGATGGCTCTGTGATGAGACCATGTGCTTTCTTTTCAAGAAAGTTTTCACCTGCCGAGCGGAATTATGATGTTGGTAATTGTGAGTTGTTGGCAATGAAGTGGGCATTTGAGGAGTGGCGACATTGGCTTGAGGGAGCCAAGCATCGTGAGGTGTTCTTGACGGATCACAAGAATTTGACTTATCTCGAGTCTGCCAAACGGTTGAATCCGAGACAGGCTCGATGGTCGCTGTTTTTCTCTCGTTTCAATTTCGTGGTTTCATATCTTCCGGGTTCGAAAAACGTAAAGGCTGATGCCCTTTCTAGGAGTTTTGTACCTGGCTCCCCGGAAGTTTCTGAACCGACTGGTGTCCTCAAAGAGGGGGAGATTTTGTCTGCCATCTTTCCTGATCTGCGATGGGTGTTGCAGGAGTTTCAGGCCGATAAACCTGACCGTTGTCCACCGGAGAGACTGTTTGTCCCGGACAGATGGACCAGTAGAGTTATTTCCGAGGTTCATTCTTCGGTGTTGGCGGGTCATCCTGGGATTTTTGGTACCAGGGATTTGGTGGCGAGGTCCTTTTGGTGGCCTTCCTTGTAGCGGGATGTGCGTTCCTTTGTGCAGTCTTGTGGGATTTGTGCTCGGGCCAAGCCTTGCTGTTCTCATGCCAGTGGATTGCTTTTGCCTTTGCCTGTCCCGAAGAGGCCTTGGACGCATATTTCCATGGATTTTATTTCGGATCTTCCTGTCTCTCAGAGGATGTCTGTCATCTGGGTGATTTGTGATCGTTTTTCTAAAATGGTCCATTTGGTACCTTTGCCTAAGCTGCCTTCCTCCTCCGATTTGGTGCCACTGTTTTTTCAGAATGTGGTTCGTTTACATGGTTTTCCGGAGAACATTGTGTCTGACAGAGGATCCCAGCTTGTGTCCAGATTATGGCGGTCCTTTTGTGCTAAGATGGGCATTGAATTGTCTTTTTCGTCGGCCTTCCATCCTCAGACGAATGGCCAAACCGAACGAACTAATCAGACCTTGGAAACTTATTTGAGATGTTTTGTTTCTGCTGATCAGGATGATTGGGTGACTTTTTTGCCATTGGCTGAGTTCGCCCTCAATAATCGGGCTAGTTCTGCTACTTTGGTTTCACCTTTCTTTTGCAATTCTGGTTTTCATCCTCGTTTTTCCTCGGGTCAGGTTGAGCCCTCTGACTGTCCTGAGGTGGATTCTGTGGTGGATAGGTTGCAGCAGATTTGGAACCATGTGTTGGACAATTTGACGTTGTCCCAAGAGAAGGCTAAGCGCTTTGCTAACCGCCGTCGCTGTGTGGGTCCCCGACTTCTTGTGGGGGATTTGGTGTGGTTGTCTTCTCGTTATGTCCCGATGAAGGTTTCCTCTCCTAAGTTCAAGCCTCGTTTCATCGGTCCTTATAAGATTTTGGAAATCGTCAATCCTGTGTCATTTCGTTTGGACCTCCCAACATCGTTTGCCATTCATAATGTGTTCCATATGTCATTGTTGCGGAGATGTGTGGTGCCTGTGGTCCCTTCTGTGGATCCTCCTGCTCCTGTCTTGGTCGAGGGGGAGTTGGAGTATGTGGTGGAGAAGATCTTGGATTCTCGTATTTCGAGACGGAAGCTTCAGTACTTAGTTAAATGGAAGGGCTATGGTCAGGAGGATAATTCCTGGGTTGTCGCCTCCGATGTTCATGTGGCTGATTTGGTTCGTGCCTTTCATTCGGCTCGTCCTGATCGGCCTGGGAGCTCTGGTGAGGGTTCGGTGACCCCTCCTCAAGGGGGGGGTACTGTTGTGAATTCCGTTCTCGGGCTCCCTCCTGTGGTCATGAGTGGTACTGTGTGAGTTTGTTCTTGGGCTCCCTCTTGTGGCCTTTAGCGATATGGCTGGGCTCAGCTGCTTCATTTCCTTCTATGCTGGGCCTATTTAACTCACCTGGACCTTCATTTGTTGCCTGCTGTCGGTGTATTCAGTCCTGATTCTGAGCTCTCCTGAAGATTCCTTGTGACCAGTCTCTTGCTGGAGGAGCTAAGTTTGCTTGTTCATTTTGCTCATTATTTCCTTGAAAACGTTTCTCAGTATATGATGAGTTCAGTCCAGCTTGCTTTTATGTGATTTTTTGCTTGCTGGTTAGTTCTGGGGTGCAGAGTGCGCCCCTCACATCGTGAGTTGGTGTGGGGGTTCTTGTATTCTCTGCGTGGTTTATTTTTGATAGTTTTTGTACTGACCGCACAGATTCCTATCTATTTTCTGTCTATCTAGTGTTAGCGGGCCTCATTTGCTAAACCTGTTTCATTTCTACGTTTGTATTTTCCCCTTAACTCACCGTTATTATTTGTGGGGGGCTGTCTATAACTTTGGGGTTATTTCTCTGAGGCAAGTGAGGTCTTTGCTTTCTCTCTAGGGGCAGTCAGTTTCTCAGGCTGTGAAGAGGCATCTAGGTTTTTAGGTAACGCTCCACGGCTGTCTTTAGTGTGTTGGATAGGATCAGGATTGCGGTCAGTATAGCTTCCACATCCCCAGAACTTGTCCTAACATTCTGGTTATATGTATCAGGTCAGTTTTGAGATCCTACCACCGGATCATAACATAAACCCCACTGACACAGTGGCGAGTGTTTTTCTCTGTGCAGCCAGCACTTCCGAGCACCAACTGGCGGTGTTAGAGCCCAGGGACAGCAGGAGGAGCAGAGTGTAGGCCGAAGCCTGCACTGGAGGCAGCTTATTGTCTGTTGTGTCTGCGTGGCGTCTGCAGGACACGTTGCCAGCTACACAGCAGGGGAACAGCTGGCATTACTGAACCCCACTGACACAGTGGCGAGTGTTTTTCTCTGTGCAGCCAGCACTTCCGAGCACCAACTGGTGGTGTTAGAGCCCAGGGACAGCAGGAGGAGCTGAGTGTAGGCCGAGGCCTAATTGGAGGAAGTTGAAAGGGAACCTTTAACCCCACCCCAGGCGTTTGTAGCTGAAAGAGCCATCTTGTACAGCACTAATGCTGCAAAAGGAAAAGGTGGCTCTTTTAATTATGCTCCTCGCAAACGCAGAACTAGACACTTATAAAATGTGTCCCCTGATACCGTGAAACCGTCCCGGAGGTGGTACTTTCCTTCGTAATGGGACACAGCACAGCCATCATTCCTACATTCTAGGCACTGTGCGCTGCCTCCTCTGCGTTGTTTCAATCTGTCCCGTAGCCTGCGCTGTTATGTTCAACCTTGGCCATGCGCAGTTAGCGCTGCCCGTCTTCTGACATCATTTGGTGTCAGGCTGGCTGCACCTGTGCGGCCGCGCTGCCCGAGATCCCGCCTGGCAGTGTCGTCTAATGTAATCACACTGCGGGCCTTGGATCCATGGGCATGCACAGTGCATATCTTCGCCTCTCACTCCCCTCCTTCCGGCTTCTTCAGACTGTGCAGCATCACGGCCGTGGCATGCTATTAGGCTATGTGCACACGTTGCGAATTAGGCTTAGGAATTTCTGGTGCGGATTCTGCCTCTCCTGGCAAAAAACGCACCTGCGTTTTTTTGTGCGGTTCCGCAGCATTTTTTTGTGCGTTTTTGCTGCGGTTTTCTTGCAGATTTGCTGCGGTTTTTACCCCTGCGGTTTTCTATAATGGAGTGGGTACAAAAATGCTGCAGATTCACAAAAAAAAAATTGACATGCTATTTCTTTAAAACCGCAGCGGATTTTCCGCAAAGTGTGCACAGCATTTTTTTTTTTTTTATTATTGATTTACATTGTACTGTAAATCAATTGTAGATCTGCAGCGTTTCTGCACCTCAAAAAACGCTGCGGATCCGCAGCAAATCCGCAACGTGTGCACATACCCTTAGGGATCAGCTGATGGCACACAGTCTGAAGAAGGCGGAGGGAGATGAGTGAGAGCCTGAGGTGAAGATATGCACCGCGCATGCCCATGGATCCCAGGCCCGCAGTGTGATTAAATCAGAAGAGACTGCGAGGCGGGATCTCGGGCAGCGCGGCCGCACAGGCGCAGGCAGCCTGACAACAAATGATGTCAGAAGACGGGCAGCGCTAAATGCTCATGGCCAAGGTTGAACATAACAGCGCAGGCTATGGGACAGATTCAAACAACGCTGAGGAGGCGGCGAACGGTGCCAAGGGGGTAGGAATGACGGCTGTGCTGCGTCCCATTACGAAGGAAAGTCCCACCTCCGGGACGGTTTCACGGTATGAGGGGACACATTTTATAAGTGTTAAGTTCTGCGTGTGCAAGGAGCTAAACTAAAAGAGCTACCTTTTTCTTGTGCAGCATTACTGCTGCACAAGGTGGCTCTTTCAGTAACAAGCGCCTGGGGGGGACAGGTTCCCTTAAATTTCAGTTGTTGTGTCAGCATGGCGGTCGCATGACACACTGCCGGCTACACAGCTGGGGATCGGCTGACGTTACTGAAACCCAATAATACTGGGTCATGTGTTTTGACTGTGCAGACGGCACATTTGAGCATCAACTGGCGGTGTTTGAGCCCAGGGATTACAGTTCAGGTGGTAGAAACATGAACGCAACAGGAGACCTGGATACTGTAGCCAACCAATTATTTAATCTGGAAGAGAAGTGGCAAATTCCTGCGAGATCCAGGCCTTGTTCATTTTCAGAAAAGTAAGCCGGTCAATGATGTCGGAGGATAGTCGCATGCGACGGTCTGTTAGTACACCATCTGTGGCACTAAAGACGCGTTCCGATAATACACTAGCATCAGGGCAAGCCAGCACCTCCAATGCATACTGGCTTAGCTCTGGCCATGAATCCAGCTTAGAGACCCAAAATTTGAAGGGGGAAGAGCCGTCTGGGAGTACAGTAAGAGGGCAAGACATGTAGTCTGTCACCATCTGACGGAAACGTTGCCTCCTGCTGACTGGAGCCGTCTGTGATGGTGTAGACATGTGTGGCGGGCACACAAAACTGGGCCACAGTTGGGCCATACCGGTCTTGCCTTGTGCTGATGCTCTGCTTCTGCTCCCTCTTTGTGCAGAGCTTCCTCCACTGCCTCGACGCACTGAGCTGCTTTGTAAAGCACTAGCAGCACGGCTCTCAGTTGGACTGGAGAAGATGATGAAATTCACCAGTGTGTCTTGGTACTCCCGCATTTTACACTCTCGGTTCAACGGTGTTATGAGGCTTTGTAAGTTATCCCGGCAGCGAGGATCTAGGAGGGTGTACACCCAATAATCAGCCGTGTTGAGAATGTGGGCGATGCGACGGTCGTTTCTAAGGCACTGCAGCAAGTAATCAACCATGTGCTGCAGACTGCCCACTGGCCAAGAAACGCTGTCCCCTGCTTGAGGCGTGGTTTCTGCCTGCTCTGCATCACCCCACCCTCGGTCTACACACTGACTACCGGAGAATTGTGTAACTCCCTCCTCTGGACCGATGTCTTCCTCCTCCATTGACTCCTCCTCAACCTCCTCACAAAGTGTCCCCTGCCTAGGCCTTTGTGAGGAACCATGTAGCGCTGACTGTCCAGAAGCTGATGGAATTGGTGACTCCTCATCCTCCACCTCTTCCACAACATCATCCATTAGTGCTTGCAGTGTTTGTTGAAGCAGGCAGATAAGGGGGACAGTCATGCTGACTAGTGCATCATCTGCATTCGCCATCCGCGTGGAATCATCGAAGGAACGCAAAACCTGGCAGACGTCCTTCATAGTGGCCCACTCAGTGGTTGTGATTGTGAAGTCTGAACGGCGCGGAGTGTGATTTCTTTGTGCCTGATGCAGCTGGTACTCCATTGCTGCTGGTTGCTGCTCACACAACCGCTCCAACATACGTAACGTGGAATTCCACCTGGTGGGTAGGTCACATATGATGCGATGTTCCGGAAGGTGGAATCGGCGCTGCAGATTTGCAAGGCGCGACCTTGCCATGCTGGAACGCCGAAAGTGAGCACACTCTAGCCGGACCTTGTGCAGCAGTGCATCAAGATCCGGATAGTCCCTCAAAAAACTCTGCACGACCAAGTTGAGCACATGTGCCAGACATAGGATGTGAGTGTGGTTGCCTAGGCCCAGAGCTGCCACCAGTTTTCGGCCATTGTCACACAGTACCATGCCTGTAGAAAAGGCGCGGAGACACCATCACGTGTTTCTCAACGCAAGCAATGAATAGCCAGGTCTTTCACCGGGAAGGAACAACCACCAGAAAGGCAGCATCCAATAAAGGAAAACCACCTATGCCAAAACATGGTATCCATCCACAGACAGCTGTTTCGGGGTATTTGCCCCTCATCAGTGTGGAGTAGGAAACTGGCTATTAGGAGCAGTGCCTAGTAAAAAGGCTATGAAAAGGCTTTCACTAGGCACTGCTCCTAATAGCCAGTTTCCTACTCCACACTGATGAGGGGCAAATACCCCAAAACAGCTGTCTGTGGATGGATACCATGTTTTGGCATAGGTGGTTTTCCTTTATTGGATGCTGCCCTTCCCGTGGTTGTTCCTTCCGGGTGAAAGACCTGGCTATTCATTGCTTGCGTTGAGAAACACGTGATGGTGTCTCTGTGGCTTTTGTACATGCATTTGCATATTTCCCATAAGGGATGGGGGCAGTGTTCTGGATCACTGCATTGAGAAACACGTGATGGTGTCTCTGCGGTGTTGGATGTTTTGATCTCCCCGAGGTCATTCATCCTTATTTTAATACACTACCATGCCTGGCTGGAGATTTGCTGGCACAAACCACACGTCGCTCTCCTGCTTGATGGCATTCCAGAGCTCCTGCGCTGTGTGGCTTCGATTCCCCAAAGAAAGTGATTTCAAGACGGCCTGTTGACGTTTGGCCACAGCTGTGCTCATATCAGTTGTAACAGGTAAACGTTCACGGGTCCATGTGGAGGTGGACTGTGACGGCTCCTGCAGCGATGATTCTGAGGAACTTGAGTATGAGGAGGAGTCAATGCGTACAGACTGGATTCCTGCAATCCTTGGAGTTGGCAGAACACGTCCTGCGCCACTCGCATGATCTGTACCCGGCTCTACAACATTAACCCAATGGGCAGTGAGGGAAAGGTATCGCCCCTGTCCATGGTGACTGGTCCACGCATCGGTGGCGAGGTGGACCTTGCTACTGATGGCGTTCAGTAGCACGTGTTTTATGTGTCCCTCCACATGCTTGTGCAGGGCAGGGACGGCTTGCCTGCTGAAATAAAAGCGGCTGGGCACATTGTATTGTGGGACTGCCAATGCCATCAAGTTACAGAAGCTGTCAGTCTCCACCAGCCTGAATGACAGCATTTCAAGGGACAGTAGTTTTGCAATGCCAGCATTCAGTGCCTGTGCTTGGGGGTGGTTTGCCGAGAATGGCCGCCTTTTCTCCCATGCCTGTGCTACCGATGGCTGTAGACTGGGCTGAGAGTGTGAGGATGACTGAGAACATGGTGCTGTGGGTGGAATTACAGTGGGTCTCTGGACAAGAGTCGCAGAGGTTCTTCCATGGCGATCCTGTGAGGAAGCCGAACCAGCTGTGTGTGAGCTGGAGGAAGAGGCAACAACACGAGCTGAAGAGGTGGTAGGTGCCGCTGTTGGTTGGTCTAGGTCTTCAGTGTGTTTTTGTAACTCCACCGCGTGCTTGGTCCGCACATGTTTCCACATATTTGTGGTATTGAGGTTGCTGACATTTTTCCCTCTTTTGACTTTCTGATGACACACCTTGCATTTGACAAAGCAAATGTCATCTGCAACTGTCAAAAAAGGACCAGGCACTGCAAGTCTTGGGAGCATCCGTTTTGGCTTTTGGAAGAGGCATGCTCCTAATGGGTGGCGAAGTGGAGGCTACAGGAACCGGAGTCTTCCCCCTCCCTCTCCCTCTTTGGCCCGTTTGGGGAATCTCTTCCTCAGATCTGCTCCCACCACCTTCCTGTACCTCACGCCATGATGGGTCAAGGACCTCATCATCTACACTACCCTCTGCCACCAACTGTTTCTCCTGGGTAGTCTCAGCAGCACAGTACGCACCAGAAAGTGGCACCTGAGTCTCATCATCAGATGCGTACTGCGGTGTGGTGACCGTAGGCACTGGCCCACCCGTCTCTTCAGAGTCAGAGAGACAAAGCTGTTGGGCATCACTGCATACTGCCTCTTCTTCCATTTCTCCAATGCTGCGTGGCTGGCCCCCTGTTTCCAAGCCAAGAGATTCAGAGAACAGAAGTAGAGATGGCTCCTGTCCTGGGCTCTCTGACTACCTGGGCAATTTGGTAGGTGGTGAAGAGACAGATGGGTGCTCTCCAGTGCTCTGTGCCTGAGAGGATGTGGCACTAATTGAAGTCGATGCGTTAGCTGCCATCCATCCGACAACGGCTTCAATTTGTTCTTCACGCAGCAGCGGTGTACAGCGATCTCCTACAAAGCGGGGCATGAAGGACTGTTCCCTGCTGAAACTGGGTGATGAGGAGTCACCGGTGCCCGCAGCAGGCACAGAATCCCCACGTCCTCTCCCTGCTCCGCGCCCACATCCACGTGCCTTACTCCCTGCCTTCTTCATCTTGGTTGACTGATAAAGATAAGCAGAAAAGTACTAAGGGCTTAGTGTGCTTATTCCTGAACAGCTCCTAACAGGTATAAGAAATACTAATTTTTTAAAGTGTGGACTAAACTTTAATATGAGCTAATGTGGCCTAAACAACTGTAAAGTGGTGTGTTTGGTGAACTTTATTAATTTATTTTTTTTTTTTGCAGAACTGACTACAGAGTGAGATGCACTCACACACAGACCGTGCAGACAGCCGTGAATGGCGCTGCAAGGCCAAACACAAGCTCCTCTATGTAATCCTATATAGTGTTTTTCCACAATCTAGCAGGATACGGAGGGAAAGCCACTAATAGGATAAATTTGAAAAAATGTGCAGCAGTCTGCTCTAATTGAGAAACAGACAATGGAACGGTATGAGGCACTGACGCACTCTGAGCTGACTACAACCGGCTGTGGCTGCGGACAGACTACAGAGCGATGTGCACTCACACAGAGACCGTGCAGACAGCCGTAAACGGCACTGCAAGGCCAAAAAAAAGCTCCTCTATGTAATCCTATGTAGTGTTTTTCCACAATTTAGCTGGATACGGATGGAAAGCCACTAATAGGAAATATTTGAAAAAATGTGCAGCAGGCTGCACTAATTGCAAAAAAGGACAATGGATTGAACGGTATGAGGCAGTGACGCACCCTGAGCTGACTACAACCAGCTGTGGCTGCGGACAGACTACAGAGTGAGGTGCACTCACACAGAGATCGTGCAGACAGCCGTAAACGGCGCTGCAAGGCCAAAAAAACCTCCTCTATGCAATCCTATGTAGTGTTTTTCCACAATTTTGCTGGATACGGATGGAAAGCCACTAATAGGAAATATTTGAAAAAATGTGCAGCGGGCTGCACTAATTGCAAAAAAGGACAATGGATAGAACAGTATGAGGCAGTGACGCACTCTGAGCTGACTACAACCGGCTGTGGCTGCGGACAGAGTGCAGAGTGAGCTGCACTCACACACACAGAGACCTTGCAGACAACTGTGAACAGCATTGCAAGGCAAAATCAAGGATCTCACACAGCGGTTGCTAAATTAGCCTGGGTAAAGCACAATGAAGCAAATCGCTATCTCTAAACTGGCCCTCAGTCAGAACATAGCATCCTGTCCCTAACTGAATTCACAGCAGAGTGAGCCCAAAATGGCGGCAGCGACTTTTATAGTGCATCATGACATCATTTCAGCAATCACAGCCATGCCAGTACTTACATGCCTACCATGCAGAACAGGATGTGTCCACACTTCTAATCATTCCTCATTGGCTGAATTCGAGCACTTTGAATTGTGGGAACTTCCGATTCTGGTATCCGATATACTGAAAATATCAGAACTCGGTATCGGAATTCCGATACCGCAAATAACGGCCAATAACCGATACTTGCGGTATCGGAATGCTCAACACTAATCGTGACACTATTGCTGCTAACAATGTTTTGGCATTGACTAATTGACGTGCTGGAGGTTGGAAGTCTAGAGAATGTGTTGTTCACTGCTGTCTTGGAGAAAACCTTTCTTAGGTTGTGTAAAGAGATTTCAGCATTTGCGGGTCCCTTTCCAGGTCAGGAAGAATCTGGCAAAATTCAGTCTTATAACATGGATCTAACAGAGTAGCATCCCTGTAGCCAGCACTATTTCAAATCATAAATGTATGGGGGGTCATGTTGCAGATAGTGCAGCAAGAAGGCACTCATACACATATCTCCCAACATTTGAAGAAGGCAAAGAGGGACAAAGGTTGCAGCGTGCTGTGGCAAATTTTAGGCCATACCCCTGACAACACTCATTTCACAACTAGTCACACCCATATCCATGCCCCAACCATGCCAATGTAGCACTGCTGATCACCCTGTTTCATAAACAATAATTATAAACAGAAAAAAATATGGCCACACCGTGCTCCATAATTTATAATGGCTCCACATGATGCTGCGTACAGTATAATGGCCACACAGTGCTCCATACTGTATAATGGCCATACATGATGCTGCGTACAGTGTAATGGCCCCACATGATGCTGCGTACAGTGTAATGGCTCCTCATGATGTTGTGCACTGTAAAATGGCCCCACATGATGATACGTACAGTATAATGGCCCCAAATGACGCTACATGCAATATAGTGGCCCCACATGATGCTCTGTACTGTATAATGGCCCTACATGATGCTGCGTACAGTATAATGGCCCCACATGATGCTGGGTACAGTATAATGGCCCCACATGATGCTGGGTACAGTATAATGAACCCACATGATGCTGCATGCAGTATAATGGCCCCATATGATGCTGCATGCTGTATAATGGCCCCACATGATGCTGCATGCAGTATAATGGCCCCATATGATGCTGCATGCTGTATAATGGCCCCACATGATGCTGCATACTATATAATGGCCCCATATGATTCTGCATACTATATAATGGCCCCACATGATGCTGCATACTATATAATGGCCCCACAAGATGCTTCGTATAGTATAATGGCCCCACATGATGCTGCATACTGTATAATGGCCCCACATGATGATGCATACAGTATAATGGCCCACATGAGGCTGGGTACAGTATAATGGCTCCACATGATGCTGCATACAGTTTAATGGCCCTACATGATGCTGCATACTGTATAGTGGCCCCACATGATGCTGCATACAGTATAATGGCCCCACATGATGCTGCATGCTGTATAATGGCCACACATAGTTACACCTCCCCCATCAATGCCTTCTCCCTCACCCCATCATTGACACACACACTATCTCAGTCCAGGAGACCATCAGAATGTCCTCTCTCCCTCTCTGAACCACCGCACCAGAAGAAGAACATATGGAAGGGGCATGGCCTAATACAAAGGGGTGTGTTGGCTCCTTCTCCTGCTGTGTGGGAGAAATAGAGTTCCGTGCGGGACTGCTGGGCACAGCCTCAAAATTGGGACAGTCCCACAGTATGAGGGACAGTTGGGAGCTATGCATACATCAGAATCTTCCATGAGATCCAAGCCCTTGGTGGCTGGGTATCATTGATGCTTGTTTCCTCTGTCCCCTCCTGCCAACCATGAGCAACAGAGAGGGGATAATTATCCTCTTCATCTCCTGACAGTTGCTTGCCCATCACCTCTTCCTCCTCCATTTGTTCCTCGGATCTTTCACCTTCACTAAGTTTGTTTTTTATCACCAGTCCCCCTCAATCGCAGTAATCCACCCTCTCTTGGCACCTGCCTATGTGACAACAGTCTGGAACTTTGAGACAATGTTATCCCTTCTGCATCCTCCTCTGCTTCCTCCTCTTCCTCAGGGACCACCAACTCCTCCCGCAGGCTATTCAAAGTCTGCTCCAGCATATAAATGAGCGGAAGAGTGATGCTGATGATGACGTTGTCAATGATAACCATCTAAGTAGCTACATCAAAACTGTGCAGAAGGGTGCAGAGGTCCTTAATCTGTGCCCACTCCGCAAACGTGATATGCGCCATGTCTGTACTGCATAGGCCCAGGCTATACGACATGACACACTGAATCAGGGCCCGTTGCTGCTACCACAGTTGTTGCTACATATGCAGAGTGGAATTTTACTGTGTTGGTTAGTGTTGAGCGATACCTTCCGATATACAAAAGTATCGGTATCGGATTGGATCGGTCGATATCCAAAAAATATCGGATATTGCCGATATACCAGAGGTTCTCAATGGGGTTGAGGTCAGGGGAAGATGGTGGCCAGACCATAAGTTTGTCCTCTTTTATGCCCAGAGCAGCCAGAGATGCAGATGTGTTTTTTGCAGCATGAGACGGTGCATTATCATGCATGAAAATGATCTTGCTGTGGAAAGCACGGTTCTTCCTCTTGAACCATGGCAGGAAGTGTTGTTTTAGAAACTCCACATAGATTATGAAGTTCATCTTTACCCCTTCAGGGATCATAAAGGGGCCGACAATCTCTCTCCCCATGATTCCAGCCCAAAACATTACTCCACCTCCTCCTTGTTGGCGCCTTAGTCGTGTTTTCATGAGGTGTCCATCAATCAGCCATCCTCCACTCCATCCATCTGGACCATCGAGCGTTGCATGGCACTCATCGGTGAACAAAACAGTTTGGAAGTCAGTCTTCATGTATTGTTTGGCCCACTGGAGCCATTTCTGCTTGTGTGCAGTGGATAGAGGTGGTCGACAGGATGGCTTACGCACAGCTGCAAACCTCTGAAGGACCCTGCATCTTGTTGTTCTGGGGACGTTGGAGGCATCAGCAGCTTCAAAAACTTGTCTGCTGCTATGACAAGGCATTTTTGCAGCTGCTCTTTTAACCTTACGCAATTGCCTGTTGGAAAGAGTCCTCAATTTCTCCTTATCAGCACGCACATGTGTGTGCTGGGAATCAGCTACATACTTATTGATTGTGCAATGATCACGATGAAGTGTTTTGGCAATGTTGATTGTAGTCATGCCTTGACCTAAATACTTCACAATTTGTTGCTTCTCAGCAGCCGACACATTCTTTTTCTTTCCCATTTTGGCAAAAAATGTAGGCTGCTTAATAATGTGGAACAGCCTTCTTAAGTAGTCTTGCCTTTATTTGGACACACCTGCCAAACTAATTTGCACAGGTATCTGCAATTGCTTTCAGTGATATAAAGAGCCCTGACACACATCACCATCAATGAGTTTAAATGACAAACAAAAAAATTCTAACCTTATCACTTCTAAACTCTTTGTGCATAATAATTTGGAACACAGTGTATGTGTATATATATATATATATATATATATATATATATATATATATATATATATATATATATATATATATATATATATACAGATATATATATATATATATATATATATATATATATATATATATAGATAAATATAGATATATATATATATACTGTATATTCTTAAGGGTTCATCTCTCTAGTAGGTGTTCCTTCAAACTCAGGTTATCGGATTTTTCAGTCTAAACAAAGAAACAATATGTAAGGAACTGGGAGCGCAGCATGTCTTCTTATTCATCCTCCCAGTGGATGGATCTGGAACAGGGAGATTGAACAGGATTCTGCAGATAAACAACTGCCTACATTGATTATGCCATCAGCAACATTTTTGGTTTCTTGACCATGGAGGGAATTACTTTCATGATGGACTGTTTGCTACAGATGGGTTGCATCTTACGAAAACAGAAAAACGCATACTTGGTATATACCTTGCTGCACTCATCAAGAGGGCTTTGACCTCTTATTGACCACTGGTACGCCTTTTAACGGTGGCAGTTAAGGGTACTTATTCCCCAGTGTCGCTTTTTAAAGGCGCTGAGAAATAAGGTTACAGCGCCCCCCAGCGTCAGAAAATCTCCAGGTCTTCTGAGGGTAGCCGAGACCCCGGAGAACATTATTCATGTCATTTTTTACCGTCCCAAGTCTTGTAATTGCTATTATTCACCGAATAACGGTGATCACAACAAAAACTCAGATTTCCCATTCATTTCTCCCTCCTCTGATGTAATCTAGCATACCATAGGAGAGGGAAATGGGGTCCCCGGAGCCACCCAATACCTCTGCCATCCCTGCACACTCTGGCTCTGTCCCCCAGCCTGTGGCATCTTCTACCTGGATGAAAATTGAGGGCGCATGCAGAGTGCGCCCTCTGAGAACTGCCGGCCGGCACCCTGCAACAGTAGGACATTTTTCCTATTGATTCATTTTGATCATTGTGATAGACCCTATCACAGTGATCAAAAAAAAAAGTAAGTCAACCCCCCCTTTGTCACCCCCTTAGTTAGACTAAAACCTGCTCAGAATGAAGTGAAAAACCCAGAACAGATATGAAAAAATATAATTTTATTAATTCATAATATTAAAACTATGTAATGAATAAGGGAAACCAAGAAACAAGAGCATAAACCACAGCACATAAAGACATCATATATGGGAATACTGACAAAATAACATGATTAGGTATAAGAGAAATCCCATCGGGGTTTTTCACTTAATTCTGAGTAGGTTTTAGTGTTTCTTTCAGTAAATATCCCTATTGATGCTGCAATATTCTGGTGAGCTTGTCTCACATCTGTTGTTGTGTTACCCGTTTAGTTAGGTAAAAGTAATAAAATAAAAAATGATTTTTTCCATTCTTTGCAGTTAGGGTTAGGGTTGGGGTTAGAGCAAGGGTTAGGGTTGGGGCTGGGGTTAGGGTTGTGGCTAGGGTTGAGGTTAGAGCTATGGTTAGGGTGGGGCTAGGGTTAGGGTTGGGGCTATGGTTAGGGTTGGAGCTAGGGTTAGTGTTGGGTTAGAGTTAGGGTTGGGACAAGGGATAGGGTGGTTGTGTTAGAGTTAGGGATGTGTTGGGGTTATGGTTGGGGTTACAGTTGTGGTACTGGGGTTATGGTTGAGGTTAGGGTGGTGTTGGGATTAGGGATAGGGTTGGGACTAGTGTCAGAGGAGGGCTGTGCTAGGGTTGGAGTTAGAATTGGGGGGTTTCCACTGTTTAGGTACATCAGGGGGTCTCCAAATATGACATGGAGCCTGTCATTGATCCCAGTCAATTTTGTGTACAAAAAGTCAAACGGTGCTCCCTCCCTTCTGAGCTCTGCCATTCGCACAAACAGTGGCTATCCCCACAGACGGAGTATTGGCGTACTCAGGAAAAATCGCAGAACAAATTTTGTGGTCCATTTTCTCCTTGCACCCTTGTGAAAATAAAACATGTTTGTGTCTAAAGTAATTTTTTTGTGAAAAAAGTAAAATGTTCAATTTTTCTTTGCACATTGCTTTAGTTCTCGTGAAGCACCTGAAGGGTTAATAAACATCTTGAATGTGGTTTTGAGCACCTTGAGGGGTGCAGTTTTTAGAATGGTTTCACTTTTGTGTCTTTTCTGTCATATTGACCACCCAAACTCACTTCAAATGTGAGGTGGCTCCTAAAAAAATGGTTTTGTAAATTTTGTTGTAAAAATGAGAAATCACTGGTCAACTTTTAACATTGATAACTCCCTAACAAAAAAAAAATTATGTTTCCAAAATTGTGCTGATGTAAATGAGACATATGGGAAATGTTATTTATTAACTAATTTGTGTGACGTATCTTTCTTATTTAAGGGCACAAAAGTTAAAAGTTTGAAAATTGCATAATTTTCTAAATTTTTGCTAAATTTCAGTTTTTTTCATAATTAAGCGCAAGTCATATCGAAGAAATTTTACCACTAACATGAAACACAATATGTCACAAAAAAAATCTCAAAATCAGAATAACCTCATAAAGTGACAGTGGTCAGAATTGTAAATTTGGCTTGGTCATTAAGGATAAAATTGGCTCGGTCACTAAGTGTTGGGGCTGGTGGAACGCACCGAGTAAATAGTGAGATGATATTTGGTGCGTTCGCAGCCCAGGTTCCACCGTGCGGGAGAGAACCTGCTGCTGGCAAATAGCGGCCCTATATGGTGGTAGAAGCGAACTCTGTTACTTCAGATTCGCCTTGTAAAGAAAGCACTGTGTCCTGTTTAGCGCACAGGGGTACACAGCAACTGCCGAGCAAATAGCAGTTTGTGGTCACACTGTCAAAGAGGCAATCATCCAATCTCCTCACCGGAGGAGCCGGTATTCTAGTGGCTTATTTCAGCCGGGGCCCTGAATGCATACACACAATCTCCTCACCAGAGGTGCCAGTATTCTAGTGGCTTATTTCAGCCGTGGCCCTGAATACACACATGAATTGGCACATTGGCACAAAACTCAGAACATGAATTGATACTAGCGCATGGCCATGTGGTCATGTGAACCTTTTATAGCTGCAGCAAGTGCAGGGCCTTCCCAAACGGACCAACGGGAGGCTGCCACAGAAGTTGAGCACCTTCAGGACCTTCCTGGAGGACCAATGGGATTTGCTGCAGTAACTAAGCATGTGACCCTTGATCTCCAATGAGAGATCTCACCCTGGGCATGCTCAGAAGGGGAAAAGCAGGACTTAGTTCCAAAAACGTCTGCTCACCGCTGCTCAGCACTGGCTACAGTGGCAGAAGCTGGAAAGGCAGCAGTGTTATGATGACCTGGTGGTTAGGAGCACTAGGAATGACCTGATGAGCAAACTAGTAATACAGGACAAGCTCTGGGAAGTGGGAGCTCTGCTGACCGCAACCCCTAATCCTATTGCAACAACTAGAAATAGCCGTGGAGCGTACCTGACTCTGCCTAGACGCCTCTTCACAGCCTAAGAGCTAACTACCCCTAAAGATAGAAAATAAGGCCTAACTTGCCTCAGAGAAATTCCCCCAAAGAGAAAGGCAGCCCCCCACACATATTGACTGTGAGTTAAGATGGAAGTCACAAACACAGGAATGAAATAGGTTTCAGCAAAGGAGGCCAGACTTAACTAAACAGACTTGAGGATAGAAAAGGTATCTTTGCGGTCAGCATAAAAAACTACCAAAAAAAACACGCAGAGTGTGCAAAAGAGACCCCACACCGACCCACGGCGTGGAGGTGCCACTCTGCATCCCAGAGCTTCCAGCTAGCAAGGCAGAAATATGATAGCAAGCTGGACAAGAAAACAGTGGTAAACAAATAAGCTAGCAGGGACTTAGCTTTTGCTGGAGTAGACAGGTCATCTGAAAGATCCAAGAGAGAACTGAACCAGTACTAGGACATTGACAGCTGGCATCAAGTAACGATCTAAGTGGAGTTAAATAGAGCAGCCAGCCTAGGACTAGACGAGGTCAGCTGAGGAAGGAACCTCAGAACCAGCAGCTCCACTCACAGCCACCAGAGGGAGTCCATGGACAGAACTCGCCGAAGTACCATTCAAAACCACCGGAGGGAGTTCGAGAACAGAATTCACAACAGTACCCCCCCTTGAGGAGGGGTCACCGAACCCTCACCAGAGCCCCCAGGCTGATCAGGACGAGCCAAATGAAAGGCACGAACAAGATCGGCAGCATGAACATCAGAGGCAACCACCCAGGAATTATCCTCCTGACCATAACCTTTCCACTTGACTAGGTACTGAAGTTTCCGTCTCGAAATACGAGAATCTAAAATCTTCTCCACCACATACTCCAACTCCCCCTCAACCAACACCGGGGCAGGAGGGTCGACGGAAGGAACCATAGGAGCCACATATCTCCGCAATAACGACCTATGGAACACATTATGGATGGCGAAAGAAGCTGGAAGGTCCAAACAAAATGACACAGGATTAAGAATTTCAGAAATCTTATAAGGACCAATGAAACGAGGCTTAAACTTAGGAGACGAAACCTTCATAGGAACATAACGAGACGATAACCAAACCAAATCCCCAACACAAAGTCGGGGACCAACACAGCGACGGCGGTTAGCGAAACATTGAGCCTTCTCCTGGGACAATGTCAAATTGTCCACCACGTGAGTCCAAATCTGCTGCAACCTGTCCACCACAGAATCCACACCAGGACAGTCCGAAGGCTCAACCTGTCCTGAAGAAAAACGAGGGTGGAAACCAGAATTACAGAAAAAAGGCGAAACCAAAGTGGCCGAGCTGGCCCGATTATTAAGGGCGAACTCAGCCAAAGGCAAGAAGGACACCCAATCATCCTGATCAGCAGAAACAAAGCATCTCAGATATGTCTCCAAAGTCTGATTGGTTCGTTCGGTTTGGCCATTTGTCTGAGGATGGAAAGCTGAAGAAAAATACAAATCAATGCCCATCTTAGCACAAAAGGACCGCCAAAACCTCGAAACAAACTGGGAACCTCTGTCCGACATGATGTTCTCCGGAATGCCATGTAAACGAACTACGTGCTGGAAAAACAATGGAACCAAATCAGAGGAGGAAGGCAATTTAGGCAAAGGTACCAAATGGACCATCTTAGAGAAGCGATCACAAACCACCCTGTTGTGAGATTGGATTTTGGGCTCCCCCGGTGGCCACTGGTGGAATTGAACTGGTGTGCATCATCCTCTCTGTTCACCTGTTTCCATCAGGATGTGGGAGTCGCTATTTAGCCTTGCTCCTCTGTCACTTCCATGCCGGTCAACATTGTTATCAGAAGCCTTTCTGTGCATGTTCCTGCTGCTAGACAACTCCCAGCTAAGTTGGACTTAGTCCTTGTTTGTTTTTGCATTTTGTTCCAGTTCACAGCTGTAGTTTCGTTTCTGTGTCTGGAAGGCTCTTGTGATCTGAAATTGCCACTCTGATGTTATGAGTTAATACTAGAGTCTTAAAGTAATTTCAGGATGGTATTTTGATAGGGTTTTCAGCTGACCATGAAAGTGACCTTTCTGTCTTCCTGCTATCTAGTAAGCGGACCTCAATTTTGCTAAACCTATTTTCATACTACGTTTGTCATTTCATCTAAAATCACCGCCAATATTTGTGGGGGCCTCTGTCTGCCTTTCGGGGAAATTTCTCTAGAGGTGAGCCAGGACTATATTTTCCTCTGCCAGGATTAGTTAGTCCTCCGGCCGGCGCTGGGCGTCTAGGGATAAAACGCAGGCTACGCTACCCGGCTACTGTTAGTTGTGCGGCAGGTTTAGTTCATGGTCAGTTTAGTTTCCATCCTTCCAAGAGCTAGTTCTTATGTTTGCTGGGCTATGTTCTCTTGCCATTGAGAACCATAACAGTTTGACCGGCCAAAAAGGGTTAAATTAATTGACAGAGAAAGGAGAGAAAAGAGAAGTCTGCTGAAGATTTTTTATTTTTTATTTTTTCTCAGTTCTGAGTGTGCTTGTAATTGAATCCCTTGCAAGTCTGCCTATATTGCAGCCTTTCTCTCTCTCTCTCCTTCTAATCCTGGAATGGCTCTGTGTTCACCTGTTTAAAATGGATATTCAGAGTTTAGCTGCAGGTTTGAATAATCTCACCACGAAAGTTCAAAACTTACAAGATTTTGTTGTTCATGTTCCTATATCTGAACCTAGAATTCCTTTGCCTGAATTTTTCTCGGGGAATAGATCTTGCTTTCAAAATTTCAAAAATAATTGCAAGTTGTTTTTGTCCCTGAAATCTCGCTCTGCTGGAGATCCTGCTCAGCAGGTCAGGATTGTGATTTCTTTGCTCCGGGGCGACCCTCAGGATTGGGCTTTTGCATTGGCTCCAGGGGATCCTGCGTTGCTCAATGTGGATGCGTTTTTTCTGGCCTTGGGGTTGCTTTATGAGGAACCTCAGTTAGAACTTCAGGCGGAAAAGGCCTTGATGTCCCTATCTCAGGGGCAAGACGAAGCTGAAATATACTGCCAGAAATTCCGTAAATGGGCTGTGCTTACTCAGTGGAATGAGTGCGCCCTGGCGGCGAATTTCAGAGAGGGTCTCTCTGATGCCATTAAGGATGTTATGGTGGGGTTCCCTGTGCCTGCGGGTCTGAATGAGTCCATGACAATGGCTATCCAGATCGATAGGCGTCTGCGGGAGCGCAAACCTGTGCACCATTTGGCGGTGTCTACTGAGAAGACGCCAGAGAATATGCAATGTGATAGAATTCTGTCCAGAAGTGAACGGCAGAATTTTAGACGAAAAAATGGGTTGTGCTTCTATTGCGGTGATTCAACTCATGTTATATCAGCATGCTCTAAGCGTACTAAGAAGCTTGATAAGTCTGTTTCAATTGGCACTTTACAGTCTAAGTTTATTCTATCTGTGACCCTGATTTGTTCTTTATCATCTATTACCGCGGATGCCTATGTCGACTCTGGCGCCGCTTTGAGTCTTATGGATTGGTCCTTTGCCAAACGCTGTGGGTATGATTTGGAGCCTCTTGAAACTCCTATACCCCTGAAGGGGATTGACTCCACCCCATTGGCTAGCAATAAACCACAATACTGGACACAAGTAACTATGCGGATTAATCCGGATCACCAGGAGATTATTCGCTTTCTTGTGCTGTATAACCTACATGATGTGTTGGTGCTTGGATTGCCATGGCTGCAATCTCATAACCCAGTCCTTGACTGGAAAGCTATGTCTGTGTTAAGCTGGGGATGTAAGGGGACGCATGGGGACGTACCTGTGGTTTCCATTTCATCATCTATTCCCTCTGAGATTCCTGAATTCTTGACTGAATATCGTGACGTTTTTGAAGAACCTAAGCTTGGTTCATTACCTCCGCACCGGGAGTGCGATTGTGCCATAGATTTGATTCCGGGTAGTAAATACCCTAAGGGTCGTTTATTTAATCTGTCTGTGCCTGAACATGCTGCTATGCGAGAATATATAAAGGAGTCCTTGGAAAAGGGACATATTCGTCCTTCGTCATCTCCCTTAGGAGCCGGTTTTTTCTTTGTGGCTAAGAAAGATGGCTCTTTGAGGCCGTGCATTGATTATCGGCTTTTGAATAAAATCACGGTTAAATATCAATATCCGTTGCCACTGCTGACTGATTTGTTTGCTCGCATAAAGGGGGCCAAGTGGTTCTCTAAGATAGATCTTCGTGGGGCGTATAATTTGGTGCGAATTAAGCAGTGGGATGAGTGGAAAACCGCATTTAATACGCCCGAGGGCCACTTTGAGTATTTGGTGATGCCTTTTGGTCTTTCAAATGCCCCTTCAGTCTTTCAGTCCTTTATGCATGACATTTTCCGTGATTATTTGGATAAATTTATGATTGTGTATCTGGATGATATTTTGATTTTTTCGGATGACTGGGACTCTCATGTCCAGCAGGTCAGGAGGGTTTTTCAGGTTTTGCGGTCTAATTCCTTGTGTGTGAAGGGTTCTAAGTGCGTTTTTGGGGTTCAAAAGATTTCCTTTTTGGGATATATTTTTTCCCCCTCTTCCATCGAGATGGATCCTGTCAAGGTTCAGGCTATTTGTGATTGGACGCAACCCTCTTCTCTTAAGAGTCTTCAGAAATTTTTGGGCTTTGCTAACTTTTATCGTCGATTTATTGCTGGTTTTTCTGATGTTGTTAAACCATTGACTGATTTGACTAAGAAGGGTGCTGATGTTGCTGATTGGTCCCCTGCTGCTGTGGAGGCCTTTCGGGAGCTTAAGCGCCGCTTTTCTTCCGCCCCTGTGTTGCGTCAGCCTGATGTTGCTCTTCCTTTTCAGGTTGAGGTCGACGCTTCTGAAATCGGAGCTGGGGGCGGTTTTGTCGCAGAGAAGTTCCGATTGCTCCGTGATGAGACCTTGTGCTTTTTTCTCGCGTAAATTTTCACCCGCCGAGCAGAATTATGATGTTGGGAATCGGGAGCTTTTGGCCATGAAGTGGGCTTTTGAGGAGTGGCGTCATTGGCTTGAGGGGGCTAGACATCAGGTGGTGGTATTGACTGACCACAAAAATCTAATCTATCTTGAGTCCGCCAGACGCCTGAATCCTAGACAGGCGCGCTGGTCGTTGTTTTTCTCTCGGTTTAATTTTGTGGTGTCCTACCTGCCGGGTTCTAAGAATGTTAAGGCGGATGCCCTTTCTAGGAGTTTTGAGCCTGACTCCCCTGGTAATTCTGAACCTACAGGTATCCTTAAGGATGGAGTGATATTGTCTGCCGTTTCTCCAGACCTGCGGCGGGCCTTGCAGGAGTTTCAGGCGGATAGACCTGATCGTTGCCCACCTGGTAGACTGTTTGTTCCTGATGATTGGACCAGTAAAGTCATTTCTGAGGTTCATTCTTCTGCGTTGGCAGGTCATCCTGGAATCTTTGGTACCAGGGATTTGGTGGCAAGGTCCTTCTGGTGGCCTTCCCTGTCTCGAGATGTGCGAGGCTTCGTGCAGTCTTGTGACGTTTGTGCTCGGGCCAAGCCTTGTTGTTCTCGGGCTAGTGGATTGTTGTTGCCCTTGCCTATCCCGAAGAGGCCCTGGACGCACATCTCGATGGATTTTATTTCGGATCTTCCTGTTTCTCAGAAGATGTCTGTCATCTGGGTGGTGTGTGATCGTTTCTCTAAGATGGTCCATTTGGTTCCCCTGCCTAAGTTGCCTTCTTCTTCCGAGTTGGTTCCTCTGTTTTTTCAAAATGTGGTCCGTTTGCATGGTATTCCGGAGCATATCGTTTCTGACAGAGGTACCCAATTCGTGTCTAGATTTTGGCGAGCATTCTGTGCTAGGATGGGCATAGATTTGTCTTTCTCGTCTGCTTTCCATCCTCAGACTAATGGCCAGACCGAGCGGACGAATCAGACCTTGGAGACATATTTGAGGTGTTTTGTGTCTGCAGATCAGGATGATTGGGTTGCTTTTTTGCCTTTAGCGGAGTTTGCCCTCAATAATCGGGCCAGCTCTGCCACCTTGGTGTCTCCCTTTTTCTGTAATTCGGGGTTTCATCCTCGATTTTCTTCTGGTCAGGTGGAATCTTCGGATTGTCCTGGAGTGGATGCTGTGGTGGAGAGGTTGCATCAGATTTGGGGGCAGGTAGTGGACAATTTGAAGTTGTCCCAGGAGAAGACTCAGCTTTTTGCCAACCGCCGGCGTCGGGTTGGTCCTCGGCTTTGTGTTGGGGACTTGGTGTGGTTGTCTTCTCGTTTTGTCCCTATGAGGGTTTCTTCTCCCAAGTTTAAGCCTCGGTTCATCGGCCCGTACAAGATATTGGAGATTCTTAACCCTGTGTCCTTCCGTTTGGACCTCCCTGCATCTTTTTCTATTCAAAATGTTTTTCATCGGTCATTATTGCGCAGGTATGAGGTACCGGTTGTGCCTTCCGTTGAGCCTCCTGCTCCGGTGTTGGTTGAGGGCGAGTTGGAGTATGTTGTGGAAAAAATCTTGGACTCCCGTGTTTCCAGACGGAAACTCCAGTATCTGGTCAAATGGAAGGGATACGGTCAGGAGGATAATTCTTGGGTGACTGCCTCTGATGTTCATGCCTCCGATTTGGTCCGTGCCTTTCATAGGGCTCAACCTGATCGCCCTGGTGGTTCTGGTGAGGGTTCGGTGCCCCCTCCTTGAGGGGGGGTACTGTTGTGAGATTGGATTTTGGGCTCCCCCGGTGGCCACTGGTGGAATTGAACTGGTGTGCATCATCCTCTCTGTTCACCTGTTTCCATCAGGATGTGGGAGTCGCTATTTAGCCTTGCTCCTCTGTCACTTCCATGCCGGTCAACATTGTTATCAGAAGCCTTTCTGTGCATGTTCCTGCTGCTAGACAACTCCCAGCTAAGTTGGACTTAGTCCTTGTTTGTTTTTGCATTTTGTTCCAGTTCACAGCTGTAGTTTCGTTTCTGTGTCTGGAAAGCTCTTGTGATCTGAAATTGCCACTCTGATGTTATGAGTTAATACTAGAGTCTTAAAGTAATTTCAGGATGGTATTTTGATAGGGTTTTCAGCTGACCATGAAAGTGACCTTTCTGTCTTCCTGCTATCTAGTAAGTGGACCTCAATTTTGCTAAACCTATTTTCATACTACGTTTGTCATTTCATCTAAAATCACCGCCAATATTTGTGGGGGCCTCTGTCTGCCTTTCGGGGAAATTTCTCTAGAGGTGAGCCAGGACTATATTTTCCTCTGCCAGGATTAGTTAGTCCTCCGGCCGGCGCTGGGCGTCTAGGGATAAAACGCAGGCTACGCTACCCGGCTACTGTTAGTTGTGCGGCAGGTTTAGTTCATGGTCAGTTTAGTTTCCATCCTTCCAAGAGCTAGTTCTTATGTTTGCTGGGCTATGTTCTCTTGCCATTGAGAACCATAACACCACCCGGATAACCGACATCCTTTGAGAGACAGGGAGATCTGAAATAAAATCCATGGAGATATGCGTCCAGGGCCTTTTCGGGACCGGCAAGGGCAAAAGCAACCCACTGGCACGAGAACAGCAGGGCTTAGCCCGAGCACAAGTCCCACAGGACTGCACAAAAGAACGCACATCCCGTGACAAGGAAGGCCACCAAAAGGATCTAGCCACCAAATCCCTGGTACCAAAGATTCCAGGATGACCAGCCAACACCGAACAATGAACCTCAGAGATAACTCTACTAGTCCATCTATCAGGGACAAACAGTTTCTCCGCTGGGCAACGGTCAGGTCTATCAGCCTGAAACTCCTGCAGCACCCGCCGCAAATCAGGGGAGATGGCAGACAAAATTACCCCCTCTTTGAGAATACCAGCCAGCTCAGGAACTCCCGGAGAATCAGGCACAAAACTCCTTGAAAGGGCATCAGCCTTCACATTCGTAGAACCCGGAAGGTACGAAACCACAAGATCGAAGCGGGAGAAAAACAGCGACCATCGAGCCTGTCTAGGATTCAACCGCTTGGCAGACTCGAGATAAGTCAGATTCTTGTGATCCGTCAAGACCACCACGCGATGCTTGGCTACTTCAAGCCAATGTCGCCACTCCTCGAACGCCCACTTCATAGCCAACAACTCTCGATTGCCCACATCATAATTGCGCTCAGCAGGCGAAAACTTTCTAGAAAAGAAAGCACATGGCTTCATCACCGAGCCATCAGAACTTCTTTGAGATAGAACAGTCCCTGCTCCAATCTCAGAAGCATCCACCTCGACCTGAAACGGGAGCGAAACATCTGGCTGACACACCACAGGGGCAGAAGAAAAACGACGCTTCAACTCCTGAAAAGCCTCAACGGCCGAAGAGGACCAATTGACCACATCCGCACCTTTCTTGGTTAAATCAGTCAATGGTTTAACAACACTAGAAAAATTAGCGATGAAGCGACGGTAAAAATTAGCAAAGCCCAGGAATTTCTGAAGGCTCTTCACAGAAGTAGGCTGAGTCCAATCATAAATGGCCTGAACTTTAACAGGATCCATCTCGATAGTAGAAGGGGAAAAAATGAAGCCCAAAAATGAAACCTTCTGAACTCCAAAGAGACATTTAGACCCCTTCACAAACAAGGAATTAGCACGAAGGACCTGGAACACCATTCTGACCTGATTCACATGAGACTCCCAATCGTCCGAAAAGACCAAAATATCATCCAAATATACAATCATGAATCGATCCAGGTACTTTCGGAAGATGTCATGCATAAAGGACTGAAACACAGATGGAGCATTAGAAAGCCCGAATGGCATCACCAGGTACTCAAAATGGCCCTCGGGCGTATTAAATGCTGTTTTCCATTTGTCGCCCTGTTAAATACACACAAGATTATACGCCCCCCGAAGATCTATCTTAGTGAACCAGCTAGCCCCCTTAATCCGAGCAAACAAATCAGACAGTAGCGGCAAAGGGTACTGAAATTTGACGGTAATTTTATTGAGAAGGCGGTAATCTATACAAGGTCTCAGAGAACCATCCTTCTTGGCCACAAAAAAGAACTCTGCTCCCAACGGTGACGACGACGGGCGAATATGCCCTTTCTCCAAGTACTCCTTTACATAACTCTGCATAGCAGCGTGTTCTGGCACAGATAAATTGAACAGTCGGCCCTTCGGAAACTTACTACCAGGAATCAAATTAATAGCACAATCACAATCCCTATGAGGAGGTAGAGCACTGGATTTGGGCTCATCAAATACATCCCGGTAATCTGACAAGAACTCAGGGACTTCAGAAGGATGGGAAGATGAAATTGACAACGATGGGACATCCCCATGTACCCCTTGACAACCCCAACTAGATACAGACATTGATTTCCAATCCAATACTGGATTATGGACCTGTAGCCATGGCAAACCCAAAACGACCACATCATGCAGATTATGCAACACCAAAAAGCGAGCATCCTCCTGATGTGCAGGAGCCATGCACATGGTCAATTGAGTCCAGTACTGAGGCTTATTCTTGGCCAAAGGCGTAGCATCAATTCCTCTCAATGGAATAGGATACTGTAAAGGCTCCAAGAAAAAACCACAGCGCCTGGCAAACTCCAAGTCCATCAAATTCAGGGCAGCGCCTGAATCCACAAATGCCATAACAGAATAGGATGACAAAGAGCAAATCAGAGTAACGGACAAAAGAAATTTTGGCTGTACCGTACCAATGGTGGCAGACCTAGCGAACCGCTTAGTGCGTTTAGGACAATCAGAGATAGCATGAGTGGAGTCACCACAGTAAAAACACAGCCCATTCTGACGTCTGTATTCTTGCCGTTCAGCTCTGGTCAAGGTCCTATCACATTGCATAGGCTCAGGTCTCTGCTCAGAAGATACCGCCAAATGGTGCACAGTTTTGCGCTCACGTAAGCATCGATCGATCTGAATGGCCAAGGACATAGACTCATTCAGACCAGCAGGCGTGGGGAATCCCACCATAACATCCTTAAGGGCTTCAGAAAGACCCTTTCTGAAAATTGCCGCCAGGGCACACTCATTCCACTGAGTAAGCACAGACCACTTTCTAAACTTTTGACAATATACCTCCGCTTCATCCTGACCCTGACACAAAGCCAGCAAGATTTTCTCTGCCCGATCCACTGAATCTGGTTCATCATAAAGCAACCCAAGCGCCAGAAAAAACGCATCTACATTACGCAATGCAGGAAAAATGCCCAGTCTTGAGGGTCGCCACGTAGCAAAGAAATAATGATTTTTACTTGCTGAATGGGGTCACCAGAGGAGTGGGGTTTCAAAGCAAAAAACAGTCTACAATTATTTTTGAAATTCAGTAACTTAGATCTATCCCCAGAAAACAAATCAGGAATTGGAATTCTGGGTTCTAACATCGGGTTCTGAACTACATAATCTTGAATGCCTTGTACCCTTGCAATGAGTTGATCCACACAAGAGGACAGACCTTGAATGTCCATATCTACACCTGTGTCCTGAACCACCCAGAGATTTAGGGGAAAAGAAAAACAAAACACGCTGCAGAGGAAAAAAAAAATGGTCTCAGAACTTCCTTTATCCCTCTATTGAGATGCATTAACACTTTACGGGCCAGCTGTACTGTTATGATGACCTGGTGGTTAGGAGCACTAGGAATGACCTGATGAGCAAACTAGTAATACAGGACAAGCTCTGGGAAGTGGGAGCTCTGCTGACCGCAACCCCTAATCCTATCGCAACAACTAGAAATAGCCGTGGAGCGTACCTGACTCTGCCTAGATGCCTCTTCACAGCCTAAGAGCTAACTACCCCTAAAGATAGAAAATAAGGCCTAACTTGCCTCAGAGAAATTCCCCCAAAGAGAAAGGCAGCCCCCCACACATATTGACTGTGAGTTAAGATGGAAGTCACAAACACAGGAATGAAATAGGTTTCAGCAAAGGAGGCCAGACTTAACTAAACAGACTTGAGGATAGAAAAGGTATCTTTGCGGTCAGCATAAAAAACTACCAAAAAACCACGCAGAGTGTGCAAAAGAGACCCCACACCGACTCACGGCGTGGAGGTGCCACTCTGCATCCCAGAGCTTCCAGCTAGCAAGGCAGAAACATGATAGCAAGCTGGACAAGAAAACAGTGGTAAACAAATAAGCTAGCAGGGACTTAGCTTTTGCTGGAGTAGACAGGTCATCTGAAAGATCCAAGAGAGAACTGAACCAGTACTAGGACATTGACAGCTGGCATCAAGTAACGATCTAAGTGGAGTTAAATAGAGCAGCCAGCCTAGGACTAAACGAGGTCAGCTGAGGAAGGATGTTATGATCCCAGTGGTAGAGGATCTCTGTTATTCCGGCAAGATAGCAAAAACATAAATACTGCTCTAGGGAGGTGGAAACTGGGCTAACCGCATACCTGATCCTAACACAAACAACTAGAAGCAGCCGGTGAACGTGCCTACGTTGGTTCTAGACGTGTCGAGCCAGCCGGAGAACTGACTACCCCTAGAGGGAAAATAAGACCTCACTTGCCTCCAGAGAAATTGAACCCCAAAGATAAAGAAAGACCCCAACAAATAATAACGGTGAGGCAAGAGGAAAACACAAACGTAGAGATGAACTAGATTCAGCAAAGTGAGGCCCACTAGTCTAGATAGGCAGAAAATAGATAGTGGACTATGCAGGCAGCAGAAAACCCTACAAAAACATCCACGCTGAACATTCAAGAACCCCCACACCGACTGACGGTGCGGAGGGAGAATATCAGCCCCCTAGAGCTTCCAGCGAGCCAGAAAATCCAATATTAAGCAAGCTGGACAAAAACACAGAAAAATGCAAATGATCCAAATTATTCAAAACGGACTTAGCTTTTCTTGCATGAGACAGCCTGAAAGGAATCCGGAGGAGACCAAATAGGTCTGGATACAACGATGCCAGGCAAGAGACTGAGTCCAGAGGAGACTTAAATAGGGAACACCCGCTGCTTAACGACACAGCTGGAGCTCAGGCCTGCAACAAGACATGCCTAACACAATACGTTAGTGACCACCAGAGGGAGCCCAGAAACACAGTTCACAACAGTACCCCCCCCTTGAGGAGGGGTCACCGAACCCTCACCAAGACCCCCAGGGCGATCAGGATGAGCAGCGTGAAAGGCATGAACCAAATCAGCCGCATGAACATCAGAGGCGACAACCCAGGAATTATCCTCCTGACCATAGCCTTTCCATATAACTAAATACTGGAGTCTTTGTCTAGAGATACGAGAATCCAGAATCTTCTCCACCACGTACTCCAACTCACCCTCAACCAAAACCGGGGCAGGAGGCTCAACAGCAGGAACCATAGGCACCACGTACCGCCGCAACAAGGACCTATGGAACACATTATGAATAGCAAATGACGCTGGAAGGTCCAAGCGAAAAGACACCGGGTTAAGGATTTCCAAAATCTTATAAGGACCGATAAAGCGAGGCTTGAACTTAGGAGAGGAGACTTTCAAAGGAACATGCCGAGAAGACAACCAAACCAAATCCCCAACACGAAGTCGGGGACCCACACCGCGGCGGCGGTTGGCAAAACGCTGGGCCTTGTCTTGTGACAATTTCAAATTGTCCACCACATGGTTCCGAATCCGTTGCAACCTATCCACCACAGAATCAACCCCAGGACAGTCAGAAGGTTCAACCTGGCCCGAGGAGAAACAAGGATGAAAACCAGAGTTGCAGAAAAAGGGTGAAACCAAAGTGGCAGAACTAGCCCGATTATTAAGGGCAAACTCGGCCAGTGGCAAAAAGGTAACCCAGTCGTCCTGATCAGCAGAAACAAAACATCTCAAATAAGTCTCCAACGTCTGATTAGTTCCCTCGGTCTGGCCATTAGTCTGAGGATGAAAAGCCGACGAAAAAGACAAATCAATACCCATCTTAGCACAAAAGGATCGCCAGAATCTGGACACAAACTGGGATCCTCTGTCAGACACAATATTCTCAGGGATGCCATGCAAACGAACCACATTCTGAAAGAACAAAGGAACCAAATCAGAGGAGGAAGGCAACTTAGGCAAGGGCACCAAATGGACCATTTTAGAAAAACGATTGCACACCACCCAGATGACAGACATCTTCCGAGATACCGGAAGATCCAAAATGAAATCCATGGAAATGTGCGTCCAAGGCCTCTTCGGGATAGGCAAGGGCAAAAGCAACCCGCTGGCACGAGAACAGCAAGGCTTAGCCCGAGCACAAATCCCACAGGACTGCACAAAAGAATGCACATCCCGCGACAAGGAAGGCCACCAAAAGGACCTAGCCACCAAATCTCTGGTACCGAAAATCCCAGGATGTCCCGCCAACACCGAAGAATGAACCTTAGAAATAACTCTGCTGGTCCATCTGTCAGGGACAAACAGTCTCTCTGGTGGGCAACGATCAGGCCTATCAGCCTGAAATTTCTGCAGCACTCGTCGCAAATCTGGGGAAATGGCAGACAAAATCACTCCCTCTCTGAGAATACCAGCCGGCTCCGAGACTCTCGGAGAGTCAGGCACAAAACTCCTAGAAAGTGCATCAGCCTTCACGTTCTTCGAACCAGGCAGGTACGAGACCACAAAGTCAAAACGGGAGAAAAACAACGACCAACGAGCCTGTCTAGGATTCAGGCGCTTGGCAGACTCGAGGTAAATCAGATTTTTATGATCAGTCAAGACCACCACACGATGTCTAGCTCCCTCGAGCCAATGTCGCCACTCCTCAAATGCCCACTTCATAGCCAACAACTCCCGATTACCAACATCATAGTTCCGCTCAGCAGGCGAAAATTTTCTAGAAAAGAAGGCGCATGGCTTCATCACGGAGCCATCAGAACTTTTTTGCGACAAAACGGCCCCTGCACCAATCTCAGAAGCATCAACTTCAACCTGGAAGGGAAGAGAGACATCCGGCTGGCACAAGACTGGCGCTGAAGTAAACCGACGCTTCAGCTCCCGAAAGGCCTCCACGGCCGCAGGAGACCAATTAGCAATATCAGAACCCTTCTTGGTCATATCCGTCAAAGGTTTAACCACGCTGGAAAAATTTGCGATAAACCGACGGTAAAAATTAGCAAAGCCCAAGAACTTCTGCAGGCTCTTAACAGACGTGGGCTGAGTCCAGTCATGAATGGCACGGACCTTGACTGGGTCCATCTCCACAGTAGAAGGGGAAAAAATAAAACCCAAAAAAGAAACCTTCTGTACCCCAAAGATACATTTTGAGCCCTTCACAAATAGAGCATTCTCCCGCAGAACCTGAAACACCATCCTGACCTGGTTCACATGGGACTCCCAATCATCAGAAAAAACCAAAATATCATCCAGATAAATAATCATAAATTTATCCAGATATTTCCGGAAGATGTCATGCATGAAGGACTGAAACACAGAAGGGGCATTAGATAATCCAAAAGGCATCACCAGGTACTCAAAATGACCCTCGGGCGTATTAAATGCCGTTTTCCATTCATCTCCCTGCTTTATGCGCACAAGGTTATACGCACCACGAAGATCTATCTTGGTGAACCAACTGGATCCCTTAATCCGAGCAAACAAATCAGACAACAATGGCAAAGGATACTGAAATTTAACCATGATCTTATTCAGAAGACGATAATCTATACAAGGTCTCAAAGACCCGTCTTTCTTGCCCACAAAAAAGAATCCTGCACCAAGAGGAGAAGAGGATGGGCGAATATGTCCCTTCTCCAAAGACTCCTTTATATAACTCCGCATCGCGGCATGCTCTGGCACAGATAAAGAGTCGTCCCTTAGGAAATTTACTACCAGGAATCAAATCTATAGCACAATCACAGTCCCTATGAGGAGGAAGGGCACTGGACCTGGCCTCATTAAATACATCCTGAAAGTCTAACAAAAACTCAGAGATCTCAGAAGGAGTAGAAGAAGCAATAGACACTAATGGAGAATCGCCATGAATCCCCATGAATCCCCTGACACCCCCAATTAGACACAGTCATAGCTTTCCAATCTAAAACTGGATTATGGGCCTGTAACCATGTCAGACCCAAAACGACAACATCATGCATTTTATGCAGTACCAGAAAACGAATCACCTCCTGATGTACAGGAGTCATGCACATGGTCACTTGCGTCCAATACTGAGGTTTATTCTCTGCCAATGGCGTAGAATCAATTCCTCTAAGAGGAATAGGATTTTCCAAAGGCTCCAGGACAAAACCGCAGCGCTTGGCAAATGACAAATCCATCAGACTTAAAGCAGCACCAGAATCCACAAAAGCCATAACTGAGTAAGAAGATAATGAACAAATTAAAGTCACAGACAAAATAAACTTAGGCTGAAAAGTACCAATGGCGACAGGATTAACATTTTTTTTAAGCGTTTAGAGCATGCTGAGATAACATGTGTTGAATCACCACAGTAGAAACACAACCCATTTTGACGTCTATGATTTTGTCGCTCGGCTCTGGTCAGAATTCTGTCACATTGCATAGAATCAGGTGACCGTTCAGACAGCACCGCCAAAGGATTAACAGATTTGTGCTCCCGCAAACGTCGATCAATTTGAATGGCCAGAGCCATTGAATCATTCAGACCTGTAGGGATAGGAAACCCCACCATCACATCTTTAATGGCTTCAGAAAGACCATTTCTGAAATTTGAGGCCAGTGCACACTCATTCCATTGAGTAAGCACGGACCATTTCCGAAATTTTTGACAATATACCTCAGCTTCGTCCTGACCCTGAGAGATAGCCAGCAACATCTTTTCAGCCTGATTTTCAAGATTAGGCTCCTCTTAAAGCAAACCAAGTGCCAGGAAAAACGCATCAACATTCACCAATGCAGGATCTCCTGGTGCCAGAGAGAAGGCCCAATCTTGAGGGTCGCCGCGCAAGAAGGAAATAACAATCTTAACTTGCTGAGCGGAATCACCAGAGGAACGAGGTTTCAGAGAAAGAAACAATTTGCAATTATTCCTAAAATTCAGGAACTTAGATCTATCTCCAAAAAACGGCTCAGGAATAGGTATTTTTGGTTCAGACATAGGGCTATGGATAACAAAATCCTGAATGCTTTGCACCCTAGCAGCAAGCTGATCCACACTAGAAGTCAGAGTCTGGACATTCATATCTGCAGCAGAGTTCCAGCCACTCAGAGAAAAAGGGGATGGAAGAAGCTAGGCAAACTGCAGCAACAAAAAAAACCAAAAAAAAAACCTCAGAACTTCTTTTTAATCCCGCTAATGCGATGCAATAAACATTTTCTTTTGGCCTGGCATACTGTTATGGTCCCAGTGGTAGAGGATCTCTGATATTCCGGCAAGATAGCAAAAACATAAATACTGCTCTAGGGAGGTGGAAACTGGGCTAACCTGATCCTGATCCTAACACAAACAACTAGAAGCAGCCGGTGAATGTGCCTACGTTGGTTCTAGACGTCTCGAGCCAGCCGGAGAACTGACTAACCCTAGAGGGAAAATAAGACCTCACTTGCCTCCAGAGAAATTGAACCCCAAAGATAAAGAAAGCCCCCAACAAATAATAACGGTGAGGCAAGAGGAAAACACAAACGTAGAGATGAACTAGATTCAGCAAAGTGAGGCCCACTAGTCTAGATAGGCAGAAAATAGATAGTGGACTATGCGGTCAGCAGAAAACCCTACAAAAACATCCACGCTGAACATTCAAGAACCCCCACACCGACTGACGGTGCGGAGGGAGAATATCAGCCCCCTAGAGCTTCCAGCGAGCCAGAAAATCCAATATTAAGCAAGCTGGACAAAAACACAGAAAAATGCAAATGATCCAAATTATTCAAAACGGACTTAGCTTTTCTTGCATGAGACAGCCTGAAAGGAATCCGGAGGAGACCAAATAGGTCTGGATACAACGATGCCAGGCAAGAGACTGAGTCCAGAAGAGACTTAAATAGGGAACACCCGCTGCTTAACGACACAGCTGGAGCTCAGGCCTGCAACAAGACATGCCTAACACAATACCGTTAGTGACCACCAGAAGGAGCCCAGAAACACAGTTCACAACAGAAGGAACCTCAGAACCAGCAGCTCCACTCACAGCCACCAGAGGGAGTCCATGGACAGAACTCGCCGAAGTACCATTCAAAACCACCGGAGGGAGTTCGAGAACAGAATTCACAACAGTACCCCCCCTTGAGGAGGGGTCAGGTCTATCAGCCTGAAACTCCTGCAGCACCCGCCGCAAATCAGGGGAGATGGCAGACAAAATTACCCCCTCTTTGAGAATACCAGCCAGCTCAGGAACTCCCGGAGAATCAGGCACAAAACTCCTTGAAAGGGCATCAGCCTTCACATTCTTAGAACCCGGAAGGTACGAAACCACAAGATCGAAGCGGGAGAAAAACAGCGACCATCAAGCCTGTCTAGGATTCAACCGCTTGGCAGACTCGAGATAAGACAGATTCTTTTGATCCGTCAAGACCACCACGCGATGCTTGGCTACTTCAAGCCAATGTCGCCACTCCTCGAACGCCCACTTCATAGCCAACAACTCTCGATTGCCCACATCATAATTGCGCTCAGCAGGCGAAAACTTTCTAGAAAAGAAAGCACATGGCTTCATCACCGAGCCATCAGAACTTCTTTGAGATAGAACAGCCCCTGCTCCAATCTCAGAAGCATCTACCTCGACATAAAACGGGAGCGAAACATCTGGCTGACACAACACAGGGGCAGAAGAAAAACGACGCTTCAACTCCTGAAAAGCCTCAACGGCCGAAGAGGACCAATTGACCACATCCGCACCTTTCTTGGTTAAATCAGTCAATGGTTTAACAACACTAGAAAAATTAGCGATGAAGCGACGGTAAAAATTAGCAAAGCCCAGGAATTTCTGAAGGCTCTTCACAGAAGTAGGCTGAGTCCAATCATAAATGGCCTGAACTTTAACAGGATCCATCTCGATAGTAGAAGGGGAAAAAATGAAGCCCAAAAATGAAACCTTCTGAACTCCAAAGAGACATTTAGACCCCTTCACAAACAAGGAATTAGCACGAAGGACCTGGAACACCATTCTGACCTGCTTCACATGAGACTCCCAATCGTCCGAAAAGACCAAAATATCATCCAAATATACAATCATGAATCGATCCAGGTACTTTCGGAAGATGTCATGCATAAAGGACTGAAACACAGATGGAGCATAAGAAAGCCCGAATGGCATCACCAGGTACTCAAAATGGCCCTCGGGCGTATTAAATGCTGTTTTCCATTCGTCACCCTGTTTAATACGCACAAGATTATACGCCCTCCGAAGATCTATCTTAGTGAACCAGCTAGCCCCCTTAATCCGAGCAAACAAATCAGACAGTAGCGGCAAAGGGTACTGAAATTTGACGGTAATTTTATTGAGAAGGCGGTAATCTATACAAGGTCTCAGAGAACCATCCTTCTTGGCCACAAAAAAGAACTCTGCTCCCAACGGTGATGACGACGGGCGAATATGCCCTTTCTTCAAGGACTCCTTTACATAACTCCGCATAGCGGCGTGTTCTGGCACAGATAAATTGAACAGTCGGCCCTTCGGAAACTTACTACCAGGAATCAAATTAATAGCACAATCACAATCCCTATGAGGAGGTAGAGCACTGGATTTGGGCTCATCAAATACATCCCGGTAATCTGACAAGAACTCAGGGACTTCAGAAGGATGGGAAGATGAAATTGACAACGATGGGACATCCCCATGTACCCCTTGACAACCCCAACTAGATACAGACATTGATTTCCAATCCAATACTGGATTATGGACCTGTAGCCATGGCAAACCCAAAACGACCACATCATGCAGATTATGCAACACCAAAAAGCGAGCATCCTCCTGATGTGCAGGAGCCATGCACATGGTCAATTGAGTCCAGTACTGAGGCTTATTCTTGGCCAAAGGCGTAGCATCAATTCCTCTCAATGGAATAGGATACTGTAAAGGCTCCAAGAAAAAACCACAGCGCCTGGCAAACTCCAAGTCCATCAAATTCAGGGCAGCGCCTGAATCCACAAATGCCATAACAGAATAGGATGACAAAGAGCAAATCAGAGTAACGGACAAAAGAAATTTTGGCTGTACCGTACCAATGGTGGCAGACCTAGCGAACCGCTTAGTGCGTTTAGGACAATCAGAGATAGCATGAGTGGAGTCACCACAGTAAAAACACAGCCCATTCTGACGTCTGTATTCTTGCCGTTCAGCTCTGGTCAAGGTCCTATCACATTGCATAGGGTCAGGTCTCTGCTCAGAAGATACCGCCAAATGGTGCACAGTTTTGCGCTCACGTAAGCATCGATCGATCTGAATGGCCAAGGACATAGACTCATTCAGACCAGCAGGCGTGGGGAATCCCACCATAACATCCTTAAGGGCTTCAGAAAGACCCTTTCTGAAAATTGCCGCCAGGGCACACTCATTCCACTGAGTAAGCACAGACCACTTTCTAAACTTTTGACAATATACCTCCGCTTCATCCTGACCCTGACACAAAGCCAGCAAGATTTTCTCTGCCCGATCCACTGAATCTGGTCATCATAAAGCAACCCAAGCGCCAGAAAAAACGCATCTACATTACGCAATGCAGGATCTCCTGGCGCAAGGGAAAATGCCCAGTCTTGAGGGTCGCCACGTAGCAAAGAAATAATGATTTTTACTTGCTGAATGGGGTCACCAGAGGAGCGGGGTTTCAAAGCAAAAAACAGTCTACAATTATTTTTGAAATTCAGTAACTTAGATCTATCCCCAGAAAACAAATCAGGAATTGGAATTCTGGGTTCTAACATTGGGTTCTGAACTACATAATCTTGAATGCCTTGTACCCTTGCAGTGAGTTGATCCACACAAGAGGGCAGACCTTGAATGTCCATATCTACACCTGTGTCCTGAACCACCCAGAGATTTAGGGGAAAAGAAAAACAAAACACGCTGCAGAGGAAAAAAAAAATGGTCTCAGAACTTCCTTTATCCCTCTATTGAGATGCATTAACACTTTACGGGCCAGCTGTACTGTTATGATGACCTGGTGGTTAGGAGCACTAGGAATGACCTGATGAGCAAACTAGTAATACAGGACAAGCTCTGGGAAGTGAGAGCTCTGCTGACCGCAACCCCTAATCCTATCGCAACAACTAGAAATAGCCGTGGAGCGTACCTGACTCTGCCTAGACGCCTCTTCACAGCCTAAGAGCTAACTACCCCTAAAGATAGAAAATAAGGCCTAACTTGCCTCAGAGAAATTCCCCCAAAGAGAAAGGCAGCCCCCCACACATATTGACTGTGAGTTAAGATGGAAGTCACAAACACAGGAATGAAATAGGTTTCAGCAAAGGAGGCCAGACTTAACTAAACAGACTTGAGGATAGAAAAGGTATCTTTGCGGTCAGCATAAAAAACTACCAAAAAACCACGCAGAGTGTGCAAAAGAGACCCCACACCAACTCACGGCGTGGAGGTGCCACTCTGCATCCCAGAGCTTCCAGCTAGCAAGGCAGAAACATGATAGCAAGCTGGACAAGAAAACAGTGGTAAACAAATAAGCTAGCAGGGACTTAGCTTTTGCTGGAGTAGACAGGTCATCTGAAAGATCCAAGAGAGAACTGAACCAGTACTAGGACATTGACAGCTGGCATCAAGTAACGATCTAAGTGGAGTTAAATAGAGCAGCCAGCCTAGGACTAAACGAGGTCAGCTGAGGAAGGAACCTCAGAACCAGCAGCTCCACTCACAGCCACCAGAGGGAGTCCATGGACAGAACTCGCCGAAGTACCATTTATAACCACCGGAGGGAGTTCAAGAACAGAATTCACAACACAGCAGTAATCCTTTGCACAGAGTCAGACTGAACGAGACGCTGGGACCGGTGTCTCTGCTGAGCAAGCTCCACTGCGGCCGGAGAAGAATGCGAGACCGCAGCGTAGATGGCCTGAGATTCCCCCTGTGCAGAGGCGGGAACTTGACCCCTAACACTAATGGATTAAACTAAAGCAATATGGGATCAGAAATGTACTAACAATAAAAATGAATTCTTTTGAGAACCCTACTATTAGAAGTGGAAATAATGAATAAAGACAACAAATTCTAAATGTAAATAGAGGAGCAAGAGAAATGGACTTCAAGCTAAAAGTGTCTATACAAATTCCCATAGCATGGGAAACAAACAAGGAGAATTGGGGCTGCTAACACAGGAAGATATGAAACTTGGTGGGATTATAGGCATGATTGGGACAAAAGCCTTAAAGTCTACAGCTTATTGACAAGAAACAGGCTTAACAAGAGGGGAGGAGGTGTTGCATTGTATGTTAGGAAAGAGAACATCTCCATAGAGATCCAAGCTTCAGAGAATGGTAGCTCTGTAGAAACTATTTCAGTAAGAATACAAGGAGACAAGAACAGAAATGACAGTATTGTAGGTGTTTTGTTTACTATAGACCAGCTTTACAGACTGAAGATATGGATGAACTGTTTTTACATTCAATGCCTTTGTTCTAAAAAAGTAGTGATCATGGGAGATTTTAACTATACAAATATTTATTGGGAATCTCTCTCAGGCAAAAGTAATGGGTCCAGATGATTTTTTATCTCCTCAGGCTGACAACTTTATCTTTCAAAAGGTGGAAGAGAGAACAATATGATCTGCCATCTTGGAACTAATTGTTACCAACAGGAAGAAAATGATGGAGGAAGTAAAGGTGGTTGGGAATTTAGAAGGCAGCAATCATGCTATCCTCGAATTCTGGATTACAAAAGGAGGAAGAAGACCTGCGGAAACTCAGACTTTAAGGTTAGATTTAAAAAAAGCAGATTTTAATGGACTCAGAAAGAGGAAACGGACAATAGCTTGATGTTCTACAGGACAGAAATGTCCACGAAGGATGGGAAATTTTACTAAATGAAATCTCACTGCAGAATCAATAACAATCCCAAAATGAAGGGAGAATTGGAAGCATTTAAAGAAACCAGGATGGATGAACACAGAACTCAAACACTTGCTAAAAAGGAAAAAGAAATGTATATGAAATGGGAAGAGATGGCATATCTGAAGAAGAATATAATGCTGTACACAGGAAATACAGTGCAAGCTTTAGAAAAGCTGAAGTCAGTAATGAAGTGAAGCTTGCAAGGGAATGCTAAAGCAATAAAAAAGGTTTTGGTATGTCAAAAGCAAAAGAAAAGTCAAAGATGCTATATGATATTTCCAGGTTGAAAAGGGTGAAGGGGTTAAAAATGATGTTAATAAGGCTGAACTTTTAAATTTACTTCTGTGATCTCTAAGAAAGCAAATCATGTATCTCATGATCTCCCAAAATTAGAATATCATCAAAAAAATTACTTTATTTCAGTGAAACTCATATGTTATATAGAGTCATTACAGAGTGATGTATTTCAAGTGTTTATTTCTGTTAATGTTGATGATTATGGCTTACAGCTAATGAAATGCCAAAAGTCATCATCTCAGAAAATTAGAATACTTTATAACACCAGTGTGAAGTAGCCACAATCAATGATGGTTTTGGGAGCCATATCATCTGCTGGTGTAGGTTCTGTTATGACCCCAATGACAGAGGGTCTCAAAAGTACATACCAAGTCTGCAAACACAAAAAACCAGCTCATAGGGCAGTGGTAACTGGGCTGACCGTATATCTAATCCTAGCACCACAAATAGCAGCAGCCGGGGAACGTGCCTACGTTGGTTCTAGACGTCTCGCGCCAGCCGGAGAACTAACTAACCCTAGAAGGGAAAAGATAGACCTTTCTTGCCTCCAGAGAAAAGACCCCAAAAGTTGGATACAAGCCCCCAACAGATAATAATGGTGAGGTAAGAAGAAAAGACAAACGTAAGAAGGAACTAGATATTTAGCAAAGAGAGGCCCACTGACTAATAGCAGAATATAGTAAGATGACTTATACGGTCAGCAAAAACCCTATCAAAATTTCCACGCTGGATATTCAAGAACCCCTGAACCGTCTAACGGCCCGGGGGGAGAATACCAGCCCGCCAGAGCTTCCAGCAAAATCAGGAATCACATTTAGTACAAGCTGGACAAAAAATAGAGCAATGCAAATAACCAAAAAACAAAGAAGCAGGACTTAGCTTAATTTTGCAAGAACCAGGACCAGCAGACAGGAGCAAACAGAAAGGAACTGATTACAACGATGCCAGGCACCAGACTGAGAATTCAGGAAGTTAATATAGCAACACCCCTGGACTAACGACCCAGGTGGGTGCCAAACTGAGGAAAGACAATCCCAGAGTCATATCACTAGTGACCACAAGAGGGAGCCAAAAAAGTCTAATTCACAACAGTACCCCCCCTTTAAGGAGGGGTAACCGAACCCTCACCAAGACCACCAGGGCGATCAGGATGAGCAGCGTGAAAGGCACGAACTAAATCGGCCGCATGCACATCAGAGGCAACCACCCAGGAATTATCCTCCTGACCATAGCCCTTCCACTTGACCAGACACTGAAGCCTCCGCCTGGAGAGACGAGAATCCAAGATCTTCTCCACCACGTACTCCAACTCGCCCTCAACCAACACCGGAGCAGGAGGCTCAACAGAAGGAACCACAGGTACAACGTACCGCCGCAACAAAGACCTATGGAACACGTTGTGAATGGCAAACGACACCGGAAGATCCAAGCGAAAGGACACAGGATTAAGGATTTCCAATACCTTGTAAGGACCGATGAAGCGAGGCTTAAATTTAGGAGAGGAGACCTTCATAGGAACAAATCGAGAAGACAGCCATACCAAATCCCCAACACGAAGTCGGGGACCCACACCGCGGCGGCGGTTGGCAAAACGCTGAGCCTTCTCCTGTGACAACTTTAAGTTGTCCACCACATGATTCCAAATCTGCTGCAACCTATCAACCACGGAATCTACCCCAGGACAGTCAGAAGGCTCCACATGTCCCGAGGAAAAACGAGGATGGAAACCAGAGTTGCAGAAAAATGGCGAAACCAAAGTAGCGGAACTAGCCCGATTATTAAGGGCAAACTCAGCCAACGGCAAGAAGGTCACCCAATCATCCTGATCTGCAGAAACAAAACACCTCAAATAAGCCTCCAGAGTCTGATTAGTTCGCTCCGTTTGTCCATTAGTCTGAGGATGAAAGGCAGACGAAAACGACAAATCAATGCCCATCTTAGCACAAAAGGATCGCCAGAACCTGGAAACAAACTGGGATCCTCTGTCAGACACAATATTCTCAGGAATGCCGTGTAAACGAACCACATTCTGAAAGAACAAAGGAACCAGATCGGAAGAGGAAGGCAGCTTAGGCAAAGATACCAAATGGACCATCTTGGAAAAGCGATCACATACCACCCAGATGACAGACATTCCTTGAGACACCGGAAGATCTGAGATGAAATCCATGGAAATGTGTGTCCAAGGCCTCTTCGGGACAGGCAAGGGCAAGAGCAACCCGCTGGCACGAGAACAGCAAGGCTTAGCTCGAGCACAAGTCCCACAGGACTGCACAAAAGACCGCACATCCCGTGACAAGGAAGGCCACCAAAAGGACCTAGCCACCAAATCTCTGGCGCCAAAAATTCCCAGATGCCCTGCCAACACCGAGGAATGAACCTCGGAAATGACTCTGCTGGTCCACTTATCAGGAACAAACAGTCTGTCAGGTGGACAAGAGTCAGGTCTACCAGCCTGAAATCTCTGCAACACACGTCGCAAATCCGGAGAAATGGCTGACAAGATAACTCCCTCTTTAAGAATATCAACTGGTTCTGCGACTCCAGGAGAGTCAGGCACAAAGCTCCTTGAAAGAGCATCAGCCTTCACATTCTTTGAACCTGGTAAATACGAGACCACAAAGTCAAAACGGGAGAAAAACAATGACCAACGGGCCTGTCTAGGATTCAGGCGTTTAGCAGACTCGAGATACATCAGATTTTTGTGATCAGTCAAGACCACCACACGATGCTTAGCACCCTCGAGCCAATGACGCCACTCCTCAAATGCCCACTTCATGGCCAACAACTCCCGATTGCCAACATCATAATTCCGCTCAGCAGGCGAAAACTTCCTAGAGAAAAAAGCACATGGTCTCATTACAGAGCAACCAGGGCCTCTCTGCGACAAAACGGCCCCTGCCCCAATCTCAGAAGCATCCACTTCAACCTGAAAGGGAAGTGAGACATCAGGCTGGCACAAAACAGTCGCCGAAGTAAACCGGCGCTTCAACTCTTGGAAAGCTTCCACGGCTGCAGGAGCCCAGTTAGAAACATCAGAACCTTTCTTGGTCATATCCGTCAAAGGTTTAACAACGCTAGAAAAGTTAGCGATAAAACGACGGTAGAAGTTAGCAAAACCCAAGAACTTCTGAAGACTCTTAACTGACGTGGGTTGAGTCCAATCATGAATAGCTCGGACCTTGACTGGGTCCATCTCCACCGCAGAAGAGGAAAAAATAAAACCCAAAAAGGGAACCTTCTGTACTCCAAAGAGACACTTTGAGCCCTTAACAAACAAAGCATTCTCACGCAAAACCTGAAACACCATCCTGACCTGCTCTATATGCGAGTCCCAATCATCAGAAAAAACCAGAATATCATCCAGATAAACAATCATAAATTTATCCAGATACTTCCGGAAAATATCATGCATAAAGGACTGATACACTGAAGGAGCATTAGAGAGCCCAAAAGGCATCACCAAGTACTCAAAATGACCTTCGGGCGTATTAAATGCAGTTTTCCATTCATCTCCTTGCTTAATGCGCACAAGGTTGTACGCACCACGAAGATCTATCTTGGTGAACCACTTGGCACCTTTAATCCGGGCAAACAAGTCCGACAACAGAGGCAAAGGATACTGAAATTTAACAGTGATTTTATTCAGAAGCCGATAGTCAATACAAGGTCTCAAAGATCCGTCCTTCTTGGCCATAAAAAAGAATCCCGCACCAAGAGGGGAAGAAGATGGACGGATATGCCCCTTCTCTAGAGATTCCTTGATATACGAACGCATTGCAATATGCTCAGGTACAGACAGATTAAATAATCTTCCCTTAGGAAATTTACTACCTGGAATCAAATCTATAGCGCAGTCACAGTCCCTATGAGGAGGAAGAGCACTGGACCTGGACTCGCTGAATACATCCTGATAATCAGACAAATACTCAGGAACTTCCGAAGGAGTAGAGGAAGCAATAGACACCGGCGGGGAATCCCCATGAATTCCCTGACAGCCCCAACTTGACACAGACATAGCCTTCCAATCCAAGACTGTATTATGGGTCTGTAACCATGGCAGACCCAAAACGACCAAATGATGCATTTTATGCAGAACAAGAAAACGAATCACCTCCCGATGTTCAGGAGTCATGCACATGGTTACCTGTGTCCAAAACTGCGGTTTATTTTCCGCCAATGGCGTAGCATCAATACCTCTAAGAGGGATAGGATTTACCAACGGCTCAAGAACAAAACCACAGCGCTTTGCAAATGACAGATCCATAAGACTCAGGGCAGCACCTGAATCCACAAACGCCATAACAGGGTAGGAGGACAATGAGCAAATTAAAGTCACAGACAAAATAAATTTAGGTTGCAAATTACCAATGGCGACAGGACTAACAACCCTTGTTAGGCGTTTAGAGCATGCTGATATAACGTGTAGAATCACCACAGTAAAAACACAACCCATTCTGACGTCTATGATTTTTCCGTTCATTTCTAGTCTGAATTCTACCACATTGCATTAAATCAGGTGTTTGTTCAGACAACACCACCAGAGGATTAGCGGCTTTGCGCTCCCGCAAACGCCGGTCAATTTGAATAGCCAGCGCCATGGAATCATTCAGACTTGTAGGAATGGGGAAACCCACCATCACATTCTTAATGGCTTCAGAAAGGCCATTTCTGAAATTTGCGGCCAGAGCACACTCATTCCACTGAGTAAGCACGGACCATTTCCGAAATTTTTGGCAATACACTTCAGCTTCATCCTGGCCCTGAGAAATAGCCAGCAAGGCTTTTTCTGCCTGAATTTCAAGATTGGGTTCCTCGTAAAGCAATCCGAGCGCCAGAAAAAACGCATCAATATTTGCCAATGCCGGATCTCCTGGCGCTAGCGAGAAAGCCCAATCCTGAGGGTCGCCCCGTAAGAAAGAGATAACAATTTTAACTTGCTGAGCTGAGTCTCCAGATGAACGGGGTCTCAGAGATAGAAACAATTTTCAATTATTCCTGAAATTCCTAAACTTAAATCGGTCTCCAGAGAACAGTTCAGGAATAGGTATTTTAGGTTCAGACATTGGACTACTGGTAACAAAATCTTGTATGCCCTGCACACGAGCAGCAAGCTGATCTACACTTGTAATCAAGGTCTGGACATTCATGTCTGCAGCAAGCTCAAGCCACTCAGAGGTAAAGGGGAGGAAGAAAGAGAGGAAAAAAAAAAAACTCAGAATTTCCTTTCTTATTATCCCACTTCTGCAATGCATTAAACATTCAACTTTGGCCTGGCATACTGTTATGACCCCAATGGCAGAGGGTCTCAAAAGTACATACCAAGTCTGCAAACACAAAAAACCAGCTCATAGGGCAGTGGTAACTGGGCTGACCGTATATCTAATCCTAGCACCACAAATAGCAGCAGCCGGGGAACGTGCCTACGTTGGTTCTAGACGTCTCGCGCCAGCCGGAGAACTAACTAACCCTAGAAGGGAAAAGATAGACCTTTCTTGCCTCCAGAGAAAAGACCCCAAAAGTTGGATACAAGCCCCCAACAAATAATAACGGTGAGGTAAGAAGAAAAGACAAACGTAAGAAGGAACTAGATATTTAGCAAAGAGAGGCCCACTGACTAATAGCAGAATATAGTAAGATGACTACCCTATCAAAATTTCCACGCTGGATATTCAAGAACCCCTGAACCGTCTAACGGCCCGGGGGGAGAATACCAGCCCCCCAGAGCGTCCAGCAAAATCAGGAATCACATTTAGTACAAGCTGGACAAAAAATAGAGCAATGCAAATAACCAAAAAACAAAGAAGCAGGATTTAGCTTAATTTTGCAAGAACCAGGACCAGCAGACAGGAGCAAACAGAAAGGAACTGATTACAACGATGCCAGGCACCAGACTGAGAATTCAGGAAGTTAATATAGCAACACCCCTGGACTAATGACCCAGGTGGGTGCCAAACTGAGGAAAGACAATCCCAGAGTCATATCACTAGTGACCACAAGAGGGAGCCAAAAAAGTCTAATTCACAACAAGGTTCACTGTGTTATATCAAGACAAAAGTCAGCACAGCCATCTACCAGGAAATTTTAGAGCACTTCAGGTTTCCTTCTGCGATAAGCTTTTTTGGAGATGGAAATTTCATTCTCCAGCAGGACTTGGCACCTGTCTACACTGCCAAAAGTACCAATTTTTGGTTTAAAAACAACAGTATCACTGTGTTTAATTGACTAGCAAACTAGTCAAGAGGAAGATGTGAGACACCAGACCCAACAATGCAGATTAGCTGAAGGCTGCGATCAAACCAATCTAGGCTTCCATAACACTTCAGCAGTGCCACAGACTGATCGCCTCCATGTCACGCCGCATTGATGCAGTAATTGATGCAAAAGGAGCCCTGACCAAGTATTGAGTGCATTTACTGAATATACATTTCAGTAGGCCAACATTTCGGATTTTAAAATCATTTTTTCAAGCTGGTGTCATAAAGTATTCCAATTTGCTGAGATATTGACTTTTTGGGTTTTCATTGGCTGTTTTCATCAACATTAACAGAAATAAACACTTGAAATACATCATATCACATTTTTCATACTCTATCTAATATACAAGTTTCACTTTTTGTATTGAAGAACTGAAATAAATTAACTTTTCGATGATATTCTAATTTTGGGAGATGCACCTGTAAGATCAACTAATCTTCATTGTGCTATCGGGGGAATAAAAGAATCCACAATATCTATAAACAGACAGATGTGATGGAACACTTAGCTAATTAAAATGAATTTAAATCTCTTGGTGCAGATGAATTACATCCTATGGCACTCAGAGAGTGAGCAGAGGAAATTGCAGAATCACTAGCCAAAATCTTTGAAACTTCTGGAGAACAGAAGTCCCAGAATATTGGAGAAGGGCAAATGATGTCCCTATCTTCAAAAAAGGGAAATAAGATGGAGCAAGGAAATTACAGTAAACCTAACTTCTATAGCAGGAAAGATCTTTGAACAAATTATTAAACAGCATGTATGTAAGTGCTTGAATGAGAATACAGTAGTTAACGAGAGCCACCATTGGTTTGTAGCAATCATGTCATGCCAGACTAATCTAATTTCCTTCTATGATGGAATCTCTGACTGGGTGGATCAGGGAAATGCAATAGACAGAGTAAATCTTCGCTTCATCAAAACATTTGATAAAGTATCTCATACTATCCTTATTGAAATAATGATGAAGTATGGGCTTGACAAGGCTAAGGTTAGGTGGATTCATAACTGGCTCAGTCATAATACTCAAAGGGTACCAATAAAAAGTTGGGCATCTAATTGGATGACTGTTTCAAGTGGGGTACCACAAATCTCCGTCTTGGCCCCAGTGAGTGTTATTCAATAATTTTATAAATGATCTAGATAAGAGAACTGAAGGTTACACTAATTATATTTAGCAATATATATAACAATATAGAAGATAAAGAAAGAAGGATCTAGATAAGCCTGAACAGTGGGCAGTGACTAATAGAGTAGTATTTAACAGTGAGAAATGCAATATTCTAAATCTGGGGAAGAAAAAAAATGACATCTAAAGAATGGGAGGAATAGAACTAAGCAACAGCACATTTGAAAAAGGCATGGGTATACTAATAGATCACAGACTGCACACGAGTCAACAGTGTGATGCAGCAGCAAAAAAGGCAAACACAGTTCTGAAGTGTATTAACAGAAGCATAGAATCTAGATCACGTAAAGCAATTATCCACCTCTACTCCTCCTTGGTCAGAAAAATACATTGAAAAATTGGAGCAAGTTCAGTGAAGATCTACAAGGATGGTGAGCAGAATGCAAACTAGGTCCTAAGAGGAATGATTAAAGTATTTGTAACTGTTTAGCTTGCAAAAAAGAAGGCTAAGAGGACACTTAAGGCTATGTTCACACTTTGCAGTTTTTACTGCGGATCCGCGGCGATTTTGATGCTGCGTGTCCGCAGCAGTTTCCATAGCGTTTACATTAACATGTAAACCCTATGGAAACCGCAAACCGCTGTGCACATGCTGCGGGAAAAACCGCGCAGAAACGCAGCAGTTTAAAACCTGCAGCATGTCACTTCTTTGTGCAGAATCGCTGCGATTCTGCACCCATAGGAATGCATTGAACCGCTTACTTCCCGCATGGGGCTGTGCCCATGTTGCGGGAAGTAAGCGGTTAATGTGCGGGTGGTACCCGGGGTGGAGGAGAGGAGACTCTCCTCCAGGCCCTGGGAACCATAAATAGTGTAAAAAAAAAGAATTAAAATAAAAAATGATGTTATACTCACCTCTCAGCGCTGCCCGCGGCCGTCCGGTCTTCGGTTTGCTGTGCGAGCAGGACCTGTGGTGACGTCGCGGTCACATGACCGTGATGACGCCGCGGTCACATGACCGTGATGTCACGAAGGTCCTTCTCAGCACAGCATCTTTGGAACCGGAGCGCCGGGTGCAGCGCCCAAGAGATCCGGACATCAGAGGGTGAGTATAACCAATTTTTTATTATTTTTATCATTACTATTGATGCTGCATATTGCTGCGTATGCAGCATCAATAGTACAGGAGTAATCCTGCAGCGGAAACCGCGGAACAAACCGCGATAAATCTGCTGGGATAACCGCAGTGGTTTTGCCCTGCAGATTTATCAATTCCGCTGCGGGATAAACCTGCAGAGCACACCGCAAAGTGTGAACATGGCCTAAAGCTGTCTACAAATATCTGAAGGGATGAAGTGATGTCACAGTGTTGAGGCATTATCCTTATTCTCATTTTTACATGGAAATACAAGAAACAATGACAGTGAGGGTGATTGAGCAGGGAGTTGGACTCGATGACCATGGAGGTCCTTTCCAAATCTAACATTTTATGGTTCTGATTCTAAGTATCAATAAACCGGTTAGCCTTTTCCAGCTTGCTCGGGTTATTGCCCAGCTCTTTAGTCCTTAGCAAAGATAGACAACACTGGAGGTATGCGCACCTCTACTCACAGCTAACTATTGGTTAAGATATTTAGATGATATCTTGTGCATCTGGTCAGGCCTCCTTGAGATTCCAAACACCTTTGTCACCACACTTAATGAGGTTAGACCTGAACTTACTTTCACCTGCAACCATGACTTCCTTTGAATTCCGTTTCTAGATACAATTGTACTCAAAAATCTTGATGGCAGGCTTTCCACGGACATTTATTCAAAGCCAACAGACTGGAAAAACTTACTGAATTGCACCAGATGCCTCTCCTGATCCACAAAGATCCACAAAGAATAGCTGTTATTGACTGACCTGAGTTGGAGTAGTGTTATTGCAACCATTAGGTACAGCACCGGCAGATAACATAGTCAAGAATAGCCATTGATCGGAACCTGGAGAAGCAATGTAGTTGAAGGATCAGCAGGTTGCTTAGTCAGGAAATATCCAAGGGTCGTTAAACAGAGTGGCAGAATAATCTTGTAATGAAGCGGCAGGTGAAAGAGACGCTTAACTAAAGGCTGGGAGCTCAATAATCTCGCAAGGAAGGAAGTGGAATTCCTGGTTTAAGTAGGGTGTTCAATCAGGGTGGAGCCAATCAGAAACAAAGGGTGGAGACAATCAGGAACTACACAGGTAATAGTATCTGGATTAGCAAGAAATTTTCCAGTGAGCTGAATAGCTCAGAGGGAAGAGCTGCAGCCTGATGCACTGGAGCTGCTGGGTTCGACACTAACCTTCCAAGATCACAATTCCAAAGAATTTCAATGATAGTAAATGACAAAACTCTATTGCCCACCAGACTTCGTGACATCTCCAACAGGTTCAGGGACAGACCATACCCACCCTCCTTCCTCAAACAGACAGGACCTTGTCCATGCCAAATCCACACACATCTAGAATTAATTGCAGCGGCATACCCTTTCTATATACATATCACCCCTTCATGCCTAAGACTCACAGAATTATCTGTACCTATATCATCTGTACCTATACCTAGTGTATCCCTCCATAGAGGCTTTCAAACAACCTGCCCTAATGTGCAACAGAAGCCCTAGCAACATCAAGGATATTCTCATGAGAGCTGACTCGGGCAGCACAACACTTATACCCACACAACAATTTCCGGGCACCAGAAAGACAGGCACTTTTCCTTGTCTTAGTTGTGCTGCCTGCTCGACTGTCTTGAAATCCAGCAAAGTACATCACCCTAGAACGGAGCACTCATTTCCAATCAAGGGATTCTTCACAAGCAAATGCAATTTTGTAATCTATGTCATCAAATGCCCATGTGGGCTTCTCTATGTGGGCGAAACAATAAAATTTGTCAGAGATAGGATAGCTAGTCATAAGTCTATGATTTGATGTGGCAAAACTTGGCTACCCATTCCTTCCCATTTCTCGACAGCTAAACACACCGTATCACAACTATGGATCCAAGTCCTGAAACAGGTCCCTAGGCCACGTAGAGGAGATAAATCACATTATGCTACTCAAACAGAGAGAATCCACCACCAGTGACACACCTATGCTTTGTTCCTTGCCTTCTATACCTAACTGTTACGATCCGGTGACCTTGGAGCCGCATGAGACGTTCTCTGGAGTAGGTGGTACCTGTACTGACCGCAAACCCTAAACTGACATCGCAACTAGAAGTAGCCGTGGGGTGTACCTAACACGTCCTAGACACCTCGACACAGCCGGAGGACTAAATACCCCTATAGATGGAAATGGGAATTCTATCTTGTCTCAGAGCAGAACCCCAAGGATAGGCAGCCCCCCACAAATATTGACTGTGAGTATAAGAGGAAAGACACACGCAGGCAGAGAACAGGATTTAGCAAAAGAGGCACTTCTAGCTAAATAGAAAAGGATAGGACAGAATTCTAAGCGGTCAGTATTAAAACCCTAAAAATATCCACAGCAGAAAATACAAATATTCTACATCTAACTAAAGACATAGAATGTATATCTGCATCTCCAGAGAATCCAGCATGACTGAAAAATCCAAACAAAGTCTAAGCTGGACAAAAACACAATCAATTGCACTGAATTGTAAAGCACACTGCATGTGTGCTGCAGAGACAAAAAAACAGACACTTATCTTAGCTGAATTGACAGCAGGGCATGAGGAGCCAGACAGAGATGCAATCCCTCCAAGAACAATGGACAACTGGCAAGGACTAATGGATCCTGCACACCTAAATACCTAGTAGAGCTGCAATCAGCAGAAACACCTGCCCTGGATTACAACCCAGAGACAACTGCACTACCACCAACAACCACCGGAGGGAGCCCAAGAACAGAATTCACAACACCTAACTCTTTCCCTCCTTATTCCATAAATCTTCCCATTTGTGCTATATCCTCCCTTTGTCATACCCTGTGTGTTTATGAAACCAGCACCTCACCCTTCACAACCATACTCCTTTCACATACGCTCCACCATCCTCCTCCCCAAGTCCTTTCCTTACTTTCCCTCCTCTGTACTTGGATCCCACAGATTACCAGTAACAAGCCACATACCGATTCCAGTTATCCCTCTTTATTGTTCCATGGCATGCCGCTAACAGGTCTAGCTAATGTGCACATGGGACAGTATTATTCTTGTACAAACACCATCCTTCCAGCATGAGCATCACCAGTCACCCGAACAATGGATAACGTGGTGCACGACACATCACCACTTGACCGCTGCTACCTCTGCCCACACACACCAGTCACTGGGACGCATGCACTGCACAGCACTGCCCCGCTCCCCTGATCTCCATGACCAGGGGTCATGTGGTGCGTGACGCATCACCCCGTGCTCCCTCCCTCCTCCGCCTACAGTACTGAACATCACAACTCTCACAACGCAGATAACAAACAGCACAGCCTCTCCTCTTCCTCCCCAACTTGAGTCACGGTTGGCTCCAGATGCCTGCCACCACCATGACTACTTGACCCCAGACTTCCGGACTGCATCATATAAGGTATACACAGGAGCCACGGGAGCACCCTGACAGCCATCATTGCCAAGGTAATATTATTATGAGTGCCATATCCCTTCTTACATATCCATCCCACTGACTACTCATGTCCTGTATTCCACCTTCCTGGAATCTGCCATACACTTACCCCTGCTGGGATTTCCATATGTCATTTGGACTTTCTATCTTCATACAGGTATATGGTACTTTTGCCTCCTTCTCACCCTTTTGGTCTAACCTTTCCCAACTGGGGTCTCAGCCTTGATTTACACATCTATTGATCTCTATGGTCTCATTCATATTTTTATATATATATATATATATATATATATATATATATATATATATATATATATATATATATATATATATATATATAAATAGCTTGCTACATGTCTAGTGTCAATTGACAACACATTTACAGTTATATTTTTCTAGCACATGACACATATACACTATGCGACATTTGCTGTTGTCTCATCAGATTAATTGCATTGTTTTCATAATAATTTTTTCCAGCTGGGAATCTTTGTCATTCATAGATAATGCAAATATTGTAAATTTTTTTATATACTTTCTATGTTTGTGCACTGACATCCTGTTTTTGTTCCCCCTTCCCCTAGAGCGACAACATGACCAAGGCCTGGGAGCAGGTTGAAAGTATAAAAGTTGCTTATATCGTATATACATTAGCCTTGTATGCCACGTGCTCTTGTCTTGAGCATTAATTAAAAGCATTGACACGAAAACTTTGAGTGTGCGGTGAAAATTTCTCTACCCACTTCGTCTCACAGACACCTAATGAGGCAGGTGAACCATTTTCTATAGCCTGTTCCAAGACCGGGAACTGGAGGTAAGTGAGCAGCTGATCCCACTCAGCTCTTTCTGCTGCTCGTAAAATCCAGACCCATGAATCCGAGCCCATAAAAAAATCCTCTATAAGCGCTGGAGCCTGCTTGTTCATTTCCTACGTCATTGAGGCTTGGTACATCAGAGACATATAACTTCTGTCCAGGACCAGTCCAGCTGACCCCTTACAATATATATTATTAATATAATAATGTATAAATATGTACAGTGTAGAAAATAAGTATTTGATACACTGCTGATTTTGCAAGTTTCCCCACCTACAAAGAATGGAGAGGTCTGTAATTTTTATCTAAGGTACAGTTCAACTGTGAGAGACAGAATCTTAAAAAATTCCAAAAATCACATTGTGAGATCTTTACATAGTTAATTTTCACTTTTTGCACTTAAATAAGTATTTGATACAATAGAAAAACAGAACTTAATATTTGGTACAGAAACGTTTGTTTGCAATTACAGAGGTCCGACATTTCCTGTAGTTCTTAACCAAGTTTGCACACACTGCAGCAGGGTTTTGACCCACTCCTCCTCTCTATACAGATCTTCTCCATCTCTTTCAGGTTTCGGGGCTGTCACTGGGCAACACTGAGTTTCAGCTCTCTACAACGGTTTTATATTGGGTTCAGGTCTGGAGACTGGCTAGGCCACTCCAGGACCTTGAAATGCTTCCTACGGAGGCACGCCTTTGTTGCCTTTTCTGTGTGTTTCAGGTCATTGTCATGCTGGAAGACCCAGCCACGGCCCATTTTCAATGCTTTTACTGAGAGAAGGAGGTTGTTTGCCAAAATCTTGCGATACCGGACCCCATCCCTCCTCCCTTCAAAACTGTGCAGTTGTCCTGTCCCCTTTGCAGAAAAACACCCCCACAGTATGTTGTTTCCCCCAACAATGCTACACAGTTGGGACATGACTCTTGGGCTTGTACTCATCCTACTTCTTCATCAAAACACAGCGAGTGGAGATGATACCAAAATGTTCTATATTTTGGTCTCATCAGACCACATGACCTTCTTCCATGCCTCCTCTGTATGATCCAGATGATCATAGACAAACTTCAAATGGAACTGGTGTGAGCAGGGGAACCTTGCATGCTCTGCAGGATTTTAATCCTGAGCTTGCCTGTCATTCCTTGGAGGTTTTATCATGATGGCAGCCAGCATTCTCTCAGAACATGTCTTTCAGCACTGCTGGTGGTGTCCTGATGGATAAGCCCAGCCGGCTGACCTCTGAAAATGTATACTGCCTAACTTTCATCAAGATGAACAAGTCATGGATCTCCAAGGATTTTCCACCCCAATCGCAGACTGTACAGACTAGGTGTTGACTAGATGTTTTTAGTGTGATGCATTGATATTGCATAATTGCAGTCTGTAACATCTTTAGTGGGGTTTCTGTGCCTGCTGTTGCTGCTGCTGCTGCAGACGTTAACACTAATTTTTGGAAATGTGAACACTCTTGATTGGGTGTCCATCTGCTGGGTTAGCTGTAGCATTACACTCATCTGACGTTGCAGGAACAAAATCGGACGGATTTTAAAATCGCTTGAGTGTCTCCTTATGCTATTTATACTCTGGTGAAATTGATGCCACTTTGGTGGTGTCAGAACCTAATTTGATGTGTTTTGGCAGCTTTTGGCCCTATTGAAGGTGTTGTGTATGTGTTTGATTTTGACTCCCATTGACTCCAATGGCTTTCAGCTATGTTCGGCGAATATTCTCCTAATAATTTGACAAATATTGCAAAATTGTCGATCGTAATCCGAACCGAATATTGAAATATTTTCCCATCTCTAATTTTTACCTCCCATCCACAATCTACCACAAATGTCCACAATCTTTCTAACCTTATATCCATTCTTCCAGCCACCACAACCCCAGTCCATCAAACAGGAGTTCTATGGAACCCTCGCTTTTTCTGCAACAAACTTTCATACATGAACTTTTTATTATTAACAAACTCTCCTTCCTCGATATCTCTGAAACCTGGCTCACCCCCTCTGACACAGCCTCTCCAGCTGCACTTTCTTATGGTGTATTCCACCTTTCTCACACTCCTCGCCCCAGCAGCAAGCATGGTGGAGGAGTTGGTTTTCTCCTGTCACATAACTGCTCCTTCATCCATATTCCACTGTCACCCTAAGTTATTCTTCCTTCTTGTGAGGTGCACTCTGTGTGCATTCACTCCCCCTCCAACCTCCAACTGGCTGTCAGTTACCATCCCCAGAGCCAGCCACCACCTTCTTCGACCACTTCACTTCCTGGCTAGTTCATTTCCTTTCCACTGACATCCCCACATCATAGTGGGTGACTTCAACATCTGCATTGACACTTCCCACTCAGCTGTCTCTAAGCTTCTATCTCTTACTTCCTCCTTCAGCCTCGCTCAATGCTCTTCCGCAGGCACTCACAAAGAAGGCCACACACTGGACCTCACCTTCACCCACCTCTGTTCCCTATCTAACCTCTCTAACTGACCTCTCTAGCTTGCCTCTTTGTCATTCTGACCACAACCTACTTACAAACTCTTCTGTCTAGTTATCTAATGTGTATTCTGTGGTGACTCAGGAAGGGGTGGGTGGGAAAGGTTTCATTTTAGGTGATCATGGAAACATCTCCCTTAACAGATAATACTTTCCATTAGATCATAACAACCCCAATTTTATCTGTCTAATTAGAAAATATTTTTTATGTCTTCTAAACTTTTAGCATTTTCTTAAAATATGTAGTGATGTCATTAAGCATTTCATAGTCCTCCCCAAAGTGTAACAGGATATATTTTATATAATAAAATTGGAGCATTGCACCATCTGGAAACTATGTTCTGTGAGTTCTTTAGTATAAACAAAAGGTTAATGCACTTTAGAGAACCATTTATAAAAGAAGGTGTGCTTCAGTGCTTATTCTGATTTTATTACTTCTAGCAGAGTTTCTTTTTTCTATTAAAATGATGGTAAAAATTCTTATTCTTGTTTGAATAGGCTTAGGTATTTTCCAATGTAGATTTACTCTGACACAAAATATCAGAAATACATTTAATTTAAGCTCAAAAAAGATAAACACCTGGTATAACTTCTTAAATGATTGCCAAAGGGTCATGGCAACCAGAAGTCAAATGCTAATGTAGGAGAGCTAAATTGATATTCTGGCCTAGAAGAATTGCTTTTCATAGAGAGCAACTTATAATAGTGCATCTGATATAACATGCACAGTTTTTCTTGTGGAGGTGCTCATAAAATATTTGACAGATAGACATTATATGTATGTCTTTTGAAACTGCAAGCATTTGGAAGTACATTAGGGCCTCATAAAAATCTATGGCTGGCATTAGAGGTATGTAACTGTAATGCAGGTGTCTGGATGCAATGAACAGAGATCACGAGGTGGGAATCAGACAGGGGTTGATATAATACTATTTATACACATCAGTAACTTTAAACAATTATTGTTAGTAACTATGCAAATCAACAGTAGAAAGAATAATGATAAGTTTAGAATAACAAAGAAAGTCATTATTTATCGTTAATGTTCTTTTCACAAAAACTAGTGCGGTCAGTCATGAAAGTCACCACGTAAGCTCTCTCTGAAGCTCTGGCCCTAACGGGAGTCACTGGATTTTCCTGGTAGGCCACAAGTCTCTTTCTAATGTATTTTATCAAAACCCATTGAGCCTCTCACACACCAACCGGCCCCCTGCCAGCCTGTAATCCTAGTCCCAGCTGACCCCAACACCATAGATGATAGCTGGAAGTGATGGCCCTGTTCACTAGCTCTTTCTCCACAAATGTCAGCGGGGCTCGCCTGTCACAGTCTACTCACAGATCTCTGATGCTCGGGGAGTAGAAGACTATGCCTCGGCTCTTGACGGGCAACATAGGGCCTCAGGGGCTTGACCAGTTCAGGGCACAGATCCTGGCTGTGACCAGTGCAGGTGGTACTTTGAGGTCTTCTGCAGGGAATCCGTCCTTGTCCGGCGGTATCTGGCACCTGCATGGCGCAAACTCCCACTGAGGCCTGTAATGCTGGTCTCAGCGGTGTCTCTTGGGCATGTGAGCTCTGCTCTTTTCCCGGGCGCCAAATCTCCTCGTGGTGTGATGCGCAGGGCTTTTTATATCAGAGAAGTCCTTCCTTTGGGTCACCTAATCCAGTCCCTCACACGAAGTTGCTCCCATTGCAAATCTTCCAGGAAAATTTGGTTCTGCTTGATTTTGGCTGGCGAGCAGATGGCAGTCTTCCTCAATTATGGCACATCCTGCAAGAGTTCTTCAAGGATATCATTCCTCCTACCTTTTTAGTTTTTTTTGCAAGTGGAATTCATTCAAGTTCAAAGTTTCCCCACAGCAGGTTGAGTTCAGCCAACAGTTGAGAGCATTTTATCTGGGACCAGACAAATTCATCCTGAGCATACCAGTTAGGGGGATCCCCACATTGTCCCACTCAGACCTGTGGAGCTCTTCCTGTAGAGGCGAGTCTGGGGTATTTGGAGACTCAGCCACTGGAGATTGTAAGTTGACTCCTGGTTAATTTTCTGTTCCATTCCAATTTCTCCATCAGGTTTAAGACTGAGTTATCTGGGTGGATTTTCTCAGTACTTGATAGGATACCACATCCCAATGGTTATCCAGCTTGCTCTCGGGTCGCTTAGACAGCACCAACACATGGTTTCATGGCTGAAGTTGTCCACATGGCATTAGGAATCGACTTGAATGTTTCACTACCCGAAACTTCTGTTCAAAGAGCTTCCTTGCCATCTGAAGTCAGTGTCAAACTTAGTGAAGTGATCAGTCATCACAAAGTAATACCTGTAACCTCTACATGAAGTTCTAATCATCATATAGTTGATCATCAGGACCTTCAAAGGCACAGAGATTCAGATAGCCTGAATAGGAGCTCTCTATTCCATGGTTTGTTCAGCTAGCATCGGCGATATCTTCTGCAAATTCCTTTGACCTCATGCCACAGTTGAGGCCAGAATACTAGTCATTTCAACCATCAAAATGTCTTCTCTACACCAAAGTGGGCACCGCTCTCATGAGCTTCTTTAGCCAGCTGCATTACCAGTGCTTCTGGAGTCACTACTTGCAAGGTACATCGAACTCTCAAGGTAGATGAGTCCTTCGGCATAATAAGCCATCTTTCAGGAAGAGCCTTTCCCATTGACCCAAGATTTGCAGGGTACTTGGAGGTAAATCAACCCTAGCTTCCTGATCAGGCCTTTGTCCCAGAACGACCCATTTCCTCAGCCTTGCTAGCTCTTGATCGGACTGTTGCAGGGGTATCCATTCATCTTTTGAGAGGCCAAGAATTTGGGTTGGTGTAGACTTATTTCTAGACTCCTGAGTTGTTACTAAAGCCATGGAGAACTGCATATAACCCGTGATCTCGTCACCTTCAAGCTAGTCATCAATGTCTGTTTTTGATCGAGTTTTGGGTGACTCGAGTCAAGGCATCTGCATGAGTGTACTGGTTATTTAGACATCCTCATGACTCACCACTGTTCTAATGCTCCCAGCTTGCATTTTCTAGGTGAGCCAGGGGGTTATTCTCAATCCACATGTGTGTTTTGACCCCGACAAATACTCTGCACATTTCTTGGTCATGGCCCATACTAGCACCAGCAACTCCAGTTTAAATGAACTGTAATTGTCCGGATTCTTCTCTGTGTCTCTTAGTGACATACTGGCATCAGCAATCACTCAATCTCTCCCTTTTTGTACCTGAGCCAATACCAGCCTCAGTCCATATTGGCTTCCATCAGTGTACAGCACGAAGGGCTGCGAGAAGTCAGTGTAGGCCAAGATTGGGGCATCTGCCAGTGTCATCTCCAATGCCTGAAACACTTTCTCCTGCCATGGGCCCCACTGATTGGGTTGACATTTGGCTCCCCAGGTCGTACCCAGCAACAACTCGTTGAGTGGTCACCTTCTCAGTGGTGGGGTAAACTCACATGCTAGGCACAATGTGTTCCAGGTATTCATCTTCCTGCTTGAATAGGTGACACTTCTGGGGCTCAATTTTTAACCCATGCTTTTGAAGCCAATCCAGCACTTGCTCCAGCCAGTTAAGATGCTCTTAAAACGTGGCGGAATAAATAATTATGCCATCCAAATATATCAAAGTGGCTTTGCAGTTCAGATACCCGAAGCATCTATCCTTGAAATGCTGAAAGATTCCTGGTGCATTCATCAGTTCGAAATACATTAGGTTCAACTCGAACAGGCCTATAGGGAGGGCAAAGGCTGTCTTCGGGCAGGTTTTTCTCAGCTATCAGGATGTGCCAGTAGCCACTGATCATGGATCACACCATGGCGCATCATGCGAGCCAATAGTTCTTTCACCTCCTGGTACATCTGAGGTGGAATCTGCCAATACCTCTCTCAAATGAGAGCAGTGGTTCCTATAGAGATCTTGTGCTGAATAGCCTGGGTGCACCCAAAGTCATCTTCATGCTGTGCAAACACCCCTCAATATTACTGTAATAACTGCTCAACCTGTCCAACTTGCCTCTAGGAAAACTCCATGAGGTTGGTCTCCATCTGTTCCAAGAGGTGACGTCCAGCCAGTGGTTCGCCTTTGTTCTCATGACTATCGAGCGATACCTCTAGGGTGTATGGGTCCATCAGCTTTGGTTAGATGTCCTGGTATTATACAAACTTGGGCCACTTCTTGTCAGGGCCTCAACTACAGACTTGCTCAACTTAAGTTTATAGCGTGCACAGGTACTCATCCCTGTCGCACAATGGCCAGGGTGCAGGCAACCAATAATCCAGAGATTGCTTCTTCTCCCTTGATAGGATCAATCTGGACATCCACACCCTTTAAGGATACATGTGCCAGCACCAGCATAGTGAGTACAGTCTGTCCCATCGGCAATGTCACTGTGGCATCGGGCGGTATCAATACTTTGCCAATATACTGGGAGGGAGCAGGTAACTTTAGAATTTTTCTGAGTCGCACGAGTTGCTGAAACACTTTGCTGGCCGGGTCATGAGTAGTACAAGTCTAGTTGTTTTTATCAGGGCCCTCAGTCAAGAATTGTCCCACTTCTTTTAGAACATTCATGCCCAGGGGTACAATGGGTCCTCTGCCTATGGACCCCTTTGTCAGAACTATCCTTTTCCGGCTCAGATCTTTTTCTCACACCTGTACAGACATCCACACTATTACCGCTACTGAAATAAGCAGTTTGTCAGGACTCTGAACATTTTGTTTAATTTTTGTGCATTACTGCCCTTTTCAAAGATGGCGTCTTTAGTCTCATGTGCACTGTGTCTTCCTGCTATAAAACTCCACCCCAGCCTTCAGTCGGTGCTAGAGTATTCTGCCTTGCATCTAGCTCCTGATGACTCCCTGGCTTTGCACCTGCACCTGCTCCTGCTACTGTGAACCTGTGTGGTGATCCTGCTACTCAGCTCTGAGTTTCTGCTGCATACATCGGTTTCCAGTAATTCTCCATCTGGCTGCTTGTGTTTGTTTCCATCTGCATTTGCTGGACATGTAAGCTGTTGCTGCTCTGCTTAAACCTGAGACTTTTACCCAGGCCTCCCTGGATGTGCTAAGATATTATTTGAACTGCCTTATAAGCATATCTATCTGTGTTTGGACTAAAACAAGGACTTATTTGTGTCAAGTGTACTCAAGAATAATTGTGCTTCATAGACTTTCTGCGTGATTGCATTTTCCTCTGAAGTTTCCTGTAGACTGTTAAGCTGCGTATAATATTTACACCGTGTTGTGGACTTGAGTTTCTCTCTGCACCTGTTTGAATCACTGTGTGATAATATAGACTTTACCACTTATAAAACTGTGTACTGTAGTTGTCTTGTTCCATGCAAAGAGTCTCCTGAGTTATCCCCTATAATTATTACAGGATACTCTAGCCTCAAAAGAGGAGACTGCTGGAACAATGACTGCAGAGAGCAGATTAGAGCAGGTGTTTTCCATAATTAGATCGCTGCAGAAAGATGTGGAAGGTCTGCAAAAGAAGTTTGGACAAACTTTGCAGGACTTAAGCACCCGCATGGCAGCCCAGGAAAACAAACTTGCTGGCATAGAGTCCCAGTATGGACGGGCTTTTCAGGACATAAGCACGCAAATGGCTGCACAAGCGACTTTACCATCTGGGCAACTGCCACCAGCTAGCCCACCTAAGTTGCCCCCATTCAGATTTAATGGTGATCGTGACAAATTTTGTGGCTTTGTGAATCAATGTATGCTATTTTTTGATGTGCATGCTGACCGTTTTCCTAATGATAGATCCAAAGTATTGTGTGTAATAATGCTGCTGACCACACGAGCGCTCGCCTGGGCAAATCCAATGATTGAGTCTCGTGACCCGCGGTTAAATAATTTGGACAATTTTTTGGCTGCTATGGCATTAATGTTTGATGACCCTAATCGCCGTGCAACTGCTGAATCTGCTTTATTGTCTTTACGCCAGGCTAAACGTTCTGTTATTGAGTATGCTACTGAATTCAGGAGATTAGCGGTAGATACTAATTGGGACAGTTATGCACAATTGCCTATTTTTAAAAGAGGTGTGTCTAGTATTGTAAAAGATGAACTAGCTTGCTCTGAGTCACCACAAGAGCTAGAGACATTTATACAGCATTGTGTGCGCATTGACATTCGCCTTACTGAGCATAGGCAGGAGAAGTTTGCTGCATATAACCGTATTTCTAACTTTTCCCTTCCTTCCAAAAAGCCTGCAGGTAAAACATCTCGAGAGGTAGAGGAGGTGCCCATGCAAATTGATTCTGTTCAGAGGCGCGAGAGTAATGAGCGCCGGGAGCATAGCCTTTGAGAAAGTCTATGTTTCTACTGGGGCCAGTCTGACCACTTTCTAATCAACTGTCCCAAGCGTCCCAAGCGGCCTAACAAGGTGCTAGCAGCAGTAGGGGAGTATGACAACTATGATGATAAATCTGACATCTCTGAATGTAGCCTGCCTTTAAATGCTGTATTCCATTCACTTTCTATGACTTCACCAGCCAAGGAGCTAAATGAAAAGAACTCTCACTGTTCTCTCCCAATTAAGATCCTGTGTACAGGACAGTGGATTTCCAGTGCAGCTATGATTGACTCTGGTGCAGGTGGCAATTTTATGGATATTCCATTTGCCAAGGAACATGGTATTGAAATTTAGCAAAGAGCCTCTCCAATTACCATGGAAACAGTGGATGGGTCACCTTTAATCTCCGGGCCTGTGGATCAGGAGACCGTACCCCTTGAGATTTTGTTGGAGCCTAATCATCAAGAGCAACTCTCTTTCTTGTTAATATCTTCTCCTCATTTTCCTGTGATTTTAGGCATCCCTTGGCTGCGTTCTCAGAATCCAACTATCAACTGGGAGACCAAGGAGATTATCTTTCCAACAAGGAGCAACTCAGCATTAACTGAAGCTGTCCCCGAGTCCACAGCTACGGAACCACCGGTACAGGTATTTACTTTACCTTCAGGATATAAAAAGTTCTCTGACATCTGTGACAAGAAGAATGCAGATCAGCTTCCTCCACACAGGCATTATGACTGTCCCATTGAGCTGCTTCCTGGGGCAGCAGGGGAACCTATATTTTTTTAAAGAAGAAGGATGGGTCCCTGAGACCCTTTGTGGACTATCGAGAGCTCAATAAGGTAACCGTACGGAATCGTTACCCTTTGCCCCTGATTCCCGAATTACTGGAAAGAGTCCGCCATGCTAAGGTGTTCTCTAAACTGGATCTTCGTGGGGCTTATAATTTGGTGAGTATTCATCCAGGGGATGAGTGGAAGGCAGCATTCCGATGCCGGTATGGACACTTTGAATATCTCGTGATGCCCTTCGGGCTTTGTAATGCCCCTGCAATATTTCAACACCTTGCTAATGACATTTTCAAAGATTTGTTGGACCAGTTTGTGGTGATCTATTTAGACGATATTCTAATCTTTTCTGACTCTCTACAGGAACATGAAGAACATGTCAAAGCTGTTTTAAGACGTCTAAAAGAGAACCATCTGTATATCAAGCCAGAGAAATGCGAGTTCCATCGTTCTGAGATACAGTTCTTAGGTTATATCATCTCTCCCCAGGGGCTGAACATGGAATCTGGTAAGATTCAGGCTATCCTTGACTGGCCGGTACCCAGGAACATTAAGGAGGTGCAACGTTTTATTGGTTTTGCAAATTTCTACAGACGTTTTATTCGAAATTTTTCTGATATTGTCCGTCCCATTACTTCCTTGACAAAGAAGGAAAAGCCCTTTAAGTGGTCATCACAGGTTCACGAAGCTTTTGATCGGCTTAAGATCTGTTTCACCTCAGCACCACTGTTGATACACCCAGATTCAACACTTTCTTTCATTGTGGAGGTGGATGCTTCTGATAATGCTTTGGGGGCTATTCTCTCCCAAAGAACTGGAGAGAAGGGTCTGCTACATCCTTGTGCTTTCTTTTCCCGTAGACTAACCTCAGCAGAGAAGAATTACGATGTGGGAGACAAGGAATTGCTGGCTATTATTGCGGCTTTCAAGGAATGGAGGCATCATCTGCAAGGAGCTGCACAACAGATCGTAGTGCTTACTGACCATCGCAATTTAGAGTTCCTCAGATCCGCTAGATGTCTTTCTCCTCGTCAGGCTCGTTGGAATTTATTTTCAAATCAATTTAATTTTGTTATCTTGTACCGTCCAGGTTCTCATAATGGGAAGGCTGATGCTTTATCCTAAATCCATGCTGCGGATTCCGTACCTGGAACCCCATCCAAGACCATTCTATCTGATGCCAATTTCATCAAAGTTATCCACGATCAGGACTTGTGGAAGAAGTGCAGGGAGGCTTATGATGGTGATGCATTTCTGGCCAACCCACCTGTTGATATTAATCTTGTCTTTAAGGATGGCATGTGGTTCAGAGATCGACGTACCTATGTCCTTGAGGCCGTCCGTCTGCAGATCCTCAATTTGGTACATGACTCCAAGTTGGCTGGTCACAGGGGGGTACAGAATACACAAGAGTTCCTGAGCCAACTCTTCTGGTGGCCAACTTGCCTGAAGGATACTAAGGACTATGTTCTCTCTTGCGAGGTATGTGCTCATTACAAGACTCCTCGTGTGGCACCTGCGGGTGTCCTGCAACCATTACCTGTTCCGTCCCAACCTTGGGGGTCTATATCAATGGACTTTATTGTGGAGCTGCCTACATCGGGGGCATGAATACAATCATGGTATTAGTTGATCGCCAGACTAAAGCCGCTCATTTTGTTCCATGCACCGGCCTCCCCTCAGCTAAGGATACAGTGAACTTGGTTATTCAGAATGTCTTCCGGCTGCATGGGGTCCCGGATGAGATCATCTCTGACCATGGCGTACAGTTCACTTCAAGATTCTGGAAGGGGTTTTGCTCTGCACTCAATATTAATGTCTGTCTCTCTTCCACTTACCATCCCCAGACAAATGGTCAGACTGAGCGTACCAATCAGACATTGGAACAATATCTAAGATGCTATGTTAGCCATCTCCAAGATGATTGGTTGGAATTACTGTCGTTAGCTGAATTTTCATACAATAATTCCCAGAGCGCCTTCACTAAGTTCACTCCTTTCTTTGCCAATCTGGGTTATCATCCATGTATCTTACCTAGGTCTCTGATTAATTCTCTGGTTCCAGTAGTTAAGGAAAGGCTGACTGAGATGAGGCAAAATCTGGAGGTTCTGAAGGAATCCCTGACCACGGCTCAAGAATGTTATAAGAGATCGGCTGATAGATTCCGTAAACCTGCACCCATGTTCAAGGTAGGAGATTCCGTGTGGTTATCAACTAAGAATCTGAAGTTAAACGTTCCTTCACAAAAACTTGGACAGAAATTCATTGGCCCTTTTAAGATCAACGGTATTGTGAGCTCTGTGGCCTGCCGTCTGAAGCTGCCTAGGACTATGAAGGTACACCCAGTTTTTCATGTATCTTTACTAAAGCCTGTATCTCCTAATACCTCCCAGGAATGTGTTGTACCACCTCCGCAGACTGTGGTGATTGATGGGCAAGAACAATTTGTGGTGGAGGAAATTATTGATTCCAGGACTCGCAGGAATCAGCTCCAATATCTTATAAGATGGCAGGGATATCCCCCTGAGGAAGACTTTTGGGAACCTGTGGAAAACATCAATGCCCAACAGAAGATCTCTCGTTTTCATCAAAGATTCCCTGAGAAACCAGGTCCAGGATCATCCTGAGGCCGCTTCTAAGGAAGGAGTAATGTCAGGACTCTGAACATTTTGTTTACCTTTTGTGCATTACTGCCCTTTTCCAAGATGGCGTCTTTGGTCTCATAAAACTCCACCCCAGACTTCAGTCTGTGCTAGAGTATTCTGCCTTGCATCTAGCTCCTGACGACTCCCTGACTTTACACCTGCACCTGCTCCTGCTACTGTGAACCTGTGTGGTGATCCTGCTACTCAGCTCTGAGTTTCTGCTGCATACATCGGTTTCCAGTAATCCTCCATCTGGCTGCTTGTGTTTGTTTCCATCTGCATTTGCTGGACTTGTAAGCTGTTGCTGCTCTGCTTAAACCTGAGACTTATACCCAGGCCTCCCTGGTTGTGCTAAGATATTATTTGAACTGCCTTATAAGCATATCTATCTGTGTTTGGACTAAAACAAGGACTTATTCGTGTCAAGTATCCTCAAGAACAATTGTGCTTCATAGACTTTCTGCGTGATTGCATTTTCCTCTGAAGTTTCCTATAGACTGTTAAGCTGCGTATAATATTTACACCAAGTGTTGTGGACTTGAGTTTCTCTCTGCACCTGTTTGAATCACTGTGTGATAATATAGACTTTACCACTTATAAAACTGTGTCCTGTAGTTGTCTTGTTCCATGCAAAGAATCTTCTGAGTTATCCCCTATAATTATTACACAGTTGGTTAGCTGCTACTAGTAGGATGGTGATTTCATTTCTGTAACGAGCAACTTTGGGAAAATCCATTAAGCAAGGAATGTGTTGCCCATTGAATTAGCCCAGGTAATGGGTCTCTCGGAGACAATATCCTCAGAGCTCTCTCTTGTGCCCTCTTAGGTTCGAAACTCCATGGTATGCTTCATGACCATATGGCGCGTTAGTTTAAAGGGTGCCCCCGTCTCCTCCTTTCATGACTCGGGCAGTCTCTTGAAATATGCCCCCTTCAACTGCAGGTCCAACACTCTGGCTCGCATTCCGCTAATGGGCTTCGTACACAAACAACAACCTAAAGGACTCGAATGCAAAAAACGAATCAGAAAAAAGCAGTCTTACCCAATCCTACAGTGACACGCTGCTCCCCGTGAACTTGGGAAGATTGCTGAGCATATCCCTCAAGGGAATGTTTCCCTTGCCAGGCTCAATCACAAACTGGTTTGAAATTTCTGTGTCTGAATGTTGCATCCTGCCGACTACGACAAATGTAATGCAGGTGTCTGGATGCAACAAACGGAGATCATGAGGTGGGAAACAGAAAGGGGTTGGTAGAATTCTATTTCTATACAGTAGTTACACAATTAGTGTTAGTAACTATGCAAATCAACAGTAGGAAAATAACAATAAGTTTAGAATAACCAAGAAAGTCTTTCACTATTTAATGTTAATGTTTTTTTTCACAAAAGATGGTGCGCCCAGTCTTAGAAATTACAGCACTGTTCACTCAATCTGTTTCTCCGCAATTGCTGGCAGACCTCACTTGTCACAGTCTCCTCACGGATCTTTTCGGCTTGACCATCAGCGAATTGTCTTATGCTCAGGGCAGAGAGGACTAGACCTCGACAAAATTAGGTTCTGCTTGATTTCAGCTGGCCAGCAAATGGCGGTCTCTCTTCATTAACTGCACATTCTGCAACAGTTCTTCAGAGATATCACAGCTTCTTATTATATACAGTAACATCAGCCATTCCTAGTGTAAATTGGCATTTTTTGACCATTGTATCATGCCATTTATTCAGGGTTTGAGTAAGAAGTGGTTGAGAATGGGAGGCAACTGTCCCCAGCAAGACCCTATACAGCTCTAGGCTTGGTGGTCTGGATAATTTGTGGTTGCCCATATTTACAATCAAGAACTGCATTAATAATGCCAGTACTTTGTTATCAATCCAGTTTCCGAGGTTACAAGTGTAGCACCCTAAATGTTTCTGTGTGATTTTGTAATATGTTATCATTTGGAGCTTCACTTTTAAATTTGACCATGGCCAAATGATGTCTAAAACAGGTTCTAAGGGTCAGCCTACACTGTTTATTACTTCATTAGTTTTCAGATCCCCCTTATTCAGCCTGATCAATGTTTTAGAAAATTATTTTGTCAGAGTGTAAGTCTCAGTAATATAGGCTGGATGTTTGCATCCTGTTGCTGAGGTTTACAATAGATAAATCATCACAGCTTTTATCCTGTGGTTTACTCTTCATGTGCTTTACTTCTTTTCTAGAGACTGTTTTGTTTGTGCATTTTGAGATACTCCCACCATAGTACACAAAGTAGAGATCTGTGTACAATCCAACGGACTTTTACAAATTTAGCAAAACAGTAGCTAGATGAAGGACTTACAGACACTTTGCATCTGCATCATGCTGGAATTTTTTTTAGTAAAGACTATTTAGAAAATTGATGCGTTTGGAATATGGAAACTAAATGGACAATAATAATAAAATCTGTGTGGAAATGTGCATTTATTTTAAGCATTTTGTTGCACCTCCATTAATTAGGCAATCTATAGTGTATCATTTCAACATTGTTATTTAAGCAATTATGGAAGTGGCATTTCATCACTGTACTGTATACAGTAGTACTGCACATTGCACCATACAACCAAAGTCAGCCCTGTAGAAGATTGTGAGTGTATTTTTATATGCATAAGCAGTCCCATGGGAAAATCACATATGATAAATGTATATTACCCCTCATTCATAGGGGTTGTCCTTACCTTTGCCTCTGAAGTGTGAATACAGACAGATGACTAAATTAACTTTATTTCTCCTAAAATAATCTGATTTATATTAAACCTTGTAAGTAATTATTTTATATATATATAGTCATGGCTGAAAGTGTTGGCACTAGTGTTGAGCGATACCGTCCGATACTTGAAAGTATCGGTATCGGATAGTATCGGCCGATACCCGAAAAGTATCGGATATCGCCGATACCGATACCCGATACCAATACAAGTCAATGGGACACCAAGTATCGGAAGGTATCCTGTATGGTTCCCAGGGTCTGAAGGAGAGGAAACTCTCCTTCAGGCCCTGGGATCCATATTAATGTGTAAAATAAAGAATAAAAAAAAAAAATATTGATATACTCACCTCTCCGACGCAGCCTGGACCTTACCGATGTAACCGGCAGCTTCCGTTCCTAAGAATGAGCGCTTGAAAGACCTTAGATGACATCGCGGCCTGTGATTGGTCGCGTGAGCGGTCACGTGACCGCCACGCGACCAGTCACAAGCCGCGATGTCATCTAAGGACTTTCAAGCGCTTGAAAGACCTTAGATGACGTCGCGGCTTGTGATTGGTCACGTGGCGGTCACGTGACCGCTCACGCGACCAATCACAGGCCGCGACGTCATCTAGGGTCTTTCAAGCGCTCATTCTTAGGAACGGAAGCTGCCGGTTACATCGGTAAGGTCCAGGCTGCGTCGGAGAGGTGAGTATATCAATATTTTTTATTTTTATTCTTTATTTTACACATTAATATCGATCCCGATACCGATTCCCGATATCACAAAAGTATCGGATCTCGGTATCGGAATTCCGATACAGCAAATATCGGCCGATACCCGATACTTGCAGTATCGGAATGCTCAACACTAGTTGGCACCCTTGAAATTGTTCCAGAAAATGAAGCATTTCTTCCAGAAAATTATTGCAATTACACATGTTTTATTATACAAATCTTTATTCTTTATTTCTTTTGTGGTCTGGACAAAATAAATGGGACCTTTCCAAAAAAGGGGTAAACAACTTTGTATCATGCATGAAGTGCTCATTCAGACTCACCTGTGAGATGATAGAATTGATTTTCATGATTCTGGTCCATCCGCCAGGTCAGCAATCTACAAAAAAAAGTTGCACTCTGTCATGCTAAAGCATGTAGACATGGAATATATGAAATATGGATAGCAAAACTGCTCTGGATAATAAGAAAAAATGTAGAAGCTTTTCACATCATTTGGCCAATTCATGCATGCCCAGCAACCAACCACAAGGTTGTCTCACACTGCTGGGACCCTATGTGTCTAGTGTAAATACCTCTCTTAGGCTAAAGTCTGAATTCTTGGGTAAATGTGGATACCGCTCTCAAACGCCTGTATTTATGGGTAGGTAGGATCCTGCTCTAATTAAAACTGCCGCATGCTGAAGGGTGGATTTCTCGGTCAGAGAGCTAACAAATAAATAACAAAAGACTGACTGGCACTTCCAAGACAATGTGAACAGGTGCATACAAGGAGCAGCCACCTCTATATACAATATACAAAATAAGTTGCTCTCTTTCGTGCTAAAGCATGTAGACATGGAATATATGAAATATCAATAGCAATACATATCTGGATAATAGGAAGAAAATGAGATGCTAGGCACATAATTTGGCCAATTCATGCATTCCCAGCAACCAACAAGGTGATCTCACGCTGCTGCTATGTGTCTAATGTGAATACCTCTCTTACGATAATGTCTGAATTCCTGGGTAAATGTGGATACCTCTCTCAAAAGCCTGTATTTATGGGTAGGTGAGTTAAGCATGACAGAGTGCAACTTTTTTTGTATATTGTATATGAAGGTTGCTGAGCATGCATGAATTGGTCAAATTATGTGCTAAGCGTCTAAATTTTTTCTTACTATCCAGAGCAGTATTTGTTAGGTGTCGAATTCCCGCTGCTACACAGGAGGAATCTCGAACCATGTCCACTGCGGTCTCCCATTCCTCCTCAGCTGCAGAGGAGCCTGCTCAGCAGAGACGTCAGTCCCAGCATCTTGCTCAGGCTGATGCTGAGCATTTGGTTACTGCTACCATTCCATGCTCAGCTAATGTAACCAGCATTAATCAGCGGCGAGCAGATGCTCCAGGGACTAAGTTCTGATTTTTGTCAACTGAGCATGCCCGAGGGACGACCTCTTATTGGAGCTCGGGGGTCACATGCTCAGGTCCTGAAGAGGCCCTGATTGGACCACTGGGAAGTTCCCAGAAGGACGCAGCTATAAAAGGTTCACATGGCCACTTGGCCATGTGCTAGTATAAATCTAAATCGTGTGTGTGTGGATGTGTATATGCAATCTGATGAAAGCTTCTAATTGATCCCCTTCCCTAGTGTTGTTGTCGGAGTGTGGGTGATTGGAGCTAACTAGCTCCAGATTGTGCCATCTAGCACTAAGCAAGACAGTACTGCATCTAAAGCAGCGTCCGTCAGAGCGGCGCCGTGCGTAAATAGTGCGCTTTCCTGACCCAAGCTTAGGGTAGTTAGTGGCATCCGGCAGAGCGGCGCTGTACGCACATAGTCCGGTAAATCTCTTGTTTAGTTTCTCTTTTGGCACCACGGTTGCAGCCCCAAACGCTAGTGGGTCTAGAGGGACTCTAACCCTGTGTGCTTGGGCAGGGTCCTGTGACCAAAACACTAGCGTTCACACTGCGGTATTGTGACCCTGTGATGCAACATACCGTGTGAAGTTAACCTGCATGTGTTCACGTTATACCGTCATACATTGTCATTACTAAGCAGAAAGTGTCATCTCTGCACGGTGGACCCTGAGCTGCGAACACACCTTATATCCTCTTTAATATTATTTGATGCATTCCGCCAGCCCTAAGAGTATTGCTATTCATATTTCATATACAGTAAAGACCAAAAGTTTGGACACAACTTCTCATTTAAAGATTTTTCTGTATTTTCATGACTATGCAAATTGTACATTAACACTGAAGGCATCAAAACTATTAATTAACACATGTGGAATTATATACTTAACAAAAAAGTGTGAAACAACTGAAATTATGTCTTATATTATAGGTTCTTCAAAGTAGCCACCTTTTGCTTTGATGACTGCTTTGCACACTTTTGGCATTCTCTTGATGAACTTCAAGAGGTAGTCACCGGGAATGGTCTTCCAACAATCTTGAAAGAGTTCTCAGAGATGCTTAGCACTTGTTGGCCCTTTTGCCTTCACTCTGCGGTCCAGCTCACCCCAAACCATCTCGATTGGGTTCAGGTCTGGTGACTGTAGAGGCTAGGTCATCTGGCCTGGCTCTCCATCACTCTCCTTCTTGGTCAAATAGCCCTTACACAGCCTGGAGGTGTGTTTGGGGTCATTGTCCTGTTGAAAAATAAATGATGGTCTGACTAAACGCAAACCTGATGGAATAGCATGCCACTGCAAGATGCCTTGGTAGCCATGCTGGTTCAGTATGCCTTCAATTTTGATTAAATCTTCAACAGTGTCACCAGCAAAGCACCCCCACACCATCACACCTCCTCCTCCATGCTTCACGGTGGGAACCAAGCATGTAGAGTCTATTCGTTCACCTTTTCTGCGTTGCACAAAGACATGGTGGTTGGAACCAAAGATTTCCACTGGTCTAATGTCCATTCCTTGTGTTCTTTAGCCCAAACAAGTCTCTTCTGATTGTTGCCTGTCCTTAGCAGTGGTTTCTTACCAGCTATTTTACCATGAAGGTCTGCTGCACAAAGTCTCCTCTTAACAGTTGTTGTAGAGACGTGTCTGCTGCTAGAACTCTGTGTGGCATTGACCTGGTCTCTAATCTGAGCTGCTGTTAACCTGCGATTTCTGAGGCTGGTGACTCGGATAAACTTATCCTCAGAAGCAAAAGGTGACTCTTGGTCTTCCTTTCCTGGGGCGGTCCTCATGTGAGCCAGTTTCTTTGTAGCGCTTGATGGTTTTTGCCACTGCACTTGGGGACCCTTTCAAAGTTTTCCCAATTTTTCGGACTGACTGACGTTCATTTCTTAAAGTAATGATGGCCACTCATTTTTCTTTACTTAGCTGCTTTTTTCTTGCCATAATACAAATTCTAACAGTGTATTCAGTAGGACTATCAGCTGTGTATCCACCAGACTTCTGCACAACACAACTAATGGTCCCAACCCTATTTATAAGGTAAGAAATCCCACTTATTAAACCTGACAGGGCACACCTGTTAATTGAAAACCATTCCCGGTGACTACCTCTTGAAGCTCATCAAGAGAATGCCAAGAGTATGCAAAGCAGTCATCAAAGCAAAAGGTGGCTACTTTGAAGAACCTAGAATATAAGACATAATTTCAGTTGTTTCACACTTTTTTGTTAAGTATATGATTCCACATGTGTTAATTAATAGTTGCCTTCAGTGTGAATGTAAAATTTGCATAGTCATGAAAATACAGAAAAATCTTTAAATGAGAAGGTGTGTCCAAACTTTTGGTCTGTACTGTATTCCATGTCTCTAAGCTTTAGCATGACAAAGTGCAACTTTTTTGTATATTGTATATGGAGGTGACTGCTCCTAGTATGCACCTGTTCACATTAGCTTGGGAGTGCCAGTAAGGCTTTTGCTATTTGCTGGTCAGTAGTCTGTGACCACTGGATGGGAGATCTGAAAATCTCCTTACCTCCTATCATTCCTTATCAAGTAGAGCCGGGAAAGCTGGAAAGTAAGGATATTTGTTGGCTATCTGTCTTGACCTGGCCAATGGACAACAGTCTTGTAAATCAATTTTCCCATCCCTAGTGGTTGAACAAAATATTTATTTGTTTTACATTTCTGTTTTGTTCATTTACTTTCAATTTTAAAAATTGATCAAAATAAACTATTAGCATTTCTATTTTTTTAAGGCATTCTTACTCAGCCGGAGTGCATAAAAAAGTACCAATATAAAATCCCCTTTTCTCCCTATTTCTGAACCTTTCTTTAAACTTACAAATGATTGATTTTGATGTACCCTGCTTTTATTATTTGAAAATTAGTTGAACATGATCTATTCATAGTTTTGGCAGTAGTGCCATAATTAAAATGCATCTACCTCAGTTATGAAACATTTTGTATTTACTATAAAAAAAAAACAGATTAATTTATTCCTATCTCAACACCTCTCAATTTGTTAATTGGAAACTTATTTATATTCCTGAAGATGAAATATGCTTTTGAAAGAAATCAGAAACATTTCTTCTTCCAGAAATAACATTTGTATGTTTTGTTTGTAACATGAAAAAACACAAATAGCAAATTTAAACAAACATTGATTGCTGTAATCTATGATCAGAAATGTAGGAAGACAGCCATTTGTGTGAATATGACTATTTATGAGAAAATGATTTCTGCCAAAGACAATAAATAGCTTAAATTAATTGTATTGTAATTGCTTTTGTTTCAAAATGTACCTTTATTATCAGCTTTTGTCTCTTTTTTCAACTCACTAATGGGAATAAAAACAAAAACTGGACATAAATAATAATAGTAATAATAATAATAATATAGAAAAAGCTCTCCTCCCTTAATGTAAAAAAGCAAAAATATAATATATTTAAAAAATAGGTGCTCTTGCAGTTTTAATGGCTTGTAATATTAACATATTTCTAACATTATTTATGATAGGGTGCAAGCTGGCAGATTTGATGCTGAGTTACCCCCAAATAATAGAAGTTAATGGATTATATGTATCTCAAAATAGAAGAAAATAAACATATCAAATAAAAAAGCAAAAAATCTAAAATAAAAAGTTAAGAAATGTTTTAGAATGTGTTATATAAACATGCTTCTTTTTCTCCTTATCAGACTCATCAAGCCATCAACACCCTCATCTTTCCAATCTCTTGGACTGATCTCTCACTATTAATTCATTGATAAATTATTTAAACAGGGGAATACACGGATATAGATCTTAAGATTTACTGAGCAATCAGGTTACAGCTGTTGCCCGTGGGAGGCTGACTTTGCCTCTTCTAAATATACAAAATACACACGGCACTCGAGGCTCCTGGGTGGTGCTCAAGTAAGGTTTCCAACCCGTCAATGAATGAATAATAACTTGGCACTCGACAGTTCTGTTTGCAAGATGAAAAATAACTTTTTCTTTTATTGGTGCAACCAGTTCAGTAATTGATGATTAAACGTTTTCGGTCACAAGACCTTCATCAGAAACATCATATATGAGACTGGAAGCAGGGCAGCACAATGTATAGGCCCAAGTGGCCTGCGCACAAATGTTACCGGGCGATTAGACCTGGAGAATCCTGGGAGGTATGTTAGATAGGGCGCACTGGGGAGGCGGGAGCCCCGCTGTAGAGAACTGGCGCTGATACGTTCAGGTCCAGGGAACGCTGTGAAGCCGGTGTGACCGGAAGACTGTCGAGTGCCAAGTTATTATTCATTTTTTGCCTCTTCTAAAGGCACCGTCACACTCAGCAACTTTGCAAAGAGAACGACAACAATCCGTGACGTTGCAGCGTCCTGGATAGCGATCTCGTTGTGTTTGACATGCAGCAACGATCTGGATCCCGTTGTGCCATCGCTGGTCGGAGCTAGAAGTCCAGAACTTTATTTCGTCGCCAAGTCGGCGTGTATCGTCATGTTTGACATCAAAAGCAATGACGCCAGCAACGAGCATAGGGGGCGTCGCAGCGTCTCCTAGCCAGTTGGTACACTCCGGCTGTTTGACATGGAGCTAACAACCAGCGAGAACGAGAAGTGAGTCGCTGTTACATCACTGGATCACTCCTGCATCGTTCTGGAGTTGCTGTGTTTGACGTCTCTACAGCGACCTAAACAGCGATGCTCCAGCGATCTAGTTTAGGTCGGCTCATTGTCTATATCGCCGCAGCGTCACTGAGTGTGACGGTACCTTAAGAGTTCTATTGTCTTATCTACAGAGATTAGTGGCACTGATGAGATTAGGAGTCACCAAATCATAAGGATTTTCCTATGAAATTCGATTTGCTTTAAAATTATTCTAGAAGAGTCAAATATTCTTAGTTATGCTCTCTCCAGAACCCAGAGCACAATAAATGTATCATGTAAAACAATAATCTTATACTCATCTCATCGCTCACCTGTCCAGCCCCTCTGCTGCTTGCTGCTCATTGTCTGATCCCCACAGCCACTTCTTGTTTCTCCTGTCATGCACCCCATCAGCCGACACATTGGAGGTCACTGGTCATCACACGTCATCACGTCATGGACCTCTGAGGCCAGTGACCTCTCAGGCCTGGTGGCGACTGGAAGTCCCAACCTACCGTGAACTAGCTGGAGATACAATGACAGAAATAAGAGTGCTTGAGTACCAGATGGTGGACTGTAAGCAGTATCATCTGCTGTTTGGTCCTTTCCTTTCTATTGCTGCATCTTTGTTAAGAATAAAAGCCATGTACTGCACTATTAGCAGTGATGGATCTCCTTAATCTTATCTTCCTATTCGACAAGGTCTAAGTAACGTCTCCCTTGACAATGTACTTTTTTTCAGGTAAATTTTGAATCAAATAAAAGATGAGACAACTATCCTGATCTTCTATTCCATCACATTGTATATTTCTTAATATCTCAGTAGCATGGGGTAAACAGGATTATCTTATAAGTGGCTTATAGCCAAGATTGAATCTCAGACATTAACAATTCTCTGCATAGGAGAGTGCCTGCTGCTGCTTCATTTAAAGAGGAAAAAGAAAAGTGAAATAATTTTACAAGCTTCCCTTCAGGGCTGAAAATGCAAATAAATTAAATACAAAACAGGTTTTTACCTCTTTTCTTGCGAAGTTTCAATTTGAAAAAAAATAGATGGTAGCGCCAGTAAAAATCCAACTTTCTTTCTTTATTTCCTTATTTATTTGTAAGTAATGTAAAGGGCCTAGGGCTGGGTTTGATTACCCTGTTTGTCTGGAGTGCTGACGGCAATGTAATACCATAAGTGGAAAATAAATACAGAACAGAGGCCGCTAAGCCCTGTTCTACCCCTCCCGGTTTTCTCATTTATTTCACTAACAGAAGAAAAGGCTTTACAGCTTGTATTACATTGGCCCTTTATACACCCAGTGATTTTAAAGATGTTTTAGGCTATGTTTAATTAGGAAAAAGCAGGGCAAAGGCATAAAGAAATGGCAAAAAATGATGGCAAAAAATATATTAGCGGTGACGGCACGTTTAATATTCCTGGGGAATAATTCTATCTTTTTACATCACTTTAAAGAAGCATTTCTAGTAAAAAAATGTTATTGTTTGGTCAATTTGTTATGTAAATTATGTAAATAACTGTTACATTAATTTGCAAACTTAGACATTTGTTCATTATTTATCCACTCATTTTTCTTTCTTCGTTATACCATCTGACCTGTAGATCTAAATTCAACCAATTAGTATGGGTGTGGGCCAGAGATCAGTTTCTTTATAAACTTTAAAACACTCCAAAAAAGCCTTCAGGAATGTATCTGGATTAAATTAGTTACCCATAGAGAATTATGTCTTCTTGGGTATATTTTGGTGACATTTAATCAATGTTGTTCAAAAATGTATCAGTATTAGATTGCTCATCCATAGAGTATTACATGTCCTTGGGTAGATTTCGGTGGTATTTAACCTTCAAAACAAGTTGTCTAATTTTTTTTCAGAATTATATTGTTCATCCATTCATACATTTCGGTGATATCTAGCCCTCCAAAAAATTTTTCAAAATTGTATCTGTATTACATTGCTTATCCAGAGTTTTATATGTTCTTAGTAGATTTCAGTGGTATCTAAGCCTTAAAAAATAGTTAAAAAATGTATTTGTGTTATATTGTGTATGCATAGAGTGTTAGGGTTTGCGGAACGCACAAATATATTTATTGATGGGATTGGTGCGTTCGCAACCCGGGATCCACCATGCAGGAAAGAACCTGCTGCTAAGTGAATGGCGGCACAATATGGCGGTATGAACCAGCTCTGTTAGCTTCACAGAGCGGCCGAGAAAGCAAAGCTCTGTGCCCTGTTAGACTCTCACAGAGGCACAGGCTAACTACCCAGATGAGAGCAGTCAGTGGTCATGCATGCACACAACACTCCTCGCCGGAGGTGCCAGCATTCTAGGGGCTTATTTCAGCCAGGTCCCTGAATACACTCAAACACAATCTCCTCGCCGGAGGTGCCAGCATTCTAGGGGCTTATTTCAGCCGGGTCCCTGAATACATTCAAACACATGACCACAGTGGTGCAAAGCACATAACTTTGGAAGATACTAGCGCATGGCCGTGCGGCCATGCGAGCCTTAAATAGCTGCAGCACGTACAGGACCTTCCTAAAAGGACCAATGAGAGACTGCTACAGAGCCTGCGCACCTACAGGACCTTCCTAGAAGGACCAATAGACTTGGCTGCAGTACCTGAGCATGTGACCCTTGATCTCCACTGAGAGATCTTGCCCTGGGCATGCTCAGTGTGTGCAAAGCAGGACTTAGTCCCAGAACAGCCTGCTCATCGCAGATCAGTACAGGGTAAAATAGCAGAGCCTGAAAAGGCAGCAGTAACCCTTTGCACAGAATCAGTCTCAGTGAGACACTGGGACCGACGTCTCCGTTGAGCAGGCTCCACTGTGGCCGATGGAGAATGGGAGACCACAGCAGATACGGATCGAGATTCCTCCTGTGCAGCAGAGGAAACTCGACTCCTAACATAGAGTATTACATCTTCTTGGGTGCATTTTGATCAAATTTAAACCTCCAAAAAATTGTTCAAAAATTTATTTGCCATTATATTGCTTATCCATAGCGTTTTACATATTCTTGGGTAGATTTTGGGGGTATATAACTCTCCAAAAAATTGTTCAAGAATGCATCAGTATTAAATTGCTCATACATAGATTTTATCATGTTCTTGGATAGATTTCAGTGGTACATAACCTACCAAAAAATTGTTAAAAAATGAATTGGTATTATGTTTCTCATCCGTAGAGTATTACATGTTCTTGGGTAGATTTCGGTGGTAAATAACCCTTAAAACATGTTGTCTCTTTTTTACTTGTAATTTATTGTCCATCCATAGAGTATAACGTCTTCTTGGATGAATTTCGGTGGTATTTAAACCTACAAAAAATTGATCACAGCTGTATCGGTATTATATTGCTCTTCCGTAGAGATGTACATATACTTGGGTATGTTTCTGCGGTATATAAACCTTTAAAAAAAAATTCTAAAATGCATCAGTATTATATTAATCATCCATATAATTTTACATATTCTTGGGCATATTTTGGGGGTGTCTAACTCTCCAAAAACTTGTCAAAAATTTTTTCAGCATTATATTATTTATTCATAGATTATTGCATGTTCTTGGGTATATTTTGGTGGTATATAACACTCAAACAATTGTTCATAAATGTATTGGTATTATATTGCTCATCCATAGAGTATTACATGTTTTTGAATAGATTTCAGTGGTGTCTAATCCTCAAAACAAGTTGTCTAATTTTTTTCAGAATTATGTTGCTCATCCATACAGTATTACGTGTTCTTGGGTACATTTTGGTGATATCTAATGCTCAAAAAATTGTTATAAAATGCATCTGGGTACATTTTGGTGGTATATATAACACTACAAAAAGCATTGAGAAATGTTTCTGATTTAAATACTCATACATACAGTTTTACATGCTTTCTGCTATGACTAGGGTTCATCAGCTATTAACTCCAGTGACCTTTCTCACATTAGCGAAACATACTGCAGGAGTGTAATCAAGCTCCTGTCTAAGTTTGTTCTGTTTGGCTTGTTGAGCTCGTTGAATGTAGCAGAGCAGAACTTCTTCTTGGAACAAATATGGATTATTTTCTCATCAAACAGGTGAGGAATTTGGTGTTTGTTAGTTTTAATTTTTGAAAATAAACGGGTAAAAGGGGGCGGGGAGTTTTAATTCAAATAAAAGCCTTTATTCTTGCTGTGTCTTTAATACAATCTTACTATGGAGTTAGTAATGTTGGATTCTTATATGTACTTTTACATAACTAAACTAAGGGCTTGAGGTCAGCTTACAATCTAAAGCTGACATCAACCCCACAAATATTACCCCACTTGCTACCTCACCATGACAAGTGGGAAGAGCCAGGCAAAGAGCCAGGATTGGTGCACTATTCTTGGCCCCTTACCAGTCCGAGAGTACTAGCTCCCAGTCCTCTGGGGGACACTATGTCATTTTTTTTAAATTATTTATTTAAATATTTTTTAAAAATGGTATGGGGAACCCTCAGCTGTCAGTTTTGCCTGCACTGGTTGTCAAAAGTAGAGGAGACCCAACGCAATTTTTTTAAAATATATTGCACAGCTCCTGGCACACATGCTGTCATCTATATGACTGTGTGGGAATCATAGTGCTCTGACAGGCTATTACTATCTTACCGCGGATCAGAGCTAGTGTTTATTGCTCTGTCACACAATTGAAAACCTGGGAAACACCCAATGCTCAGGCACCCCATTTATTTGAAAGTGGTACTGGTTCAAGTTCGAGTACAATACTAGTACCCAAGCCGAACTGTTTTAACTGTTTTGTTCAGCAGACCCGCCGGACCTGAACATCCACAGGCTCGCTCATTGCTAAAAACTAGTTGTTCACTCTTCTCAACCCATGCTGCGAGGAGAATTATTCATCTCTCCTTCCTGTCGTGTAGAGGGCTAGTGAAATGATACAATACAAGAAGGCCCTAGATGTTCATTTAGTGCAAAAATTCACATCTGACAACACTGCCAACAGAGGCCATTCTTCCTTGAACAACCAAAAAAGGAAAAGCGAGGGAGACACACATCAGGTGCAATAGAGGCAGGACTCTTCCAGCATCCTGGCCCTGGTGCGCGATGTAGTCTGGCAATGAGGGAAAAGTTTTGCAATATGGTGAAGAAGTACCTAGCCGACCATATCAGCATCCTCTGTGATTCCTCTGTGCCGTACAACTATTGCGTATCCAAGCTGGACACAAGGCATGAACTATTCCTCTTTGCCTTGAAGGTACTGCCCTTTCCTGATACTAGCATTCCGTCAGAGTCTGTGATTTAAAACTGCTGACAGGCTGACTCTTATCAAAATGAACAGGGCCTGGATTTGCCCAGACTTCTCAACCCCACTGGATGACAGCATCGGAATATAAAGCAAATTAAAATTCTCCTTTTTATTTGGTGTATTCCCAGGCACTCCTTCCCACCCCAAAAAATGGTTTTCGGTTCAAGGATTCCTATTTTTTTCTCCTTCTCCTTCTCCACCATATCAACATGGTCATCTTGCGGTCCTCGCTTATTATTTTTAGAGGTTCATCAGGCCACTCTCACTCATAATTTTAAGAGGGTCATCATGCTGTCCTCGCTCAAAATTTTTAATGTGTAAACAGGTGGTCGCTCCCACAATTTTTAGAGGGTCATCGTGCAGCCCTCACTCATAATCAGTAGTGGAAAAAAGAGCAGCCCTCGCTCATAATTTTTAGAGGGTCATCCATTTCAGCTATTTTCTTCCTCACCAGCCCTCCTGTTGGTGTTTTCTGGAAAAATGTTAGTTTCCCATTGACTTCCATTATGCTCGGTATATTATTCAGTGATAGTCGAGCACTGTAGTGCTCGATTATCACTAAATGTTACCTTAAACTATTTAGTCAATTCTCATTTGTTGCATTTTGTAGACAATTCAATAGAAAGGTGGCTGCATTTGCATGCGGATGGAGAATATATGAAGAATGTGTTGGGCAAAAATTCACAGACTTGATCAGTAAGCCTTTGTTCTCCTGCTACATGACAATCCCAGAGCTGGCATATTCTGTGAAATATTCAGATATCTTGTCTGAGCTAGAGTTTTTACAGGAAAACAGCTCAGCTTTTAAACTGATTGACAAAGGTCACGTTATTTTGGAGTTGCAGTTTGACTCGCAAAAACATTCAGCCATTTACAATCACTTTAATACCATGCTGATTTGAGATAAAACCATAGATCAGCATGTTTTTGCACATATTTCAGCCATACTGCTGTCATACTGTTGTCACTATGTGTAAACTGTAGCGAAAACTCGTTACTCACTCGAGCATCAGTGTGCTCGGGATGCTCGGGATGCTCATTACTCAGCGAGTATTTTTTTAATGATCAAGTACCCACCCCACATGTTTGGTGCTTTTCAGACAGCCAATAAACACGTGGGGATTTCCTGCCATAGCCATCTTAGTTGTGGCATTACTGTGATTGGCCACATAACATTATCAGGTCTATATAAGACCTGTGACACTATGTTCATCACACTGTACCTCAATGGGAAAGAGGGACAGAATTGTAGCTGCATACTAGTCAGGGATTCAACCACATTAACATTTCTTTTAAGTACAACAATAGTCCTTCTTAGGGCTAATGATAATTAACCCCTTCATGACCCAGCCTATTTTGGCCTTAATGACCTGGCCATTTTTTGCAATTCTGACCAGTGTCCCTTTATGAGGTAATAACTCCGGAACGCTTCAACGTATCCTAGCGGTTCTGAGATTGTTTTTTCGAGACATATTGGGCTTCATGATAGTGGTAAATTTAGGTCGATAATTTCTGCATTTATTTGTGAAAAAAACGGAAATTTGGCGAAAATGTTGAAAATATTGCAATTTTTCACATTTTGAATTTTTATTCTGTTAAACCAGAGAGTTATGTGACACAAAATAGTTAATAAATAACATTTCCCACATGTCTACTTTACATCAGCACAATTTTGGAAACAACATTTTTTTTTGCTAGGAAGTTATAAGGGTTAAAATTTGACCAGTGATTTCTCATTTTTACAACAAAATTTACAAAACCATTTTTTTAGGGACCACCTCACATTTGAAGTCATTTTGAGGGTTCTATATGGCTGAAAATACCCAAAAGTGACACCATTCTAAAAACTGCACCCCTCAAGGTGCTCAAAACCACATTCAAGAAGTTTATTAACCCTTCAGGTGTTTCACAGCAGCAGAAGCAACATGGAAGTAAAAAATGAACATTTAACTTTTTAGTCACAAAAATGATGTTTTAGCAACAATTTTTTTATTTTCCCAAGGGTAAAAGGAGAAACTGGACCACGAACGATGTTGTACAATTTGTCCTGAGTACGCTGATACCTCATATGTGGAAGGGAAGGAGCACCATTTGACTTTTTGAATGAAAAATTGGCTCCAATCTTTAGCGGACACCATGTCGCGTTTGGCGAGCCCCCGTGTGCCTAAACATTGGAGCTCCCCCACAAGTGACCCCATTTTGGAAACTAGACCCCCCAAGGAACTTATCTAGAAGCATAGTGAGCACTTTAAACCCCCAGGTGCTTCACAAATTGATCCGTAAAAATGAAAAAGTACTTTTTTTTCACAAAAAAATGATTTTAGCCTCAATTTTTTCATTTTCACATGGGCAACAGGATAAAATGGATCCTAAACTTTGTTGGGCAATTTCTCCTGAGTACGCCAATACCTCATATGTGGGGGTAAACCACTGTTTGGGTGCACGGCAAGGCTCGGAAGGGGAGGCGCGCCATTTGACTTTTTGAATGGAAAATTAGCTCCAATCGTTAACAGACACCATGTCGCGTTTGGAGAGCCCCTGTGTGCCTAAACATTAGAGCTCCCCTACAAGTGACCCCATTTTGGAAACTAGACCCCCCAAGGAACTTATCTAGACTTAAAACCCCCAGGTGCTTCACAGAAGTTTATAACGCAGAGCCATGAAAATAAAAAATAATTTTTCTTTCATCAAAAATGATTTTTAGCCCGGAATTTTTTATTTTTCCAAGGGTAATAGGAGAAATTGGACCCCAAATGTTGTTGTCCAGTTTGTCCTGAGTACGATGATACCCCATATGTGGGGGTAAACCACTGTTTGAGCGCAAGGCAGGGCTTGGAAGGGAAGGCACGTCATTTGGCTTTTTGAATGGAAAATTAGCTCCAATCATTAGCAGACACCATGTCGCGTTTGGAGAGCCCCATGTGTGCCTAAACATTAGAGCTCCCCCACAAGTGACCCCATTTTGGAAACTAGACCTCCCAAGGAACTAATCTAGATGTGTAGTGAGCACTTTGAACCCCCAAGTGCTTCACAGAAGTTTATAACGCAGAGCCATGAAAATAAAAAATAATTTTTCTTTTCTCAAAAATGATTTTTAGCCCACAATTTTTAATTTTCCCAAGGGTAACAGGAGAAATTGGACCCCAAAAGTTGTTGTCGAGTTTCTCCTGAGTACACTGATACCCCATATGTGGGGGTAAACCACTGTTTTGGCACACGTCGGGGTTCGGAAGGGAAGTAGTGACGTTTTGAAATGCAGACTTTGATGGAATGCTCTGCGGGCGTCAGGTTGCGTTTGCAGAGCCCCTGATGTGCCTAAACAGTAGGAACTACCCACAAGTGACCCCATTTTGGAAACTAGATCCCCAAGGAACTTATCTAGATGTGTGGTGAGCACTTTGAACCCCCAAGTGCTTCACAGAAGTTTATAACGCAGAGCCGTGAAAATAATAAATGTGTTTCCTTTCCTCAAAAATATTTTTTTAGCCCAGAATTTTTCAATTTTCCCAAGGGTAACAGGAGAAATTTGACCCCAAAAGTTGTTGTCCAGTTTCTTCTGAGTACGCTGATACCCCATATGTGGGGGTAAACCACTGTTTGGGCACATGCTGGGGCTCGGAAGGGAAGTAGTGAAGTTTTGGAATGCAGACTTTGATGGAATGGTCTGAGGGCATCATGTTACGTTTGCAGAGCCCCTGATGTGCCTAAACAGTAGAAACCCCCCACAAGTGACCCCATTTTGGAGACTAGACCCCAGAAGGAACTAATCTAGATGTGTGGTGAGCAACCCCCAAGTGCTTCACAGAAGTTTACAACACAGAGCCATGAAAATAAAAAATAATTTTTCTTTCCTCAAAAAAGATGTTTTAGCAAGCAATTTTTTATTTTCACAAGGGTAACAGGAGAAATTGGACCCCAATATTTGCTGCCCAGTTTGTTGTGAGTATGCTGATACCCCATATGTGGGGGTAAACCACTGTTTGGGCGCACGTCAGGGCTCGGAAGGGAAGTAGTGACATTTGAAATGCAGACTTTGATGGAATGGTCTGCGGGCGTCACGTTGCATTTTCAGAGCCCCTGATGTGCCTAAACAGTAGAAACACCCCACAAGTGACCCCATTTTGGAAACTAGACCCCCCAAGGACCTTATCTAGATGTGTGGTGAGCACTTTCAACCCCCAAGTGCTTCACAGAAGTTTATAACGCAGAGCCGTGAAAATAAAAAATAATTGTTCCTTCCTCAAAAATTATGTTTTAGCAAGTAATTTTTTATTTTTGCAAGGGTAACAGGAGAAATTGGACCCTAACAGTTGTTGCCCAGTTTGTCCTGAGTACGCTGGTACCCCATATGTGGGGGTAAACCACTGTTTGGGCGCACGTCGGGGCTTGGAAGGGAGGGAGCATCATTTGACTTTTTGAACGCCAGATTGGCTGGAATCAATGGTGGTGCCATGTTGCGTTTGGAGACCCCTGATGTGCCTAAACAGTGGAAACCCCTCAATTCTAACTTCAACACTAACCCCAACACACCCCTAACCCTAATCCCAACTGTAGCCATAACCCTAATCACAACCCTAACCCTAACACACCCCTAACCACAACCCTAACCCCAACACACCCGTAACCCTAATCCCAACCCTAACCCTAATCCTAACCCTAATCCCAACCCTAACCCTAATCCCAACCCTAACCACAACTGTAACCCCAACACACCCCTAACCCTATCCGTAACCCTAACCACAAGCCTAATCTTAACCCTATTTCCAACCCTAGCCCTAATTCCAACCCTAACCATAAGGCTATGTGCCCACGTTGCAGATTTGTGTGAGATTTTTCAGCACCATTTTTGAAAAATACGCAGGTAAAAGGCACTGCATTTTACCTGCGGATTTACAGCGGATTTCCAGTGTTTTTTGTGCGGATTTCATCTGTGGATTCCTATTGAGGAACAGGTGTAAAACACTGCGGAATCCGCACAAAGAATTGACATGCTGCGAAAAATACAACACAGCGTTTCCGCACGGTATTTTCCGCACCATGGGTACAGCGAATTTGGTTTTCCATAGGTTTACATGGTACTGTAAACCTGATGGAACACTGCTACGAATTTGCAGCGGCCAATCCGCTGTGGATCCGCAGCCAAATCCACTGCAGGTCTGCAGCCAAATCCGCTGCGGATCCACAGCCAAATCCGCTGCGGATCCGCAGCCAAATCCGCATCCAAATCCGCACCGTGTGCACATAGCCTAATTCTAATTCTAACCCTAGTTCTAACCCTAATTCTAGCCGAAACCCTAACCCTAAGGCCAGGTTCACACTGCGCTAGCAGCAGCCCGTTCAGCACATACGTTAACGGGCTGCTGCTAGCGCAAGTGGCGACGTTTGCATCGCGCTAGCGCAGATAGAGCTAGCACATGCTCTATCTGCGCTAGCAGTGACGGACCCGGAAACGCTGCAGTCCGCCTCTCCGGGTCCATCACTCAATGACGGCACATCCCTAGCGCACAGCCATTTTGGGCGTGCGCTTGTGATGCGTCCGACATTGCTGTCAATGGCGGCTGTAACGGACTACGTTATACCGCGTTTATGCCGCGGTGTAACGTAGTCCGTCAAACGGACTGCTTAGACGCAGTGTGAACTAACCCTAACCCAACCCTAACCCTAACCCTAACCCTAACCCTAGTGGGGCAAAGAAAAAAAAAAATTCTTTATTTTATTTTTGTCCCTACCTATGGGGGTGATAAAGGGGGGGGGTTATTTTTTTTTTTTATTTTGATCGCTGTGATAGAACCTATTACAGCGATCAAAATGTATCTGTAACGAATCTGCCAGCCGGCAGATTCGGCGGGGGCACTGCGCATGCGCCCGCCATTTTGGAAGATGGCGGCGCCCATCGAACAGACGGACCGACACCGGGAGGGACACAGGTCGGTAAGTATGAAGGGGGGGGTGATCGGAAAGCGAGGGGGGGGGGAGCGGACAGCGTGGGGAGCGCACAGGAGGACGGAGGGGAGCGGGGGGCGCTATATGACAGGACGGAGGACCGGAGGGGAGGAGATCGGTGGCGGTGGGGGGGGGCTGATCACGATCTCCAGCCATGGCTGATGCTATTGCAGCATCGGCCATGGCTGGATTGTAATATTTCACCAATTTTCATTGGTGAAATATTACTATCACTCTGATTGAAAGTGAAAGTGAAACGTCACTTTCAACAGCCAATCAGAGTGATCGTAGCCACGGGGGGCGAAGCCACCCCCCCCTGGGCTAAAGTACCACTCCCTCTGTCCCTGCAGGCCGGGTGAAATTACAGTTAACCCTTTCACCCGGCCTGCAGGAGCGCGATCCGGCCATGACGCATATGCTGCATCACAGGTCGGATTGGCACAGGTTTTCATGACGCATACGCTGCGTCAAAGGTCGGGAAGGGGTTAATAGTAATACTGCTGTTAGCAGCACTTAGGGAGAGATTGTGCTGAAGGATCGTGTAGGACACGTCAGGGTGAATTGCACATCCTTTATGCTGCAGCCTGTAATTCTTCCCAAAACCCCAAACTGTTTTTACTAAACTATGATTGTTACAGTTGTAATTCGACTTCTACCTGTATTGCTGAATACCGGACAACTACAGGAATACAGGTGCACACCAAACAGGGATAATGAAAAGTCAGAAAAAAAAGAAAAAAGGTGGCAGTTGTGCCTCAAAATGTACAAAAAAATTGTTTCGTTAGAAATAGCATCACTATATAGATGCTGCAGTCTAAGACATCCATCTGAAGTGGGCAAATTTTCCTGGCATTGTAATACTGTAATTTTTTTCATCAGTGAAATTTACATGTCATTTATCATGCTACGTTTGTACCTCAAAACACATAAAAAATGTTTATTAGAAATAGCTTTGCTATATTGAAAAGGAGAATGTATTGCCGGGACATCCCTCTATGATTGTTACAGCTGTAATTCGACTTCTACCTGTATTGCTGAACACTGGACAACTACAGGAATACGGTGCACACCCAACAGGGATAATCAAATAATGTCCAAAAAAAAATAAAAAAAGGTGGCACTCACCATCCAAATTCAAACAGTCCTTTATTCAATCCATTAAAACAGGTTCAGCTGGGGAGAGGTGGATGCCTTCTCTGGACAATGTCTGTTTAGTGCTAACTGTGCTTCAACTCAACGTTGAGGTGGTTAATAGTTACCTCAGTAACTTAGAATAATTAACAAAAAACATTTGCAAAGGCTTCCTAAGCATTTAAAAAGGTCACTTTGTCTGTATTAGTAGGCTCTACAATCACGGGGAAGACTGCTGACTTGACAGATGTCCACAAGGCAGTCATTGACACACTCCACAAGGAGGTTAACCCACAAAACATCACTGCTAAAAAATCTGGCTGTTTACAGAGTGCTGTATCCAAACATATTAATGGAAAGTTGAGTGGAAGGAAAACGTGTGGTAGAAAAAGGTGCACAAGCAACCGGGATAACCGCAGCCTTGAAAGGATTGTTAAGAAAAGACCATTCAAAAATTTGGGGGAGATTCACAAGGAGTGGACTGCTGCAGTCATTGCATCAAGAGCCACCACACAGAGACGTATCCAGGACATGTGCTACAAGTGTCTCATTACTTGTGAAGCCACTCATGACCAATAGACAATGCCAGAAGCATCTTTCCTGGTGCAAGGAGATAAAGAACTGGACTGTTGCTCAGTGGTCCAAGATGTTGTTTTCAGATGAAAGTACATTTTGCATTTCATTTAGAAATCAAGGTCCCGGAGTCTGGAGAAAGAGTGGAGAGGCAAACAATCCAAGCTGCTTGAGGTCTAGTGTGAAGTTTGCACAATCAGTGATGGCTACGGGAGCCATGTTATCTGCTGCTGTAGGTCCACTGTGTCTTATCAAGACCAAAGTCAGCGCAGCCATCTACCAGAAATATTTGGAGAACGTCATGCTTCCCTCTGCCAACAAGCTTTTTGGACATGGAAATTTAATTCTCCAGCAAAACTTGACACTTGTCCATACTGTCAAAAGTACTAATACCTAGATTAAAAACAGCAGTGCCACAGGCTGATCACCTTATACCATGATGCATTGATGCAGTAATTGATGCAAAAGGAGCCCCGACCAAGTATTGAGTGCATTTACTGAACATACATTTCAGTAGGCCAACATTTCGGATTGTAAAATAATTTTCCAAGCTGGTGTCATAAAATATTCTAATTTCCTGAGATAATGACTTTTGGGTTTTCATTGGCTGCAAGCCATAATCATCAACATTAACAGAAATAAACACTTGAAATAGATCACTCTGTTTGTAATGACTCTATATATGAGTTTCACTTTTTGTATTGATAAACTGAAATAAATTTACTTTTTGATGATACTCTAATTTTGTGAGAAGCACCTGTATGCATATGCCCCAGGGCTCAATGTTTTTCAGCCCATGCACTTAGTGTATGGGCATTAACCAGTCTAGTTACACATGCCTTAATACTGGAAATAAATGTTTTCTGGGGCCCTTCACTATGTCTCTTCTAATTTTTGACATCCCTTGCACTTAATGCATATACTTTGCCAGTGTAGGAGACCCACTCATTATTAGGAAAAAAATCCTTTCTGAGGATCCACCTTCTAGTTGAGCGAAAACTTTTTTAAATCATAAGAACATATGGATTCTATTAGTATATAATCCAGTGTCTTGTTATGGGCTGTCAGGTGCTCATCACATATAGGGAGTTCTCACACGGCATGCAGGATTTCACAGCAAGGACAGTAGAGTTTAGACAATAAGTACAAAAGATCCTGGTCTTCTCCATATCAGGCTGAGCAGAAGCAAAATGCTCCACTATATTCCCCAGCAGAGTTGATGAAATGACAGTCCTTGATGCTGCTACACAAAACTAATCACTTTTTCAGGGCTAATTCAAACAAATTATATTCTGTTATAATAATACCACTCTTATCTGCACTTCATCTATGGTGAGATATTGCAGTAGGTATAGCACATGACAGGCAGCAAGTCAGGGATTATTGCCTTACAAATTCTGTCATGCTGCTGTTTTTTTTCCATAGAATCATCGACCAAATCATGTTTTTTATGGCATTTTGTACTCAGAAATGTATCGAAGTAGGCAAAATTAACTGATTTAATGTGTTCATTCACAGTTTCTCACTAGCATCGGTATGTAAGAGGTAGTGGCAGGACACTTTACACAACTGGAAATGGAATTACCACTTCTGAACTGTCAAGTGCTTTGTTTCCATCTATTTCTGGGTGGTTCTTTAAGCTTGCTTGGGGTCATTGTCCTGTTGGAAGACCCATGACCTAGGATGCAAATCCATCTTTCAGACCCTGGGCACTATATTGCCATCCAAAATCGTTTGGGAATTTTCACATTTCATGATGCCTTCAACACAGTCAAGGCATCCAGAGCCAAAAGCAGCAAAACAACCCTAAACATTTTTTTCACCCCCCCACTGTAACTACTGTCCTATTTTATTGTTAGGTTTCATTCCTTCTCTGTGGCCTCCCTTCTAACACTCTGTCACCCCTCCTGTCTATTCTAACTCTGCTGCCCGACTAATCCACTTATACCCTTGCTATTTCCTGGCCCCTCCCCTCTGTCAATCCCTTCACAGACTCCAGTTCAAAACCCTACCCATAGCATACAAAGCCATACACAACCTGTCGCCTCCATACAACTGTGACCCAGTCTCCAGGTACCTGCATGAAACTATTAATCCTCCCAAGATCTCCTTCTCTATTCCCCTCTTATCTCCTCTTCCCACAATCGCATACAATATTTCACCCTCGCATTCCCCCCTACTCTGGAACTCTGTATAACATATCAGACTCTCACCAACTGTGGAAACCTTCAAAAAGAACCTGAAGACCCACCTCTTCCTACAAGCCTACAACCTGCAGTAACCACCAAACCACTACATGACTATCTCTAAACTCACCCATTCCTTGTAGATTGTGAGCCATCATGGGCAGGGTAATCTCTCCTCCTGTACCAGCTGTGACGTGTATTGTTTAAGATTATTGTACTTTTTTATGCTTACCCCTTTTCACATGTACTGTGTCATGGAATAAATGATGCTATAAATAATAATAATAATAATAATAATAATTTATAGTAAACATTAGAATGATGTGCTTTACCAAAAAACTGTATCTTAGTCTCATCTGACCACAAGACAGCTGCTGGTCCTCTAAAAATAGTGGGGACCACCTGCTGGGCCTCAAGTTTCAAATTTTAAAGTATTGATACGAAAAAGAAAATTTGCCCACCTCAGGTGGATAAATTATATCGCAGTAGCAATATACAGTTATGCAAAGCTTAGCCGTCTGCTAGCCCTCCAAAAATGCATAGTAAAAGCTGGCTGCTGGCCTGCTAAAATTAGAGAGAAGGCCACCTGATTGCACACTGACAATAGTGAGACAGATGTGCTGGCCCTCTAACAATAGTAAGGGCCATCTGATGGCCCTCTACAAATTGTGATGGCTGCCTAATGGCAGTGAAAAAGAATTGTAACTTACAGAATCCCTAGTTCAAAAATTAAACAGTATGTGTCTTATCATGTCTCACACTCCACATGGACAGATAAGGTATTAAAATGATAAAATTATAATTCCAGTAGAATGTCTTTTTCACCATTGAAAGCAATGGAAACCTGCAAAAATGCAGAAAAACACTGCATGTACACATATTCTAAGGTGTGGAAGAGCATTTTTTTTTCTCATTTATTTTGGCATATCCTGTAAACAATTTTTCTTAACATATTTCCAGTCAAATCTATTTTAACAGCAGTTTTGTTTTATTGTTTTATTGTCAGTCCTTAACAGTCGCATAACAATCTGACAACATTGTTCTCAGCAGCGACCTGGGATTCAGAGATCTTTCCCATGTTGTTCCCATGCTATTTCTGTGCTGTTTTCATAATTTTCCACAATTTTTACACCCCCTTCAGATCTCCGGGGTGAGCAGCTGTAAAAATGCTTGAGATACCCATTGGCTTTTATCATACTTATTACTTGGGTCGAACACTCAATCATTACGATTTGCCAAACCCAGGTAACGAGTGCCTAAGCATTTTAGTGTTCGATCATCAATAGTGAATTCCCCATTCATAAAATTTCCTTGAGGAGCAAAATCAATGAAAACAGTTATTCCCACAGCCCCCTTCAGCTGTCTAGGCAAAGGCACAGAAACATCTGGGGAAGAATTTCAAAATAAATTACATTTTTTAATGCAATAAGAGAATAGATATCATCTTTATTTTCAAGTAACAGCCCACTGCTGACTCGACTCAAATTAAGTGCACTCTATACCTCTGTGATCCATGATTCTGTCACTGCGCCTTTACTCAGGGGGAAAAATATGGGGTTGCAACAAGCATCATGCAAACTCCCTGGTCTGGGAGGAATAGCCTCTCATCAGCTGGTTCCTGCTGACCTATGGTAAATTTTATACCACGAGTCACCACTGTGGACCACAGTAACTCTGCAGGGTCACGATGACATCTGACACCATGACCCTGCAGCGCTCTCATGGCGGTAAGTTTTTTTTTTAACATTGACCACAAATACCGGCTGATGAGAGACTACTTCACCCATCAGCGGCACCTGCTGTCACTGTTATCAGTGACAGCAGATGCAGGCTTATGGGAGAAGTAGCATCTCATCAGTCGGCATCAGTCGCTGTCACACAGCGTGGGAAACACCGTCTTTTGTGTTCTGTATGTTTGGCTATATTCAGTGAATAAATTGACAACTAAATTGGAGAATATTGCAAATTTGGTGATTGTGAGCTGAACCAAATATTGAAATATTCGCTCATCTCTACTCGTTACTCATAACAAGCTTTCTGTAATGCTCGAGTGCTCGCATCGAGTAACGAGTATAAAGGAAGCCATTGGAAAACTCGATCATTTTTCATGCTGACCTTCTCCGAGAGGTCTGGGGGGGTATTAAAACAGTTGAAATTGGTAGAAATAGTGCTCAAATGGAATGAGAACAGCATGGGGAAGATGCTTGGACACATTTTTGACTCCAAGTTTGCTGCTGGGAACAATGTTGTCAGAGTATTGTGTCACTTTTACGGAGTGATAATAAATCATCAAAAACCGAAGATAAAATTGATTTTCATAAGAAAAAATCCTTATGTTAGGAATATCTGGACGTAGATTATCCTCCTTCGGTTTCCAGACTTTCCTGTCGGTCTGTCGGTCTGTCAGTGCTGGGGACAGTGCTATTGCACACTTGGACGGTGCGACTACACATGGTGGTTTCTCTTGCTTGGAAGTAGTGAGTAATGTGGGAATGCAGGACGATGCGCTTCCCACTTGTTTCACGGCACTGCAGACATGGGATGCCGTGTCTGTCTCTCAGTTGCAAGGCAACGCAGGATGCAGCCTTGTCTGTTGCCTTGCTGTTCAGGTGAGCAAAGAGTGGCTCCCTAGCTATGACTGACAGGAATGCATCACCTCATTTTTAACTTTAGCATTGGGCTGGCTAGTAGTGTTGAGCGATACTTTCCGATATCGGAAAGTATCGGTATCGGAAAGTATCGGCCGATACCGTCAAAATATCGGATCCAATCCGATACCGATACCCGATCCCAATGCAAGTCAATGGGACGAAAATATCGGAATTAAAATAAACCCTTTATACACTTGTAGGTTCATTCTACATGAAGGAAAATAACTAAGAATAATGTAGGATGTATTGGGGGACGTGGCGGAGACATTAAAGGCACAGAGGTTTAGCCCAATGTAATAGAATAGCAGGATTTTTTTTTTTTTTATGACGTTCGGCGTTAGAAAGAATTTGACTATGTTATTTTTTTTTTTTTTTATGTCACATATTGATGTTTCACTATCACTACTTCAACGCCCTTCACCTTCTTTTTTACTTCTCCCACGCTTTCTTCTTCATTATCCTCATCATCAGCTTCTTTGACATCAACTTCTTCACCTTATTCATCTTCTTCTTCATCTTCTACCTATTATTTTTTGGGTTACATTGTTCATATTCTTTTTATTTTACTATTATCTTCATCATATTCTACTTCTTCATCATATTCTTATTTGTGACAGGCATTCCCGTAGTTGTTATCTATAAAAGTTTGAAGATTACACCTTCCGTTCTGCCTGTCACAAAAGAGTTACATTTGTCCGCGTTCAGTTTGGCCTGCAGCATCAGGCTTTATCCAGGGGCACCACGAGGAGGAACGGACTCACCCCCATACACTGCTTAGTCTTCTTCTGCTTATAATTTAGATAATATTTTTTGCTCTGATATTTAGTGTTATGCTTAATGTTCTTCTGCTCTTTGTTCTGCAGCCTCTTGTTCTTCTGCTTCTCGGTCTTCCAGGTCGTCGTCGTCTCCAGGGTTGTCGTCTCCGGGGTCGTCGTCATCGGGGTGGTCTTCAGGGTCGTCGTCTCCGGGGTCGTCGTCATCACGGTGGTCTTCAGGGTCATCGTCTCCAGGGTCGTCGTCATCACGGTGGTTGTCGTCTCTGGTGTCGTCGTCATCTTAGGGGTGTTCTTCCGGGTCATCGTGTTTAGTCTCTTGAACTTGGAAATGTAGCAGAAGGTACAAGAAGGCTGAGAAAATGCCGAGAACCAGCTGATGGAACTGGAACTCGGATGGCTACCCGAAGGTCCAAGAGCCAATGGAACTACCGAGGACCAGCTGACGTTACTGGAACCCGGTTACTAAGCAGGAGGTACCCGTGCCTGAAAGCACTACCAAGGACCACCTGACGTTGGTGGAACTCGGATACCCAGAGGGAGGCACCTAAGCCAAAGGCTCTGCCCGGAACCAGCTGACGGTACTGGAACCAGGATGGGGAGCAGAAGGTACAAGAGCAAAAGACACTGCCGAGAACCAGCTGACGGTGCTGGAACCCGGATGGGTAGCCGAAGGTCCAAGAGCCAATGGAACTACCGAGGACCAGCTGACGTTACTGGAACCCGGTTACTAAGCAGGAGGTACCCGTGCCTGAAAGCACTACCAAGGACCACCTGACGTTGGTGGAACTCGGATACCCAGAGGGAGGCACCTAAGCCAAAGGCTCTGCCCGGAACCAGCTGACGGTACTGGAACCAGGATGGGGAGCAGAAGGTACAAGAGCAAGTGTCTGCGTGGCTTTTGCAGGACACGATGCCGGCTGCACAGCAGGGGAACAGCTGGCGGTGCTGAACCCCACTGACACATTGGCTGGTGTTTTTCTCTGTGCAGCTAGCAGTACCGGGCCCCAGCTGGCGGTGTTGGAGCCCGGGGTCAGCAGGAGGAGGAGATGGAGCAGAGTGTAGGCCGAAGCCTGCACTGGCGGCAGCTTTTGGGTCTGTTGTGCCTGCGTGGCAGTTGCAGGACACGTTGCCAGCTGCACAGCAGGGGAACAGCTGGCGGTGCTGAACCCCACTGACACATTGGCTGGTGTTTTTCTCTGTGCAGCTAGCAGTACCGGGCCCCAACTGGCGGTGTTGGAGCCCAGGGCTCTGCAGGGGGAGCAGAGTGTAGGCCGAAGCCTAATTGAACCAATTTCAAAGGTAACCTTTAACCCCCCCTCAGGGGTTACAAAGTAGAAGAGCCACAGCTTATGCAGCAGTAGTGCTGCACAAGTCAAAGGTTGCTCTTTTAATTTCGCTCCTTGCACACGCTGAAAGGAACACGTATAACATTTAGCCCTTTATACAGTCAAACTGTGTTGGAGGCGCGAGTTCCCTTTGTAATGAGACGCAGCACAGATGTCAAGAATCCCACCTTGGTGCTGGGTGCAGCCTCCTGAGCGTTGTTATTTGCTGTACAGGAGTCTGCGCTGTCGTGTTATCCCCTGGCCTAGCGCTGTTAGCGCTGCCCATGTTCTGGCATGATTTAATGTCGGCCGGTGTGGTTCGCGATGACCAAGAATCCCAGCCCCGCAGTGTCTTAACATTGTTAAAACACTGCGGGGCTGGGATTCAGGGCCTGGCGCAGCACATATGTTCGCCTCTCACACTCGGGTCCTTACACCCGCTTCAGACTGTGCGGCGTCATCTGATCCCTTATCGCATGCCACGGCCATGAAGCCGCACAGTCCGCAGAAGGCGGAAGGAGATGAGGGACAGGCGAACTGATGCACTGATCATGCCCATCAATCACACCCTCGCAGTCCCAATAACTAAGACAACGAGGGGCGTTGTGTGGGTCAGGGCGGCCGCAGAGGCGCAGGCAGCCAAACCATGATGCCAGAAGACGGGCAGCGCTACCAAGGGGGTTGCAGCGTGTCATTACAAAGGAAAGTCACACCACCGGGACGGTTAAATGGTCACACAGAGGACACATTTCAGACGTGTTTTCAGTTCCACATGTGCGAGGAGAATACGTTTATGAGCCACCTTGCACACATGCAGCATTACCGCTGTACAAGGTGGCCTTTAAAACGTACAAACGCCTGGGGGAGGGGGGACAGGTTCCCTTCAATTTCAGTTCTTGTGTCTGCGTGGCTTTTGCAGGACACGATGCCGGCTGCACAGCAGGGGAACAGCTGGCGGTGCTGAACCCCACTGACACATTGGCTGGTGTTTTTCTCTGTGCAGCTAGCAGTACCGGGCCCCAACTGGCGGTGTTGGAGCCCGGGGTCAGCAGGAGGAGGAGAGGGAGCAGAGTGTAGGCCGAAGCCTGCACTGGCGGCAGCTTTTGGGTCTGTTGTGCCTGCGTGGCAGTTGCAGGACACGTTGCCGGCTGCACAGCAGAGGAACAGCTGGCGGTGCTGAACCCCACTGACACATTGGCTGGTGTTTTTCTCTGTGCAGCTAGCAGTACTGGGCCCCAACTGGCGGTGTTGGAGCCCAGGGCTCTGCAGGGGGAGCAGAGTGTAGGCCGAAGCCTAATTGAACCAATTTCAAAGGTAACCTTTAACCCCCCCCTCAGGGGTTACAAAGTAGAAGAGCCACAGCTTATGCAGCAGTAGTGCTGCACAAGTCAAAGGTTGCTCTTTTAATTTCGCTCCTTGCACACGCTGAAAGGAACACGTATAACATTTAGCCCTTTATACAGTCAAACTGTGTTGGAGGCGCGAGTTCCCTTCGTAAAGAGACGCAGTACAGCTGGCAAAAATGCCACCTTGGTGCTTGGCGCGGCCTCCTGAGCATCGTTATTTGTTGCACAGGAGTCTGCGCTGTCGTGTTATCCCTTGGCCTTGCGCTGTTAGCGCTGCCCATCCTCTGACATCATGTAATGTCGGCCGGTGCGGTTTGCGATGACCATGAATCCCAGCCCCGCAGTGTCTTAACATTGTTAAAACACTGCGGGGCTGGGATTCATGGCCTGGTGCAGTACATATGTTCGCCTCTCGCTTGGTTTCTTACACCCGCTTCAGACTATGCGGCGTCAGCTGATCCCTTATCGCATGCCACGGCCATGAAGCCGCACAGTCCGAAGAAGGCGGAAGGAGATGAGGGACAGGCGAAGAAATGCACCGTTCATGCCCATCAATCACACCCTCGCAGTACAAATAAATAAGACACCGAGGGGCGTTGTGTGGGGCAAGGCGGCCGCAGAGGCGCAGGCAGCCAAACAATGATGCCAGAAGACGGGCAGCGCTACCAAGGAGCTTGTTGCGTGTCAATACAAAGGAAAATCACACCTGAGGGACGTTTTAATGGTCGCAGAGGACTCATTTTAGACGTGTTCAGTTCCCCATGGGCAAGGAGACTAAGTTTCTGAGCCACCTTGCACACATGCAGCATTACTGTCGTACAAGGTGGCTGTAAAACGTAGAAACACCTGGGGGAGGGGGGACAGGTTTCCTTCAATTTCAGTTCTTGTGTCTGCGTGGCTTTTGCAGGACACGATGCCGGCTACACAGCAGGGGAACAGCTGGCGGTGCTGAACCCCACTGACACATTGGCTGGTGTTTTTCTCTGTGCAGCTAGCAGTACCGGGCCCTAACTGGCGGTGTTGGAGCCCAGGGTCAGCAGGAGGAGGAGAGGGAGCAGAGTGTAGGCCGAAGCCTGCACTGGAGCAAGTTGAAAGGGAAACTTTAACCCCCCCCCCCAGGCGTTTGTAGCTGAAAGAGCCATCGTGTACAGCACTAATGCTGGAAAAGGTAAACTTAGCTCTTTTAATTATGGTCCTTGCACATGCTGAACCTAACACTTATGAAAAGTGTCCCCTCCTACCGTGATACCGTTCGGTAGGTGGAACTTTCCTTTGTGATGTGACGCAGCACAGCCGTCATTCTCACCCCCTTGGCGCCGTGCGCCGCCTCCTCAGCGTTGTTTGAATCAGTCCCGGAGCCTGCGCTGTTAGGTTAGCCCTTGGCAATGCACACATTTTGCGCTGCCCGTCTTCTGACATCATTTGGTGTCAGGCTGGCTGCGCCTGTGCGGCCGCGCTGGCCGAGATCCCGCCTCGTACTGTCTTCTGATTTCATCCCACTGGGGGCCTGAGATACGTGGCCATGCGCAGTGCATATCCTCGCCTCTCACTCCCCTCCCTACGGCTTCTTCAGACTGTGCGGTGTCACGGCCGTGGCATGCTATTAGGGACCAGCTGACACCAAACAGTCTGAAGAAGCCATAGGGAGATGAGTGAGAGGTGGAGGTTCAGATATGCACTGCGCATGTCCATGGATCTCAGGCCCCCAGTGGGATGAAATCAGAAGACAGTACGAGGCGGGATCTCGGCCAGCGCGGCCGCACAGGCGCAGCCAGCCTGACACCAAATGATGTCAGAAGACGGGCAGCGCAAAATGTGTGCATGGCCAAGGGCTAACCTAACAGCGCAGGCTCCGGGACTGATTCAAACAACGCTGAGGAGGCGGCGCACGGCGCCAAGGGGGTAAGAATGACGGCTGTGCTGCGTCACATCACAAAGGAAAGTTCCACCAACCGTACGGTATCACGGTAGGAGGGGGCACTTTTCATAAGTGTTAGGATCAGCATGTGCAAGGAGCACCACGAAAAGAGGCACTTTTTCCCTTTGCATCATTACTGCTGCACAAGGTGGCTCCTTCAGTAACAAACGCCTGGGGGGGGGCAGGTTCCCTTAAATTTAACTTGTTGTGCCTGCGTGGCGGTCGCAGTACACGCTGCCGGCTGCACAGCAGGGGAACAGCTGACGTTACTGAACCCCAATAACAGAGGAGGGACTGTCGGGACTGTGCGTACAGCACTTCTGGACGGCAACTGGCGGTGTTGGAGCCCAGGGACAGGTGGAGGAGGAGGAGGTTGGAGGAGGTTGGAGGAGGTAGGAGGGATTGCCACACACACAGCAGGGGAACAGCTGATGTTACTGAACCCCAATAACAGAGGAGGGACTGTCGGGACTGTGCGTACAGCACTTCTGGACGGCAACTGGCGGTGTTGGAGCCCAGGGACAGGTGGAGGAGGAGGAGGTTGGAGGAGGTTGGAGGAGGTAGGAGGGATTGCCACACACACAGCAGGGGAACAGCTGACGTTACTGAACCCCAATAACAGAGGAGGGACTGTCGGGACTGTGCGTACAGCACTTCTGGACGGCAACTGGCGGTGTTGGAGCCCAGGGACAAGTGGAGGAGGAGGAGGTTGGAGGAGGTTGGAGGAGGTTGGAGGAGGTAGGAGGGATTGCCACACACACAGCAGGGGAACAGCTGACGTTACTGAACCCCAATAACAGAGGAGGGACTGTCGGGACTGTGCGTACAGCACTTCTGGACGGCAACTGGCGGTGTTGGAGCCCAGGGACAGGTGGAGGAGGAGGAGGTTGGAGGAGGTTGGAGGAGGTAGGAGGGATTGCCACACGCACAGCAGGGGAACAGCTGACGTTACTGAACCCCAATAACAGAGGAGGGACTGTCGGGACTGTGCGTACAGCACTTCTGGACGGCAACTGGCGGTGTTGGAGCCCAGGGACAGGTGGAGGAGGAGGAGGTTGGAGGAGGTTGGAGGAGGTAGGAGGGATTGCCACACACACAGCAGGGGAACAGCTGACGTTACTGAACCCCAATAACAGAGGAGGGACTGTCGGGACTGTGCGTACAGCACTTCTGGACGGCAACTGGCGGTGTTGGAGCCCAGGGACAGGTGGAGGAGGAGGAGGTTGGAGGAGGTTGGAGGAGGTAGGAGGGATTGCCACACACACAGCAGGGGAACAGCTGACGTTACTGAACCCCAATAACAGAGGAGGGACTGTCGGGACTGTGCGGACAGCACTTCTGGACGGCAACTGGCGGTGTTGGAGCCCAGGGACAGGTGGAGGAGGAGGAGGTGGGAGGAGGTTGGAGGAGGTAGGAGGGATTGCCACACACACAGCAGGGGAACAGCTGACGTTACTGAACCCCAATAACAGAGGAAGGACTGTCGGGACTGTGCGGACAGCACTTCTGGACGGCAACTGGCGGTGTTGGAGCCCAGGGACAGGTGGAGGAGGAGGAGGTTGGAGGAGGTTGGAGGAGGTAGGAGGGATTGCCACACACACAGCAGGGGAACAGCTGACGTTACTGAACCCCAATAACAGAGGAGGGACTGTCGGGACTGTGCGGACAGCACTTCTGGACGGCAACTGGCGGTGTTGGAGCCCAGGGACAGGTGGAGGAGGAGGAGGTTGGAGGAGGTTGGAGGAGGTAGGAGGGATTGCCACACACACAGCAGGGGAACAGCTGACGTTACTGAACCCCAATAACAGAGGAGGGACTGTCGGGACTGTGCGGACAGCACTTCTGGACGGCAACTGGCGGTGTTGGAGCCCAGGGACAGGTGGAGGAGGAGGAGGTTGGAGGAGGTTGGAGGAGGTAGGAGGGATTGCCACACACACAGCAGGGGAACAGCTGACGTTACTGAACCCCAATAACAGAGGAGGGACTGTCGGGACTGTGCGTACAGCACTTCTGGACGGCAACTGGCGGTGTTGGAGCCCAGGGACAGGTGGAGGAGGAGGAGGTTGGAGGAGGTTGGAGGAGGTAGGAGGGATTGCCACACACACAGCAGGGGAACAGCTGACGTTACTGAACCCCAATAACAGAGGAGGGACTGTCGGGACTGTGCGGACAGCACTTCTGGACGGCAACTGGCGGTGTTGGAGCCCAGGGACAGGTGGAGGAGGAGGAGGTTGGAGGAGGTAGGAGGGATTGCCACACACACAGCAGGGGAACAGCTGACGTTACTGAACCCCAATAACAGAGGAGGGACTGTCGGGACTGTGCGGACAGCACTTCTGGACGGCAACTGGCGGTGTTGGAGCCCAGGGACAGGTGGAGGAGGAGGAGGTTGGAGGAGGTAGGAGGAGGTAGGAGGGATTGCCACACACACAGCAGGGGAACAGCTGACGTTACTGAACCCCAATAACAGAGGAGCGACTGTTGACTGTGCGTACAGCACTTCTGGACGGCAACTGGCGGTGTTGGAGCCCAGGGACAGGTGGAAAAGCAGAGGAACACAATGTAGGCCGAAGCCTGAGAAAGTCGAAAGGGAACCTTTAACCCCCCCCCCCCCAAGGTGTTTGTAGCTGAAAGAGCCAGCTTGTGCAGCACAAAAGATGCAAAAGGAAAAGGTGGCTCTTTTCATCATGCTCCTTGCAAACACAGAACTAAACACTTATAAAATGTGTCCCCTGCAACCGTAAAACTGTCCTGGAGGTGGGACTTTCCTTCGTAATGTGACGCAGCACAGCCGTCATTCCTACCCCCCCGGCGCCGCGCACCGGCTCCTCAGCGTTGTTTGATTCCGTCCCGGAGCCTGCGCTGTCATGTTATCCCGTGGCCAGGCACACTTAGCGCTGCCCGTCTTCTGGCATCATTTGGTGTCAGGATGGCTGCGCCTGTGCGGCCGCGCTGGCCGAGAGCCCGCCTCGCAGTGTCTTCTGATTTAATCCCACTGGGGGCCTGGGATCCATGGACATGCGCAGTGCATATCCTCGCCTCTCACTCCCCTCCCTACGGCTTCTTAAGACTGTGCGGTGTCACGGCCGTGGCATGCTATTAGGGACCAGCTGACACCGAACAGTCTGAAGAAGCCATAGGGAGATGAGTGAGAGGTGGAGGTTCAGATATGCACTGCGCATGTCCATGGATCCCAGGCCCCCAGTGGGATTAAATCAGAAGACACTGCGAGGCGGGCTCTCTGCCAGCGCGGCCGCACAGGCGCAGCCATCCTGACACCAAATGATGCCAGAAGACGGGCAGCGCTAAGTGTGCCTGGCCACGGGATAACATAACAGCGCAGGCTCCGGGACGGAATCAAACAACGCTGAGGAGCCGGTGCGCAGCGCCGGGGGGGTAGGAATGACGGCTGTGCTGCATCACATTACGAAGGAAAGTCCCACCTCCGGGACGGTGTTACGGTATCAGTGGACACATTTTATAAGTGTTAAGTTCTGCGTGTGCAAGGTGCTAAACAAAAATAGCTACCTTTTCCTTGTGCAGCATTACTGCTGCACAAGGAGGCTCTTTCAGTAACAAACGCCTTGGGGGGGGGGGACAGATTCCCTTACATTTCAGTTGTTGTGTCAGCGTGGCGGTCGCATGACACATTGCCGGCTACACAGCTGGGGATCAGCTGACGTTACTGAAACCCAATAACACTGGGTCGTATGTTTTGACTGTGCAGACGGCACTTCTGAGCCTCAACTGGCGGTGTTGGAGCCCAGGAATTTAAATTCAGGTGGTAGAAAGATGAACACAACAGGAGACCTGGATAACGTATACAGTGACCTAATTATTTAATCAGGAGGAGGAGTGGCAAATTCCTGCGAGATCCAGGCCTTGTTCATTTTCAGGAAAGTAAGCCGGTCAACGTTATCGGAGGATAGTCGCATGCGACGGTCAGTTAGTACACCACCTGCAGCACTAAAGACACGTTCCGATAATACACTGGCCGTAGGGCAAGACAGCACCTCCAATGCATACTGGCTTAGCTCTGGCCATGTATCCAGCTTTGAGACCCAAAACTTGAAAGGGGAAGAGCCGTCTGGGAGTACAGCAAGAGGGCAAGACATGTAGTCTGTCACCATCTGACGGAACCGTTGCCTCCTGCTGACTGGAGCCGTCTGTGATGGTGTAGACTTTTGTGGGGGGCACAGAAAACTGTGCCACAGTTGGGCCATACTGGTCTTGCCTTGGGCAGAGGCACTGCTTCTGCTCCCTCTTTGTGCAGAGCCTCCACCACTGCCTGGACGCACTGAGCTGCTTTGGAATGCACTAGCAGCACTTCTCTCAGTTGGAATGGAGAAGATGATGGAATTGACCAGTGTGTCTTGGTACTCCCGCATTTTTCGCTCCCGGTTCAACGGTGTGATGAGGCTTTCTACGTTGTCCCGGTAGCGAGGATCGAGGAGGGTGAACACCCAATAATCAGACATGTTGAGAATGTGGGCGATGCGGCGGTCGTTTCTCAGGCACTGCAGCATGTAATCCACCATGTGCTGCAGACTGCCAACTGCCCAAGAAACGCTGTCCCCTGCTGGAGGCGTGATCTCTGCCCGCTCGTCATCACCCCACCCTCGCTGTACACACTGAGTACTGGACAATTGTGTAACTCCCTCCTCTGGACGGATGTCTTCCTCCTCCATTGACTCCTCCTCATCCTCCTCACAAACTGTCCCCTGCCTACGCGTTTGTGAGGAACCACGTGGCGCTGACTGTCCAGAAGATGATGGAAATGGTGAATCCTCATCCTCCACCTCTTCCACAACATCATCCCTTAGCGCTTGCAGTGATTTTTCAAGCAGGCAGATAAGGGGGACAGTCATGCTGACTAGTGCATCATCTGCACTCGCCATCCGCGTGGAATAATCAAAGGGACGCAAAACCTGGCAGACGTCATTCATAGTGGCCCACTCTGTGGTTGTGAAGTCTGTACGGCGCTGACTGCGACTTTTTTGCGCCTGAAGCAGCTGGTACTCCATTACAGCTTGCTGCTGCTCACACAACCGCTCCAACATATGTAACGTGGAATTCCACCTGGTAGGTAGGTCACATATGATGCGATGTTCCGGCAGGCGGTGTCGGCGCTGCAGAGCCGCAATGCGCGCTTTTGCCGTGCTGGAACGCCGCAAGTGAGCACACTCTAGGCGGACCTTGTGCAGCAGTGCATCAAGATCCGGATAGTCCCTCAAAAAGCTCTGCACGACCAAATTGAGCACATGTGCCAGACATGGGATGTGAGTGAGGTTGCCGAGGCCCAGAGCTGCCACCAGATTTCGGCCATTATCACACACTACCATGCCTGGCTGGAGATTCGCTGGCACAAACCACACATCGCTCTCCTGCTTGATGGCATTCCAGAGCTCCTGCGCTGTGTGGCTACGATTCCCCAAAAAAATTAATTTCAACACGGCCTGTTGACGTTTGGCCACGGCTGTGCTCATGTCGGTCGTAACAGGTACACGTTCATCACGGGTCCATGTGGAGGTGGACTGTGACGGCTCCTGCAGCGATGATTCTGAGGAACTGGTGTAAGAGGAGGAGTCAATGCGTACAGAATGGATTCCTGCAATCCTTGGAGTGGGCAGGACACATCCTGCGCCACTCGCACGGTCTGTACCCGGCTCAACGACATTAACCCAATGGGCAGTGAGGGAAAGGTATCGCCCCTGTCCATGTTGACTGGTCCACGCATCGGTGGTGAGGTGGACCTTGCTACTGACGGCGTTCAGTAGCGCGTGTTTTATGTGTCCCTCCACATGCTTGTGCAGGGCAGGGACGGCTTGCCTGCTGAAGTAAAAGCGGCTAGGCACATTGTACTGTGGGACTGCCAATGACATCAAGTCACGGAAGCTGTCAGTCTCCACCAGCCTGAATGACAGCATTTCCAGTGACAGAAGTTTGGCAATGCCTGCAGTCAGAGCCTGTGCTCGTGGGTGGTTTGACGAGAAAGGCCGCCTTTTCTCCCATGCCTGTACTACCGATGGCTGTAGACTGGGCTGGGAGTGTGTGGATGACTGGGAAAGTGGCGCTGTGGGTGGAATTACAGCGGGTCTCTGGACAACAGGGCCAGAGGTTCTTCCACGGCGATCCTGGGAGGAAGCCGAACCAGCTGCGTGTGAGCTAGAGGAAGAGGCAACACGAGCTGAAGAGGTGGTAGCTGCCGCTGTTGGTTGGCCTACCTCTTCAGTGTGTTTTTCTAACTCCGCCGGGTGCCTGTTGCGCACATGTTTCCACATGTTGGAGGTATTGAGGTTGCTGACATTTCGACCTCTTTTGACTTTTTGATGACACACGTTGCATCTGACATAGCAAATGTCATCTGCAACTGTGTCAAAAAAGGACCAGGCACTGCAAGTCTTGGGAGCGCCCTTTTTGGCTTTTGGAAGAGACATGCTCCTAACGGGTGCCAAAGCGGAGGCTGCAGGATCCGCAGTCTTCCCCCTCCCTCTCCCTCTTTGGGCCGTACGGGGAATCTCTTCCTCAGAGCTGCTCCCACCACCTTCCTGTCCCTCACGCCAAGATGGGTCGAGGACCTCATCATCTACACTACCCTCTGCCCCCAACTGCTCCTCCTGGGTAGTCTCAGCAGCAGAGCACGCACCAGTAAGTGGCACCTGAGTGTCATCATCAGCTGATGCGGCCTGCGATGTGGTGACCGGAGCCACTGGCCCACCCGCCTCTTCAGAGGAAGAGAGAAAAAGCTGTTGGGCATCACTGCACCCTGCCTCTTCTTCCATTTCTCCAATGCTGCTTGGCTGGCCCCCTGTTTCCAAGCCAAGAGATTCAGAGAACAGAAGTAGAGACGGCTCCTGTCCTGGGCTCTCTGTCTGCCTGGGCAATTTGGCAGGTGGTGAAGAGACAGATGGCTGCTCTCCAGTGCTCTGTGTCTGAGAGGATGTGGCACTAATGGAAGTTGATGCATTAGCTGCCATCCATCCGACAACAGCTTCAATTTGGTCTTGACGCAGCAGCGGTGTACGGCGCTCTGACACAAAGCTGCGCATGAACGACTGTTGCCTGGTGAAAGTGGGTGCTGATGAGTCACCGGTGCCCGCAGCAGGCACAGAATCCCCACGTCCCCTCCCTGCTCCGCGCCCACGCCCACGCCCACGTGCCTTACTCACTGCCTTCTTCATCTTGGTTGACTGATAAAGATAAGCAGAAAAGTACTAACGGATTTGTGTGCTTATTCCTGAGCAACTCCTCCTAACAGGTATAAGAAACACTAATTTTCTAAAGTGTGGACTAGACTTTAATATGAGCTAATGTGGCCTACACAAATGTAAAGTGGTGTAACTGGTGTGTTTGGTGAACTTTATTATTTATTTCTTTTTGGGGGGCTGAACTGACAACAGATAGAGCTGCAGTCACACGGAGACCGTGCAGACAGACGTAAACGGCGCTGCAAGGCCCAAAAACCCTCCTCTACGTTATCCTATGTAGTGTTTTTCCACAAGTTAGCTGGAGACGGGTGGAAAGACACTAATAGGATTTTTTTAAATAAATTAGCAGCAACCTACACTACTTGAAAAAAAAAGAAAATTGATTTGGCGGTATGACGCAGTGAACAACCCTGAGCTGGAGACAACCAGGCTATGGCTGCTCACAGACTACAGGGCGAGCTGCAATCACACGGAGACCGTGCAGACAGCCGTAAACGGCACTGCAAGGCCCAAAAACCCTCCTCTACTTTATCCTATGTAGTGTTTTTCCACAAATTAGCTGGAGACGGGTGGAAAGACACTAATAGGATTTTTTTAAATAAATTAGCAGCAGACTACACTACTTGAAAAAAAATTAAAATTGATTTGGCGGTATGACGCAGTGAACAACCCTGAGCTGGAGACAACCAGGCTACGGCTGCTCACAGACTACAGGGCGAGCTGCAGTCACACGGAGACCGTGCAGACAGCCGTAAACGGCGCTGCAAGGCCCAAAAACCCTCCTCTACTTTATCCTATGTAGTGTTTTTCCACAAATTAGCTGGAGACGGGTGGAAAGACACTAATAGGATTTTTTTAAATAAATTAGCAGCAGACTACACTACTTGAAAAAAAATTAAAATTGATTTGGCGGTATGACGCAGTGAACAACCCTGAGCTGGAGACAACCAGGCTACGGCTGCTCACAGACTACAGGGCGAGCTGCAGTCACACGGAGACCGTGCAGACAGCCGTAAACGGCGCTGCAAGGCCCAAAAACCCTCCTCTACTTTATCCTATGTAGTGTTTTTCCACAAATTAGCTGGAGACGGGTGGAAAGACACTAATAGGATTTTTTTGAATAAATTAGCAGCAGACTACACTACTTGGAAAAAAAAAAGAACAGTATGAGGCAATGAACCACCCTCCCTGAACTGAATACAACCAGCTATGGATGGCCTATGTGGCTGCACTCAGACTAGAGAGTGGGCTGCACTCACACACACACACACACAGACCTTGCAGATCGCTGTGAAAACAGCGCTACAAGGCAAAAGCAAGGTGAATAGTAGGTGAACACAGCGGTTGCTAAATTAGCCTTTGGAAAGCACAAAGAAGCAAATCGCTATCTCTAAACTGTCCCTCAGTCAGCAAACAGCGTCCTGTCACTAACTGAATTCACAGCAGAGTGATCGCAAAATGGCGCCAGCGACTTTTAAACTGCAGCATGACATCATTTCAGCAGCCAATCACAACCTTGCCAGTACTTTCATGCCCTCCATGCTAAACAGGATGTGCCCACACTTGGAATCATTCTCATTGGCTGAATTTCTGCATTTTGAATCTTGGAACTTCCGATTCCGGTATCCGATACGCGGCAAGTATCGGAATCCCGGTATCGGAATTCCGATACCGCAAGTATCGGCCGATACCCGATACTTGCGGTATCGGAATGCTCAACACTACTGGCTAGTTAAAGCCTGCTCCCATGCATTAAAATGCTGTTTATTAAGTTCCTTTGCATAGTGGTGGGATGAATTCTTGATGTTGAAATTCAGGTTGTTTCTCTGCATTTGCTTACAGTCTTTTATCATACTTTTTCATCAGCTTTTGGTTTTTGGTTCCCTTTTGCTTTATCGTTTTGGTTTTATACTACTAGCTTAGGACTTACTCTGATATCCTGACTCTAACATTGTCCAGCTTCCCCGTGAAAGCAGTCTGGGAAGGGCTCTGTAAAGCCTATCCCCTTATGGGGAATGGGTGAAGAATATCCCAGACCTGTGGATTTGCCTAGCAGTGAAGGCTTGCACTAAGTGCATCTCTGGCTGCAAATTTGCTGGTCTAGTGAGAGCAGCTACCAAGTAGATTAACTTGTTTGCATAACACCATCTTTAATAAAGCATACACGTACATACATATATTAATTCTTATCTATCTAATAGGATTATGACAGCTGTCCAGATCTGCATTCCACTACAAGAACCACTCTGGAGAAATCCATGGAGAATGAAATCATCCTCAGTGATAAAGTGAGGGACTAGTCACCCTATATGGTCTCGGGGTATTGATACTTTTAAGAGTTCTGCTCTAAAGGCCCCGTCTCACATAGCGAGATCGCTAGCGAGATCGCTGCTGAGTCACAAGTTTTGTGACGCAACAGCGACCTCAGTAGCGATCTCGCTATGTGTGACACGTACCAGCGATCAGGCCCCTGCTGCGAGATCGCTGGTCGTATCGGAATGGCCTGGGCCGTTTTTTGATCGTTGAGGTCCCGCTGACATCGCTGAATCGGTGTGTGTGACACCGATCCAGCGATGTCTTCACTGGTAACCAGGGTAAACATCGGGTTACTAAGCGCAGGGCCGCGCTTAGTAACCCGATGTTTACCCTGGTTACCAGCGTAAATGTAAAAAAAAAAAAAACACTACATACTCCCCATCTGATGTCCGTCAGGTCCCTTGCTGTCTGCTTCCCACACTGACTGAGCGCCGCAAAGTGAAAGTGAAAGTACAGCACAGGACGTCACCGCTGCGCTCTGCTCTCACTGTACGGCGGCACTCAGTCAGAGCAGGAAGCAGACGGCAAGGGACCTGACGGACATCAGATGGTGAGTATGTAGTGTTTGTTTTTTTTGGTAACCAGGGTAAACATCGGGTTACTAAGCGCGGCCCTGCACTTAGTAACCCGATGTTTACCCTGGTTACCCGGGTGCTGCAGGGGGACTTCGGCATCGTTGAAGACAGTTTCAACGATGCCGAAGTCATTCCCCTGATCGTTGGTCGCTGGAGAGAGCTGTCTGTGTGACAGCTCCCCAGCGACCACACAGCGACGCTGCAGCGATCAGCATCGTTGTCTGTATCGCTGCAGCGTCGCTGTGTGTGACGGGGCCTTAACTCTTAGGGTGCAGCTGTGTGACTCTATATTCAGAGATGATATCCTCTACCCAACTCTCAAAAAGCTGAAAGGTCTTTAGTGGAGATGGGTAGTCAACCTGGGCTCACAGACGGTCACATCTGTAACTGTTGTGTCATCCTTCCCATAGTTAATCATTTTTCAAAGGCCATCAGAGGCAGTGGGGTGGATAGCAGGAGAAGGAGGGCAACCCTTCCCCAGAGGATCCACACGTACAATTCATTTTAGCAAGTGTTCCTTTTTTTGCTGGTGTATTCCTTTTTCTATGCATCCCTTCCCACATAAAAAAATGGTTTATGGTTCATAGCTTTTTTTGTCCAAGTCCTCCTCCACCATATCCACACAGTCAGAGAAATTGGGGCATCCAGACGGAGATGGCGGTCAACTGCTGCGCCCTTTTCCGCAAGCCAGCTACGACTGCAGTTCACCGACTGTTTTCTGACCTGCCCACACGATTGAACTCAACATTAAATATGTACTTAGCAAGGCTTTGTAAGCAGCAGTGAACATTAGGGTTGAGCGACTTTTAATTTTATAGGATCGGGTCGGGTTTCACGAAACCCGACTTTCTCAAAAGTCGGGTCGAGTGAAATCGGCCGATCCTATAAAAAAGTCGGGGTCGGGGTCGGCCGAAACACGAAACCCAATGCAGTGCAATGGGATACTATGGTTCCCAGGGTCTGAAGGAGAGGAAACTCTCCTTCAGGCCCTGGGATCCATATTAATGTGTAAAATAAAGAATTAAAATAAAAAATATTGATATACTCACCTCTCCGACGCAGCCTGGACCTTACCGCTGGTAACCGGCAGCCTTCTTTGCTTAAAATGAGCGCGTTCAGGGCCTTCCATGACGTCATGGCTTCTGATTGGTCGCGTGCCGCTCATGTGACCACTACGCGACCAATCACAAGCCGTGATGTAATTCTCAGGTCCTAAATTCCTAGAATTAGGAATTTAGGACCTGAGAATTACGTCACGGCTTGTGATTGGTCGCGTGGCAGTCACATGGGCGGCCGCAACCAATCACAAGCCGTGACGTCATCTAAGGCCCTTCACGCACTCATTCTTAGGAAGGAAGGCTGCCAGAAAGAAGCCGAGGGTGAGTATATTCCTATTAGGTATATACTCACCCTCGGACGCACCCTGCTTCTTTCCGGCAGCCTTCCTTCTTAAGAATGAGCGCGTTCAGGGCCTTAGATGACGTCACGGCTTGTGATTGGTCGCGGCCGCCCATGTGACCGCTCACGCGACCAATCACAAGCCGTGACGTAATTCTCAGGTCCTAAATTCCTAGAATTAGGAATTTAGGACCTGAGAATTACGTCACGGCTTGTGATTGGTCGCGTGGCGGTCACATGAGTGGCACGCGACCAATCAGAAGCCGTGACGTCATGGAAGGCCGTAAACGCGCTCATTTTAAGCAAAAAAGGCTGCCGGTTACCAGCGGCGATTTCCAGGGGCCTCCGGAGAGGTGAGTATATCAATATTTTTTATTTTAATTCTTTATTTTACACTTAAATGTGGATTCCGATACCGATTTCCGATATCGCAAACATATCGGAACTCGGTATCGGAATTCCGATACCAGATTCAGAAGATCGCCGACCTCATGGCCGACCCCACACAGGGGTCGGGTCGGGTTTCATGAAACCCGACTTTGCCAAAAGTCAGCGACTTCTGAAAATGGCCGACCCGTTTCGCTCAACCCTAGTGAACATTAGTTGAATACCATCTCCAACAAGCAGTCAGTATTCCGCTCAGCCTGTGCACATAACAAGTGATGAGTGGCCCTGGATGGATGACATTGGTGAGGAATCAACCAAGATGGTGAGTGGCGTTGTCGCTGTATACAGTGTAAATGCTTCTGCGTCTACTCAAACTTTTCCTTCTCAAAATTAAAGTGGAAGTTTTGCATGTGGACCAGGCGGAGAGAAGGAAGCAAACAGGGTGCTACGTGCTTGCCAATCTCCTTGTACAGAATGCAGGCATGGATGTGTGCAGCCCTGCAACTGTCATTGCACATTCGCAACAACATCAGCAACCACATCCACTTCCTCGTTCCAGCACAGCATCCCTACCCCAGGCCTTACACTTTTCATTATTTTCTAAATTTTTCTCAGTGTATTCATTTTCCCTTGTTCTATTGTTTTTCCTATGAATAGCATTAAAGTCATGCTAATTTGAAGTTTTATCCTTTTATTCACCATGATGTATTGATGTTATTAGTGGCATAATGTGAAGTTGTAATGTTTTTAGTTCTTTTTATGTAATGACATGAATTGAACGATGGTGTTTTTATACAGTTTCTTTTGTTTTATGGCTTCCTGCATTTTTTTGTTATTAGACTGATGAAGGTCAGGTATTGAACGAAACATCTGTTATTTTTCTAGAGTTTCCACATTCAATAAATAAGTTCTTGAATATGAGTGGCAAGTATTTCTACATTGCAGTTGATGGATTTGGTTATCTTACTTGTGCACCACCAGAATTCCAGAATTGCTGTGTTTTCCTACTTACATGACCATAAAGACACAGAATTAGGCAATAAATACTTAGAAAGAAGGGCTCGTGCTGTGGACTGTGGAAGAGTCCACAACAATGAAATTGGTAGAACTTGCCTGTAAAAGAATATTTTTTCAAGTCAGGAAACTGACCTCATGCCTTATTAAATCTATATGTAAATGTTCAAATAAAAAGCCACATAGAGTTAATTACAACAATTAACCAAACAGAAAAAAAAGAAAATAATTTGTATCTTTTACAACAAGTAAAGGTGCTGCTAGTGCAGCGCCCCAGAGTCCTGGTCGTTGCAGTACTGATGCTCCGCCGCTAAGGGGGGCTATGGTACGTCTGATGGCACTGAAGGAGTTCACCTGACCAGGTATCACAGACACCAATACACTTCACAGTCTGGCCTCCAGGGGGAGCTAAGGGTGCTATGTATTAGGCCACTCCTCACAATCTGGTAAAACTGGGGGTTAGATAGGAAGTTAGTCAGAAGCTGACTGGGTTGGAACCAGGCAACATCCTGTGGCAGAGGGTGTTGCAGGGGAAGATTCAGGGGGGTCCCTGTCAGGGGTGGGATCCTGACAGAGGCCTAGCGAACAGAAAGAACGTTACGGGACCGCGCCTGCACTTCATCGCGGCGGTACCCCAAGAAAGGACAAGAAGCGAGGTTTATTGTGCTGAGTGAGAAGCGAGATCAACGCAACAAGGAGAAACACCAGTAGGAGTCGTGCTGTAAGACGAGGCAACATCCTACTGAGGCGCATAGCCGGTGGCCGGAACGCCGAGGAAGTATTGAGCTCCAGGCCTTACTTCAAACCTACGGCAGGACAGTCAGTTATAGGCAGGCTGTCTCACCCAAAATCACCTAAGCAGACACAGGGGGCAACATCTGGAGAGGGGCGACTCTAGGGTCCCGGAAGACCTCCGAGCCTACCCGTCATACGGGTGCGTCCTAGCCATATCATCTGGGGGGACGAAACAGAACATCATAATCGAGTTGTGAGGGAACTTCAGAAACAGACACAACACTTGTGAGGACTATCCCGTAAGCACAGCAGGGAAGGACTACAACACACAAGCGCTAGAAGGTAGGCACAGATTTCCACCTGCAAAGGGAACTCTGGAGGTGCCATCGGACCGGCTGGACTCACACAGCCCGGTTAACCGTATTCCGGACTGAGGATCCTGAAGCCTTCAGTAAAGAGGTAAAGAGACTGCAACCTGGTGTCCTTGTTATTTACTGCGACCGGCACCACACCACAACAGCATCACCCAAAATCACCTAAGCAGACACAGGGGGCAACATCTGGAGAGGGGCGACTCTAGGGTCCCGGAAGACCTCCGAGCCTACCCGTCATACGGGTGCGTCCTAGCCATATCATCTGGGGGGACGAAACAGAACATCATAATCGAGTTGTGAGGGAACTTCAGAAACAGACACAACAGTTGTGAGGACTATCCCGTAAGCACAGCAGGGAAGGACTACAACACACAAGCGCTAGAAGGTAGGCACAGATTTCCACCTGCAAAGGGAACTCTGGAGGTGCCATCGGACCGGCTGGACTCACGCAGCCCGGTTAACCGTATTCCGGACTGAGGATCCTGAAGCCTTCAGTAAAGAGGTAAAGAGACTGCAACCTGGTGTCCTTGTTATTTACTGCGACCGGCACCACACCACAACAGCATCACTCTCCACCTTCATTGGACGCCCTTCAGCAGGGTCACGGGCCGGTTCTAGCCACCGTGACAACCCCAGAACTGAGACAGAGAGGCCCGGTACCGGGTACCCCTTGGCCCTGCGGCAGTGGGGGCACTCCACTAGCACTTTAGGATTTATGATGACAAAATCAAACATTTTGCAAAAAGTCTGTGAAACAGATTCCTTAAAATCCTTGCAAGACTGTAAACTGATGTGCTAGAAAATAATTCCTGCTTTCATTACAGCTTCAGAAAAAAGCAACATTGCTGTTAAAAATGTCACCCCCAAAGCCTGTACGCAGTGCCCACACAGAGGCTGTTTCACTATGACATCAGAGCCTGAGACTGCCCATCACTTGATCAGCATCCAGTCCCCAAGCTAGTCTGACCATAGAGGCGGCGACACCCATGATTCGGCGGTTAAGCTTGACTTCCCAAAATTAGTGAAAATTTTGGGGGAAACAGTGGGACATCTAGAGTCATAAAGCTGATGCAGTATGTGCAAAGCCTGACAAAAATTCGAAGGAGGCACTGTGATACACCCTGGAAGAGATGTAGAGGAGTGCCTTTGAAAAATTTGTTTTCTCATTTGGAACTCCTACACTGGTGAAGCCAATGCACTATGTGCAAGAGATGCCAAAAATCAGAAAGAGGCACTGCGATACATCCTCTGCGTGCACCATCAGCAGCTCGTCCACTTCCCCATCCTTTACCACATGCCTCACACATTTTAAATTATCTATGCAGCTAAGAGCAGTATTATTAGAGAATAGAGTCTATTTGAATTGTCTCAGAAAGGATGTTTTTCTTCTACGTGACAGCAACAAAGTCTGTAACGCAGTCAAACGTGAAAAAATGTCTGTAGTTTGCTAATCCCTGCTCCAACCAAACTCAAAATTATTTACAGATATGAGAGGTATTAGGAGAGAATAGAATCTATTTGAATTGTCAGTGAAAGGATTATATCTTATATGTGGAAGCAACAAACTCTGGAGCGCAATCAAACCTGCCGAAATGTCTGTAATACGATAATCTCTACTCCGCCACTGGATCTACAATTTTTTTTCAAATATCAGCTGTAGTATTAGAGAATAGGATCTATTTGAATTAGCACTGAAAAGATCTGTTGCTTTAAATTAGCAACATCAAGGACTGTTATGCCATCAAGCCTTCTCTTATTTCCCCTAATACACTCTTCCTTCTACAGCAAATACTCCTCCCTAAAATGTAACTAACTTCAATATTGTAGAATAGAGTCTATATGCTTTACCCCTAAAAAAGGGCTGTTGATGCTGTGTAGCACACTGCCACTTCTCCTGAATCTCTCACTAAGCTATTTCCATGTACAATTTGAGGAAAATGTAGGCACAGCGTCTCATATAGACTCGATAATGGCAATCACAGTAATGCCAAAAGCCAACATGGCTATGGCAGTACTGTGATTTTCAGGCAATCCCTGCATGTTTAGTAGCTGAAAATCAGGTGTCAAACATGCGGGGCATCGAGCAAGTACCCAGATACTCAATCAAGTGCCGAGCATCTTGAGTAGCAGGATGCTTGATTGAGCCTCGAGCAGTGCCGAGCACCAACTATGATCAGAATGGTGAATATAATTTACAATTTATTTTGCATTTTTCTCATACCTGGTATATTAGGCTACTTTCACATTAGCGTCGTACTCGGCCCGTCGCAGTGCGTCGGGCTGACGTACCGACGCTAGCAGTGAATGCGCCGCACAACGGGGGCAGCGGATGCTGTTTTTCCACGCATCCGCTGCCCCATTGTGAGGTGCGGAGAGGTGCGGGGAGGTGGGGGCGGAGTTCCGGACGCGCATGTGCGGTCGGAAATGGCGGTCCGTCGGCAGCAAAAAACGTTACATGTAACGTTTTTTGCAGCCGACGGTCCGCCACAACATGGCGCAACCGTCGCACGATGGTTGCGACGTGTGGCAAAGCGTCGCAATGCGACGCTAATGCAAATCAATGGTGAAAAAACACATCCTGCAAGCACTTTTGCAGGATGTGTTTTTTCAACCAAACGACGCATAGCGACGTGCAGTGCACGACGCTAGTGTGAAAGAGGCCTTACTGTTTTTATTAGATTACTTTTGTCTAGTATTACTTATTGCAAATATCATAAATCATTCAGTATGATAAATATGCCTTAGACAATGTCTAGAAATAAATCTTTATCATATTCGATTTCAATTTACTATAGAATTTTACAAGAGTAGTGTTACTGTAAAACAATAACTTTTTATATCAGTTTATTTAAGAGAGTATGTCATTTTAATTGCATGAATTAGGCTTGTATAAAGTCCTAAAGGAGAGGAGTCATACCTAGAATGATGGATTTATTCTGTAATAAAACTCGCTATGTCTTGAAGGGTGTCACTGACTTATATTGTGGTGATATATGGTGGTGCAAAAAGCTGCAACCCAGATGAACTGGTGAACGAAGCCTTAGTGATCTAAGGACGTGCATTATAGAAACAATATACTGGATAGTCCCATATGTACAGACGAGGTAATTATGTATCAGTGAAAAAGACAAAGATCTATTTTTTTTCTAATGTATTATTTTTGATCTTTACAAGACAATATAACCTTGTAATAAACAGCGTAAGTCACCATGTAATGTAAGTGGCCTGCTTTTGCAGCAGGTTACTAAAGCTTAGACCATAATATTTGTGCTTAAATTATGAAGCTGAATACAATGCAATCAAACTCAAAAGCAAGTTTGATTTGCATTGTTTTTCAAGTATGCATCCTGTGTAATAGACCCAACAATCAGTCTGTGATTATGTCTGTCAATAATGTATTGAAGTTTGATCATCTTTAACTGTAAGAGGGTCATTTAAAAAAAAAATTTGTTCTGTTTTTGTTTTTCTTGTTTTTTTAATTACTTGGGAAATTACATTTTTTGCTTGAAGACAAACCTTTGTTGGTTACTGCAAATCTGGAAATCTTGGAAAGTTTTCCAAGCACCGATTACACATATAAAAATATAGTCTGCATTGAAGGAATTCTACGTGTTTTTACGTTTGTGGAATGTCAATATTTTCACATGTTGTGGATTTGGTCAGGATTTTACATCAGTATTTTTAAGCTAAAACCAGGAGTGAAACAATCAGAGGAAAAGTATAATAGAAGCACGTCACCACATCTGTATTTATCACCCACTCCTGGTTTAGACTTACAAATACTGAGCTAAAATACTGACCAAATACTGAATGTGTGCATGTGGCCTTAGAGCTGTTGTCAATCTATTAACATGTATCAATTCATTGGCCACAACAGTGGTGTGAGATTCTTGCATGGGAATGGGAGTACGGCCTTTTTTTCTGCCTGCATCTGCGTCTCTTCATTTTATTAGCTGGCCAAGCATGATGTCGTCGGTCATTACGGCATGGTGCACATGTGACCAGGGCCGGACAGGCCACAATGGTCTGTAAAACTATTAACAGTATCGGTGTCCTCAGGATGGTCCATCAGTTACTCCGGCAGGTCACAGTCTGCTTCTAACCTGTCATCTATTGAACGTCAGCGCTACATTGGTAATGTCAGGTTGTCCGAGGCAGTGATTTCATATGGTCACCCAATGTCACCTGCACTAGCAAACTTCTAACCAAGCCAGGACAGGAAGTAGAGGATGCGGAGGATGGGGAACCATGATTACCTGAGTAAAATTATTATTAATACTATGGAGCTTTGGTTGTGAGGACATCATACTGTGCACATGGAGAAATATTACTGTATATAGTGAGCAGTGTGAATTTCGCACTGTTTTGAGGTGCTATAGGAATATAATACTGTATATAAGGATCTGTGGGGAGCATTACATTGTATATAGGGAGATGTCGGAGACTTCAAATTGCATATAGTGAGCTATGGCGGTCCTTGCACTGTATATTGGGGGCTTTTGAGACATCATACTGCATAGAGGTAGCTGTGTGGGCATGGATGGGAATATACTGTATATATATGGTGAGCAGTGGGAAAATCATACAGTATAAAGGAAGGTTGTGGGACCATCATAATGTATTTAGAAACCTGTGGGGACATCATATTTGCAAGAAGAAGCTGTGGGGTTCTCCATGCTGTATACACATTGTGCAGAACTATTAGACAATTTGTATTTATCATAATTAATTGTAATATTGGACAACTACAGTGCTGTGCATAAGTATTGGGCAACTATTGTGCAGTATTATTATACAATTAAATGAAAAGCATCATTTTCCTTTCTCAATTGTTTATAGTCATCTGTTAAAATGAAAATGATAACCAAACAACTCAAAATATAAAAAAATATATTTCTGACATATAACAAAAATCAATGACTAATATGGACATCCTTCTTTCCAATAACAGTCAGAAGCCTTCCATCCTTGCTCTGAATTTGCCATATTGGTGCCATATTGGTACCTTAATCAAGCCAAATTTAGGTTTGACGATCGATTCCAAACATATTCGTTCATTTCAACTCCCATTGACGTTTGGCTGTGTTCGGTGAATATTACAGAAACAACATTCGCTGCCGATCGTAATCAGAACCGAATTTTGAAAAATCTGCTCAACTCTACTCATAACCACGTACATCCCCACAACTGCCCCATTCCATAATGAAGGAAACCTTTTCTCTTAATTATGCTAGCAGTGAGGGCTCATTCAGGCGATTGTATTCTTGGTTCCAAGTGTTGTCTGGGAAAAAATGGACAGCACTCAGACCAAGGTTATTCAATGAGGTAGTGCAAATGAGCAATTTTGATCTCTGACCAAATCTACCTGTGAAAAAAAATTGCATCATGCACTAATTACTTCTGTAAATTGGAAGAGACTCACCCATTCAAGTCTATGGGTGAATAAAAATAATGTCTGCCATGCAGAGCCACAGTATAGCACTCACGTTTTACAGTTAAACATGAAAAGTGAAAAGCAGCACTAGCAAGCAGTATGCAAAATCGGGTACCAGACCTTCAAGGCATAAACCAATCCTCAAATGTAATGTAGAAAAAAAGAAAGCCTGCATTTATTTTTTGAAAAAAAAAAAATATATATATATAAATTGTGGTATTAACCTCTTTCTGCCAGCTGACGGAATAGTACGTCAGCTGGCAGATCCCCCGCTTTGAGGTGGGCTCCGGCGGTGAACCCACCTCAAAGCCGCGACATGTCAGCTGTTTTGTACAGCTGACATGTGCGCGCAATGAGCACGAGCAGAATCGCGATCCGCCCGCGCCCATTAACTAGTTAAATGCCGCCGTCAAACGCTGACAGTGGCATTTAACTAGCGCTCCCGGCCGCGCGGCCGGAAATGCTCGCGCCGCTGACCCCCGTCACATGATCGGGGGTCAGCGGTGCATTGCCATAACAACCAGAGGTCTCCTTGAGACCTCTATGGTTGTTGATGGCCGATTGCTTTGAGCGCCACCCTGTGGTCGGCGCTGAAAGTACACCACCATTTCTACTACATAGAGGTGATCTGTACTTCACCTCTATGTAGCAGAGCCGATCGTGTAGTGCATGCTTCTAGCCTCCTATGGAGGCTATTGAAGCATGCCAAAAAAAAAAAAAAAAAAGTGTTTCAAAATATAAAAAAAATATAAAATCACCCCTCTTTCGCCCCAATCAAAATAAAACAATAAAAAAAAAATCAAACCTACACATATTTGGTATTGCCGCTTTCAGAATCTCCCGATCTATCAATAAAAACAAAGGATTAACCTGATCGCTAAATAGCGTAGCGAGAAAAAAAATCAAAACGCCAAAATTACGTTTTTTTGGTCGCCACGACATTGCATTAAAATGTAATAACGAGCGATCAAAAAAACATATCTGCACCAAAATGGTATCAATAAAAATGCCAGCTTGGGATGCAAAAAATAAGCCCTCACCTGACCCCAGATCACGAAAATTGGAGACGCTACGGGTATCGGAAAATCGCGCAATTTTTTATTTTTTTTTTAGCAAAGTTTGGAATTTTTTTTCACCACTTAGATAAAAAATAACCTAGACATGTTAGGTGTCTATAAACTCGTAATGACCTGGAGAATCATAATGGCAGGTCAGTTTTAGCATTTGGTGAACCTAGCAAAAAAGCCAAACAAAAAACAAGTGTGAGATTGCACTTTTTTTGCAATTTCATCACACTTGGAATTTTTTTCCCGTTTTCTGTTACACGACATGATAAAACCAATGGTATCGTTCAAAAGTAAAACTTGTCCCGCAAAAAATAAGCCCTCACATGGCCATATTGACGGAAAAATAAAAAAGTTATGGCTCTGGAAGGAGGGGAGCAAAAATCGAAAATGAAAAAAGCTCCGGGGGTGAAGGGGTTAATAGCCCATAGGGGCTTCAGCAACATTTCATCTCTAAGTGTGACCCCATCTCGGGCATTTACAATAAATTTACATTAATATAGTGCATAAACATATTCATAAGAGTTATTGCAATGTGAGTACGTACATTCAATATGAAAAAGTATGACATAACAAAGTGCATATAAGTATCTAATACGCAATAAGAATATATACAGTTTATAAAAGAGCATAGTTGGCAATATAATATCAGGTGTTTGTGATTTGTGCAGGACTCATCCCATTAAGCCATAAGCATATGCTCCAAAAAATGGTGTCTAATGAATTAAACTGTGTGTGTCATAAAAGAAAATACAGGAAAGTTCTTCAGCTATTCATGCGCACAGGGTGAACTCGCGTCACCCGCGTCATCTTTAATAAGGTCAGGACCTCAGCACTATGTGTGCATGAGCATTCAACGGCACAAAACATACATAGTGCCATCTTGAATATGGGCTAAGTTATTAGCAGGCTGTAGTAGGTTTGTATATGACAATTAAGTGAGCAAATCCAAATTTTGACTAGTTAACACCACCCATTTGCTGGGGTTGTTTAACCTATGCCTAGAGAAATCATGTAAACAGCTCTATTTAAAAAGATACAAACTTTATTACTTATCTTAAAACCCAACCTCAGGTGGTACGTGCACATCACAACAAACACAACAAAACAACACACTGTGCAACAGAAAATCAAACACACAAAACTCTTGGAATATTTTTGGATGAATTTTATCATTTTTCTGTACACTGCCACCAAGCCCTGTGTATTTGAGTGTTTTTAATTTTACCTGGGCAACAGGGTCCCTTTATCTGCAGGTGTGTAGAAATAGTGGTTCCCTATTTAGGGAGCGGGGATAACATTAGCTACAGGATGCATCTAGGAAACAATAGGGGCAGTGTAAGACTATTCCTACTGAGTGTATTGGGGGACACTCGCTTGGCCGCGATATTCAGCACACGGGCACGGGTTTTAAAACAAAACAGTCTGTTTGGTTTATTAGGGTATCATAAACCACATCAGGAACAATCCATTTACACAGGGTACCAGGACATCACATCAAGTTTCATATCGGATATATCCACCATCTCCTGCATCACTTTCCCAAATCTGCCAATGAGCTTCGCTACCAGAGCTCTGGGCACTTGGACTGTGTCCTCTACCAAGCCCAGACGACTTTGAGCTTTCCTGGCTTGCTCCAAACATCGAGTGGCTTCATTATTCCTCAACAGGATCATCTGTTTCGTGCGGAGGCACTGTAGGTGCATGTCCCTCAGGACAGCCACCCTCTTCACTGTGACTTCCTTAGTAGACAGTATCACCAACTGTCTCGTCTCCAGTGCCCAGTGCACACTACATGCTTCTACTGCCTTTTTAAAGGCCTCATGCACACCCTCGCGGGTACATGCCTCTCGCGCCTCTTCGGGTACATCTATCACGCACTTGAAGAGCGGAGTCTCACTTTCATCAGGAACGGACGGCTCCTGCTTTGCCATGGACCTTTCCATCAAGACACCTGTCACAACCGGGTGACTATCTTGTTCTGCTTTTAGTGCCAACTCCTCTTCAGCTTTACCCTCTTCCAGACCCCGGGTCAAGATGGGCATTAGCAGCTTCACCTCATTACCACTCTGGTACTGGCACAAGAAGTCTGCGACCACCACCTCTTTCTCTTGTAGAGGGCCTTTTAGTGCTTCTCTAAGCACTACAATGTCTTCCTTTAGGGTCTGATACACACTTTGCCACGTGAACAGGTGACCTCTGAGCTCAGAGACTTCCTTCTCCAGCTCATCCACCCTGTGCTCAGCCGCTTGTCTCAGGACCCTTTCTCGTTCGACATGGTCGTTCACTGTCTCTTTAATCAATTCTATCTCGCTTCTCCCATCCTCTGGATTGGTGGGACATCCATCACATGAGGAGGTATTTACTTCAGGCACCACCTCCTTGGTGGCCTCCTCCACCTCTGTACCCTCAGACTCTGCACTGTCAGGGTCGGCCCTCTCTTGGGTCTCAGCGGTGACATCATTAGGTTCGTCCCTTTTCCCTGGGACTTCAGAGTACTTCATACACCCCAGGTCCTCAGCATCTTCCGTCAATTCCTCACACGGAACAACCGGTTCAGTCCCTTTGGCTCTTTTACGTCTCCGGCGACGGGAGGAAGACTTGCCTGAGTCAACCTTATTGCACTCTTTCCCACTGGCATCACTGTCTGAATGGGAGTCACCACCATCCGTCACCACAGGTCCTGGACCCCGTCCTCCACCCGTCACCACAGGTCCTGGACCCCGTCCTCCACCCGTCACCACAGGTCCTGTACCCCGTCCTCCACCCGTCACCACAGGTCCTGGACCCCATCCTCCACCCGTCACCACAGGTCCTGGACCCCGTCCTCCACCTGTCACCATGGCACATGCGCTTGTTACTGGCCATGACTTGTCACAGTCACCCCCAGAATCTGTGTCACACCCCACAGTATGATGATGCCACGAGTCACTCTCTGTCTGGGTGTCAGCTCCACTTGTTTTATCCAGCAGACCACTACCAGTCGTATTGTGGCACACTTCAGGTGACGTCAGGTCAGTTAGTTGGACAGTCGCACCTTTTCCCTTGTTCAGGCCTACCTTAGGACTGTCAACTCTAGGGGGCGCCTTCTCAACATTACTAACTGACATCCACATTATATCCACAAACACTTCAGCCTTTTCCACAGTGCTACCAAATCTTGTCCTATTACCATAGGATACGGCAAGATCGGGACTACAGCCACCTCATGGTATGTGGAAACCTCCGCTGCGACAATGTAGATAGTGGCTACCTGAAGATATTTAGTGTCCCCAGGTGACACAGAACCTCCTGGAAGGGTTCTCAGTAAAGACGCTTCTCTCCCCGGGTCTATCAACGCGCATACACACTCTCCATCCAGCCAAAAAGGACACAGTCGTGACTCCTCACTGATTGCCGCCCCTTTTTTGGCTCCGCCCCCTTTTTGGGCAAGTGCTCCGCTTTTTGACACCACCCCGGTTCAGGATTCAGCCCCCCTTCGGGATTCCACCCCTTTTTGGGCCATTACCCCTGTTCGGGTTACCGCCCCTTTTTGGGACTCCGCACCCTTTTGGGCATCTCCATTTGGGTCACCGCTCACTATTAGGGATACTCCCCTCCCTGGGATACACCCCGTGAACTTCCCCACGGCACTCAGGCCCCAGTTCACACAGTACACCCCTTTGTCTCTGGGCTTGTACTGGCCCTTTAAGAGTCAGCACAACTTGGCAGAAAAAGGGAGAGAAAAAAAAATCTAAATTTTTTTTTTTTTCCTTTTATACGTCACTTCACCAGCTCCTGCTGGTACCGCCACAGCTCCCGCTGCAGTCACACACAACCGGCACCTCCGGCTGCCAACCACAAGCCGCTGCAGCTCTGCCTGCTGTGGAACCTCTTGCTGCCACTGCAGCCACGCTCCACAAGGCTCTACCGCCGGCTTCGTGGACCCGCCAATCCACAGGATGCCGCCTGTCCCTTTCGTAACCTCGCCGAGTAACAGCCAGACGCTTGTCAGCTTCGTAACCCCGCCGAGTTACAGCCAGACGATTGTCAGCTTCGTAACCCCGCCGAGTTACAGCCAGATGCTTGTCAGCTTCGTGGCCCCGCCGAGCCACAGCAATCAACTCCACGTGTGCGTGCTGGATCGTTGCCCGCTTCGAGCACCAAATGTAAGACTATTCCTACTGAGTGTATTGGGTGACACTCAGAGGCGTAGCTAAGGGTTCAGCTCAGGGGGGGCGAAACATGTGAGTGGGCCCCTAACAGGCGGACATATCATTAGTGCAAACTATGCAGCAGCACATGGGCCCATTTCTACCTCTAAATAAGGTGCAACTTTGTATTTTTAGAAGTTCTTGGGCTGCAAAGGGCCCATATATTGTTCTTGCACATGGTCCCTTTTCTGTCTGTGTACACCTGTGGCCCTTAACCAGGTAACCATGATTGCAACTACGGTGGGCATAGGGGAACCTCAGGAGATGACCGCACTGTTATTGAAAATAAATCTCTATACAATAACCAGCACTGATATTACCGCCATACGGTAATACCATATAGTGGTATATACCAGTCCTGCATGACATAGAGAGATCACAGTACAGTTATAGATGATGACTTACAGAGAAAGTTCTTTCCGGTGGAGCCATTCACTTTTCCCATCTTTTCCACCTGGCCCAGACTGACAAACTATACTATTACTTCAACATTTTTCAAACACGGCTCTGTGTATAGAGAGTGGCGGCTGTAACTGATGCCCCGGGACAGACTGACAGTCGGTAAAGCACTATCTGCCACCCAGTAGTTAGGCTTCAATGCTTTGTAAGTGCCTACTTAATATTTAGGAGTCCCCCTATGTACAGTAATAATGGCCCCAGCATCGCTGATGAGAGCAGGAGGTCATGTGATGATTTTCTTCTATTGAGAGAAGTCAAACTTGTCTAGTCAACACGTGCAAATAGCAAACGTGGTCGCATGACCGCCTGATCACACCAGTGGTCTTGGGGTCTCATGACGGCAGGTGCACCCCATCATGATTTAACAGTCTGTAGAGTGACTGCAGACAATTATCCCAAGCCTTTAATAACTTAAAGGGAACCTGTCACCCCCCCCCCCCCCAGGGCCGATTAAGGTAAAAGAGCCACCTTCTTCAGCACTAAGGCTGCATTCTGTGAAGGCGGCTCTTTGGGTTTTGCTCCCTAATAACGCTGAAATATTCACTTTTATAAATTGCGCGCCATACCTGTATTGAGTCCTGGGGGTATGTTTTCTCCCCCTGACTCAGCCGCCTCGCAGCCGTTCATCATCCCTCCGAGCACCGCTACCTTTCTGTCTTGTGCCGTCACCGGCGCTCTGCAATTATTTATCGGGCATGCACAGTGCGCGCTGCCCTGGAACTCATATCAAGTGATTTAAGTAGATCGCACCTGCGCACAGCGCCAGATTCCCAGCCCCGCAGTGTGAATAAATCATAACACACTGCGGGACGGGATCTCAGTCCTCCGCTACATGAGGGCGTGATATCAGTACATCAGCTGATGTGAGTTCCAGGGCAGCGCACACGGCGCATCCCCGAAAAATGAGAGCCCAGCCCAGGCATCGGCGCCCGGTGGGATGATGGACGGCTGGGAGGCGGTTGTGTCCGGGAACAAAAGACGTACCCCCCAGACTCAATACAGGTATGGTAGAAAAAACAAAGCAAGGGAGGCATGTACAAAGTGGGGATCACCACACTACAAATAGTACAAATATTACAAAGTTTATTGAAATCCAAAGACACTGAACACTGCAAAGAAACTTTAAAAACACATAAAACAACCATATGCATGGTGGATACAGAGACCCATAATAGGGTCTAAACCCCTGGTTCAGAGACCACCCCCACACACAATAATATGATCCAGTCCTGCAAGCAAAAAATGGTATAACATACAGTACTAAGATTACATGTAAACAATAGATATCCAGTCAAATGTACCTATGCAGAGATTATAGACAGCAAAAATAGCCCCCCCCATATTCCTAGGGATGTCAATTAAGTATAGGAGCACAAGAAAGATCATATCTAACTAGGAGGATAAAGCCATATATAACCTGTATAGAACCAAGCTCCGACCCTTGTAAGGAGTCAAGAAATGCTGCAGGACAAACAGGGAGGGTGGAGAACCAGGGCACAAACGCCCAACGCGTGTCGCCAGAGAAACTGGCTTCTTCAGGGGCAATGGATACAGTGAAAGTGCCCACATTATAAATACCTGGTAATTATGCAAGGCAAGGGACAGCTGGTGCCTAGTATACCGCGCGTAAAACATAGCGCTAGAGCTGACCGGGAAACCGGAAATGACAGAAGACGCCGGCATCTGCGCAATACAGCAGAGTTTCAAGCGTGAGAAAATTTCCTAAGTGCAGACTATTTAGCAAGTGCGCACGCGCATAGTCCATGGGGTTGGAGGGGAAGAGACCGGAGATAACAAGACGCCGGCATTAGCGCAATACAGCAAGGTTTCAAAGCGGGCCGGGCTGGCAAGTGCGCACGCGCCGGTCGGCGCATGCGCACTAAGTACCAGCACCTAATACGTCCGCAAAAAAGACTCTCGGCCGAGAGATGGAAGGAGAGACCCTTAAAAAGTATGGTGAAATGGAAAATAAAAGATAATAAAAAAAATGAAAATACGAAAGATAATGGCAAGAGGATGAAAAAGGGTGAATTAATGGATAGAGCAAAAAAAGGGGTGGGGGGGGGTAGGGACATATCTGCCAATCAAAGCATGATAATGAAGACTATAAAATATTTACAAATTAGCACAGTGACTTACAAAACATGAGTTGGAACATGTAAATTAATTGTAGAAAAATATATGAAAAAAAAAAAAAAAAAATATATATATATATATATATATATATACGTATGTATAGCAGAAAAATACATACATGAAAGTCTGCATAATATTGTAACAACAACTGCATAAGGGCATCAGTAAAGGGCATAAAAACCATTAATGAAGAAAAACAGAATATTACAACTGTTTATAGTAACCAGAGAATAGAAGTTCTTCATTTAGTCCTTGTGGGGCGAGGCTTTGAAGATCATGAATCCATTTGGATTCACATCGCAATAGTTTCTTCACTCTGTCTCCACCTCTGATGTTGAGTGACACCATCTCTAGTCCCATAACCTTCAAGCCCCTAATACGGCCATGATGGATGTCCAAAAAATGTGTTGCCACTGATGAGATGTTCTTGCCCTTCTCTCGATCCTTCTGAGCCATAGAGATATTTGATAGGTGCTGTTGTATTCTTCTTCGTAGTTCCTGCATCGTTTGGCCCACGTAGATCTTGGGACAGTCACATATTAGGGCATAGACCAACGAGCGACTTTTACAATTAAAGAAGAACTTCCTAGGTTTAATCTGGAAAGGAAAAATGGATAGTGACAGACCATCCTGGGCTACAGTATGCTGGCAAATGTTACAGCTTCCACATGGGTAAGTACCAAATATCCTTGTGCCCCTATTGAGTCTAGTGGTGGGGCGAACAAAATGACTGTGACATAACAGGTCCTTCAAGTTGCTAGCCCTCCTGGCTATGAGTTTGGGTGTTTCTGCTATGTGGGGCTTTAACTTTGGTTCACTAAGCAGGATCCCCCAACTACAGTCTAAGATTTTATAGACGTCCCCCCACTGATTATTGAAAGTGGTAACAATGCCCAAAGGCCTGGAGGACTCACGTGTCTGTCTTTGAAATAGGTCCGTCCGTTCACTGGTTTTCGCTCTCTGGTACGCCGAGGAAATAGTAGTCTTTGGATATCCCCGATTTTTGAAACGGTCAGTCAATTTCCGAGCCTCCATATTAAAGTCAGCCGTCGCACTACAATTTCTCCTCAATCGAAGAAATTGGCCAGTTGGAATGCCATTTTTTAGATGCCTAGGATGGAAGCTAGAGTAATGCAACAGGCTGTTCGTAGCTGTCGGTTTACGGTACAGAGTGGTAGCAATATACGAACCATCCAGAGTTAACTTCAAATCTAGAAATTCCACTGAGGTCCGTGCCAGATGGTAAGGAAAGATCCTGGAGTAGTTGGATCAAATGTGTCGAGTCCCTGATAAAAGATTTCAATGACATTGCCATAGGCTGTAGAAAGAAATCCAAGTAAGTGCATGATTTTTCAAAGAGGCCACCCATGCCAGAAACAATTGGCCTACCTGGGGGGTTTTCCAGCGACTTATGCACCTTGGGGAGCAGATAAAAAGTCGGTACCACAGGATGGTCTGTTGTCAAGAACGTCACTTCCTTTTTGTTCAAAGTACCATTACGGAATGCCAGTTCAAATAGGTGATCCAGTTTTCCCTTAAAAATGTCAGTGGGATCTCCAGGTAGGCGTCTATAACATGTTGGGTCTCCTAATTGTCGTTTGACCTCCTGTAAATAAAGAGAGTTAGGCCATAAAACAATATTGCCCCCCTTATCCGCCTCGCGGATCAAAAACTCTTTATTCCTTTGCAGACCCGAAAGGGCCCTCTGTTCAAGTGGACTTAAATTTCTATTTTTATTACCGTCCACACGTAGGGTCTGTATTTCTCTGCAAATGTTATTAAAGAAGATCTGAACCGCCGGGAAAAGGGAGAGTGATGGAGTGGCCTGTGAGGGTAATCTTCCGGAGAACCTTCTCCTAGTAACCTCGGTGTCGTTCTCATTAAGCAAGTCCATAAGATCCCTAAGGACTTGTCTTTCATCCAGTGGGAGTTGATCCGCTAAAGAGGGATGATGGTATAACAATTTAAAGATTAATTGACGGCAAAACAAATATACATCCTTGACCAGAGTGAATTTGTCAAGGGTATTCATAGGAGCAAAAGACAATCCCTTTGTCAAGACCATTTTTTCTGATGATGTCAACACATAAGTAGATAAATTAATAATTTGCAGGTTACCTTGGTCTTGATCCTGGGGATCTTGATGTTCTACTGGAAATGCCGCAGTCAGGGTTGGTGGTTCCTGCGATTGAACCTCGTCTCCCGCTTGTAGGATGGGGGAGAATTTCTGTATCCCCTGGTTTTTCTTTTCTTTACCCCTCCGAGTCTTGCGTCGACCCCGCCTACAGCCCCGTCGAGGTCGCTGGGGTCTGATGACAAAAAATCACTGGATGAAGCCTCAAGTCTTGTGCTGATATCTTTTGAATTCTTAGGGTCAAAGGACACCGCCCTTTTATTGCCTCGATGTCGCCACTTGTAAGCATGTCCATTAGAGAAATCAAATTTGTCTCTTTGAAATTTACGTTTCTTGCCATCGGAAATCTCCTTTTCATATTTCTCAATAATGGTTTTAAGTTGCTGTTTAAAGGGGGAAACCAATGATGCATCAAAGCTGGTTAATTGAGTCTCCCTAGTTTTTATGTCCTCTTTTATTTAAGAGGGCCTGATCATGTGCAATCAACATGTCTATGAGGATTACAGAGCACTTCATTAGACCACTCTCCCAATTCTGGCGAAAACAATCATCAACCTCCCAGGCAGGGAAAATCTGGATCCTAAGTCCACGAGGAACAAGGCTAGACATCTTATATTCCTCCAAACTTCTCAAATTCCACCACACTTTGGTTAGAGATTTGTGCAGATTGGTAAGTTCATTGGTCAGTTTAGAAAAACCCCCATCGTCATTAACAATTATGGCACTATCGCCACCCCCGGTTTCCAGATTAAACCTAGGAAGTTCTTCTTTAATTGTAAAAGTCGCTCGTTGGTCTATGCCCTAATATGTGACTGTCCCAAGATCTACGTGGGCCAAACGACGCAGGAACTACGAAGAAGAATACAACAGCACCTATCAAATATCTCTATGGCTCAGAAGGATCGAGAGAAGGGCAAGAACATCTCATCAGTGGCAACACATTTTTTGGACATCCATCATGGCCGTATTAGGGGCTTGAAGGTTATGGGACTAGAGATGGTGTCACTCAACATCAGAGGTGGAGACAGAGTGAAGAAACTATTGCGATGTGAATCCAAATGGATTCATGATCTTCAAAGCCTCGCCCCACAAGGACTAAATGAAGAACTTCTATTCTCTGGTTACTATAAACAGTTGTAATATTCTGTTTTTCTTCATTAATGGTTTTTATGCCCTTTACTGATGCCCTTATGCAGTTGTTGTTGCAATATTATGCAGACTTTCATGTATGTATTTTTCTGCTAAACATACGTATATATATATATATATTTTTTTTTTTTTCATATATTTTTCTACAATTAATTTACATGTTCCAACTCATGTTTTGTAAGTCACTGTGCTAATTTGTAAATATTTTATAGTCTTCATTATCATGCTTTGATTGGCAGATATGTCCCTACCCCCCCCACCCCTTTTTTTGCTCTATCCATTAATTCACCCTTTTTCATCCTCTTGCCATTATCTTTCGTATTTTCATTTTTTTATTATCTTTTATTTTCCATTTCACCATACTTTTTAAGGGTCTATCCTTCCATCTCTCGGCCGAGAGTCTTTTTTGCGGACGTATTAGGTGCTGGTACTTAGTGCGCATGCGCCGACCGGCGCGTGCGCACTTGCCAGCCCGGCCCGCTTTGAAACCTTGCTGTATTGCGCTAATGCCGGCGTCTTGTTATCTCCGGTCTCTTCCCCTCCAACCCCATGGACTATGCGCGTGCGCACTTGCTAAATAGTCTGCACTTAGGAAATTTTCTCACGCTTGAAACTCTGCTGTATTGCGCAGATGCCGGCGTCTTCCGTCATTTCCGGTTTCCCGGTCAGCTCTAGCGCTATGTTTTACGCGCGGTATACTAGGCACCAGCTGTCCCTTGCCTTGCATAATTACCAGGTATTTATAATGTGGGCACTTTCACTGTATCCATTGCCCCTGAAGAAGCCAGTTTCTCTGGCGACACGCGTTGGGCGTTTGTGCCCTGGTTCTCCACCCTCCCTGTTTGTCCTGCAGCATTTCTTGACTCCTTACAAAGGTCGGAGCTTGGTTCTATACAGGTTATATATGGCTTTATCCTCCTAGTTAGATATGATCTTTCTTGTGCTCCTATACTTAATTGACATCCCTAGGAATATGGGGGGGCTATTTTTGCTGTCTATAATCTCTGCATAGGTACATTTGACTATTGTTTACATGTTATCTTAGTACTGTATGTTATACCATTTTTTGCTTGCAGGACTGGATCATATTATTGTGTGTGGGGGTGGTCTCTGAACCAGGGTTTTAGACCCTATTATGGGTCTCTGTATCCACCATGCATATGGTTGTTTTATGTGTTTTTAAAGTTTCTTTGCAGTGTTCAGTGTCTTTGGATTTCAATAAACTTTGTAATATTTGTACTATTTGTAGTGTGGTGATCCCCACTTTGTACATGCCTCCCTTGCTTTGTTTTTTCTAGTGTACATGTATTTGTGGCATGTGATGGGAGATCCCGTGTAGTGGTGCCCGCCAGTTCTTACTTTCAATACAGGTATGGCATGCAATTTATAAAAGTGAACATTTCAGCGTTATTAGGGATCAAAAACATAAGAGCCACCTTCACAGAATGCAGCCTTAGCGCTGCTGAAGGTGGCTGGCTCTATTACCTTAATAGGCCCTGGGGGGGGTGACAGGTTCCCTTCAATAATTTAATTATAAGCAATGTATTCTTATAACATAGAATGCAGCCCGTGGTTACTGTATTGTTATACTTGTTAGGGGGCAGACAGACGGACATATTTCTCATGTGAGGATCGCATCGCAATCCTCGGACCTACCTTCGGCTCTCCTGACCTGAGGCTGGCAGTTGCATAGTAATTTATCACGCTGTCAAGCTTATGTCAGGAGAGGTGTCAGGGCCAGTCCGAGGATTGCAATGCGATCGTCACATGAGTTATACAGTGTCTGTCTGCGCCCTTATGTTAATACTTATCCTTGTAAGGGTATGTTTCCACGTTCAGTTTTGCTTCAGGCTTTGGTCAGGATTTTATGCAGGTAAAATCCTGACCAAAACTGCACCTGAGGTCACTGGCAGGTCACCTGCGGTGTACCTGCGTGTTTTGCTCATAGTAGCAACATGCTGCGTTTCGAAAAAACGCACCACGCATGCGTTTTCGCGGCAAAAACGCATGCGTTTTTTCACGCATAGTGGAGTCTGGATTTCATGAAATCCCATCCACTATGCTGTAACATCTGGACGCTGCGTTTTTGACGCTGCGGAAAAACGCAGCGTCAAAAACGCAGCGTTTCCTGAACGTGGAAACATACCCTTATAGTAACATTAACCTTCTTTGCTATGCCTGTTTTACTAATACTTATAAAAGACCCAGCTCGCAATAATAAAAAGCCCCCGACCTCCCCATCTCCAGCCCCCAAGACAGCAACTATTAGGCCGCGTGTCCACGTTCAGGAAACGCTGCGTGTTTGACGCTGCGTGGGTCCGCAGCGTCAAACACGCAGCCTCCAGATGTTCCAGCATAGTGGAGGGGATTTTTTTAAATCCCGTGTCCACTATGCGTGGAAACACGCACGCGGCAGCCCTGCGACTCCGGACATGCTGCGCGTCTTTTCAGATCGCAGCATGTCCGTGTTCCTTGCGGCGACGCTGCGTCGCCGCAAGGAATAACACAGGGCCCTATGCGAGGGGTGCGATGATCCCGGATGTGTACAATGAACACATCCGGCATCATCGTGTCCCAGAAGGGGGCGGGGCTTATCGCCGAGCGGCTTTGCCGCTCCGACGATACCGCCGGCCATCCTGAACGTGGACACATACCCTTAGGGTATGTTTCCAAGGGGCGTATTGCTTGAGTTTTTGCTGGCCGGGGATTGGACACTGTGTACATCCGCAGCGTCGAAACTGCAGCTTCCAGATGTTAGAGCATAGTGGAGGGGATTTTATGAAATCCCATCTCCACTATGCGTACATAGATGCAGGTGGCAGACCTGCGTAACCGGACATGTGGCGCGTCTTTCTAGACAGCAGCATGTCTATGTATCTTGTGGAGATGCTCCGTCTCCACAAGATAAATAAAACAGTCTATGATTAGGATGCGGTGATTCCACCTGTGGTCAATGAATATATGCAGAATCACCGTGCGTACAAACAGGGGGCAGCGCTTTGGGCTGATGATGATGGAGTGAATATCTTATAACATTAAATAGTATAATAATAATAATAATAATAATAATAATAATAATAATAATCAGCCGCCCAGTGCCCTCACCCACGTCAGCCCTCACAATACCCTCAAACTCTCCCAATCTTCACATTTACCCCAGAGTGCCCTGTCCTCCTCTCCCACTTCAGCCCCACACAATACCACAATCCTCTCACATTCACCCCCACAGTGACCATGATATGCCTAAATCGAATTACCATCCCCACTTACTGATAAAGTTTTCAGGCAGACAGTGAGGAGAACCAGGAAGTGTCCAGATAGCTGCACGGAGGGCACTAGGACCCAGCGTGCCTCAGCCAAACCAAGCGTGCACACTGACTGCACAGCCAGAAAGTAACTGCAACTGCTGCTGCCAGCCCGGAAGAGATTCCTCAGGTGAGACCACATTGCACTCTGCACGGAGGGAGGTTCTGCAGCCGGCATTATGCTTCTCTCTCCCTGACACCTCAGACTCTGCAGTGGATCTCCCGGTGGGCCCCTTCAGGTGTCTGGGCCCGGGGCAATGGCCCCCTCTGCCCCCCCAGTAGCTACGCTACTGGTGACACTCACTTGGCCGCGATATTCAGCACACGGGCACGGGTTTTAAAACAAAACAGTCTGTTTGGTTTATTAGGGTATCATAAACCACATCAGGAACAATCCATTTACACACGGTACCAGGACATCACATCAAGTTTCATATCTGGTCTGCAGCAACTAACATGCTGGTCCTCTCCTGACCAGTTGCGGTGGTTTACCACACAGTTCATAGAACACAACAAGCACCATCAGTCAATGATACCTTATGGGAGCTCCTGCTCCATCTGCTGACTCCTTGTCAGTCCGCTCTCCTGGGGAAACTGCCTAACGGGGTTCACCAACTTGCCTGGCCGGCACACATCAGTCAGTCCAGAGCCACCGAAGGCCGGTAGCTTCCCCAACACCGATCATCCAGGTCCACAGTCTCTCAGGTGCTCCAAGAAGACTCCACTCGCAGGAGCTTCTAACACAGACTGTCCAGGACCAAGATCGCACTGTGTTCTTCAGAACGTCCATCCCACCTGGGACCGTTCAACACAGAGGCATGTGGCCTGTCTGGGTGCTATTCAGGACTTAGTCCAACACCCAGGCCACCAGGTCCAAACCATGTGCTTTCCAGGAAGCCTCCTCCCAGGTCTTCCTACACAGGCTTCCAGGACCTTGCACTTGGACCATTCAGATCCAACACTGGAACCACACAGAAGACCATGTGACCCACACCCGGTCAGGTTATGTACCTGTAACCACACCCTCAGTAATGGATCACCTGGGCTGGTCACGTGATCCTGACATCACTGCAGATCGATCCTCACGGCCTCAATGCGACTCCGTGCACATACCGGGGAGAGCATGCAGTGCCCCCTACCTGTTACAGGGGGCACTACATCACAGCAGCCATTGTTGAGCGGGGGTGCCACAACGCAACCCCCGCTAGGGTGCCATCCTCCGCAGTCAGGCAGGCAAAAGTATAGTCAATCATTAGGGATCTGCAGCAAAAAAATATTCCAAGGTTTTTGTATTTTTGATTTTCTTTTGCACAGTGTGTTGTTTAGTTGTGATTGGCACGTAACACCTGAGGGTGGGTTTTTAGATAAGTAATAAAGTTTGTATATTTTTAAATAGGGCTGTTGACATGATTTCTTTCCAAACTTGTACCCGGGGAATTTACATTTAAATTAAACCTATGCCTAAAGGGATAAGGGGAGCTCTGTGCCCGATAAGGGGCCCAATATTCAACCCATAAGCTCAGTAAATGGGGCCTACATTGCCTTTCCAAAGTATTCGGCTCCCTTGAACTTTTCAATCTTTTCCCACATATCATGCTTCAAACATAAAGATGCCAAATGTACATTTTTGGTGAAGAATCAACAAGTGGAACACAATTGTGAAGTTGAACGAAATTTATTGGTTATTTTTAATTTTTGCGGAAATTCAAAAACTGAAAAGTGGGGAGTGCAATATTATTCAGCCCCTTTAACTTAATACTTTGCTGCGCCACCTTTTGCTGTCATTACAGCTGCAAGTCGCTTGGGGTATGTCTCTATCAGTTTTGTACATCAAGAGACTGAAATTCTTGCCCATTCTTCCTTGGCAAACAGCTCCAGCTCAGTGAGGTTTGATGGAGATTGTTTGTGAACAGCAGTTTTCAGCTCTTTCCACAGATTCTCGATTGAATTGAGATCTGAACTTTGACTTGGCCATTCTAACACCTGGATACATTTATTTGTGAACCATTTTATTGTAGATTTTGCTTTATGTTGGGGATCATTGTCTCATTGGAAGACAAATCTCCGTCCCAGTCTCAGGTCTTTGGCAACAGGTTTTCTTCAAGAATGGTCCTGTATTTGGCTCCATCCATCTTCCCATCAATTTTAACCATCTTCCCTGTCCCTGCTGAAGAAAATCAGGCCCAAACCATGATGCTGCCACCATCATGTTTGACAGTGGGGATGGTGTGTACAGGGTGATGAGCTGTGTTGCCTTTACGCCAAACATATCATTTGGCATTGTCGCCAAAAAGTTCAATTGTGGTTTCATCTGAGCAGAGCACCTTCTTCCACATGTAAGGTGTGTCTCCCAGGTGGCTTGTTGCAAACTTTAAACAACACTTTTTATGGATATCTTTAAGAAATGGCTTTCTTCTTGCCACTCTTCCATAAAGGCCAGATTTGTGCAGTGTACAACTGATTGTTGTCCTATGGACAGACTGTCCCACCTCAGCTGTAGATCTCTGCAGTTCATCCAGAGTGATCATGGGCCTCTTGGCTGCATCTCTGATCAGTCTTCTTCTTGTTTGAGATGAAAGTTTAGAGGGACGGCCAGATCTTGGTAGATTTGCATTGATATGGTACTCCTTTCATTTCAATATGATTGCTTGCACAGTGCTCCTTGGGATGTTTAACATTTTGGAAATCATTTTGTATCCAAATCAGGCTTTAAACTTCTGCACAACAGTATCACGGACCTGCCTGTTGTGTTCCTTGGTCTTTATGATGCTCTCTGTGCTTCAAACAGAATCCTGAGACTATCACAGAGCAGGTGCATTTATACGGAGACTTGATTACACACAGGTGGATTATATTTATCATCATTAGGCATTTTGGACAACGTTGGATCATTTAGAGATCCACAATGAACTTCTGGAGTGAGTTTGCTGCACTGAAAGTAAAGGGGCCGAATTATATTGCACACTCGACTTTTCAGTTTTTTAATTTCCACAAAAATTTTAAATAACCAATAAATGTCATTCAACTTCACAATTGTGTTCCACTTGTGTTAGGAGTCGAGTTCCTGCCGCTGCACAGGGGGAATCTCAAACCATGTCTGCTGTGGTTTCTCATTCTGCATCAGCCACAGTGGAGCCTGCTCAGCGGAGACGTCGGTCCCAGCATCTCGCTCAGTCTGATTCTGTGCATAGGGTTACTGCTGCCATTATAGCCTGTACTCATCAGCGGCGAGCAGACATCTCTGGGACTAAGTCCTGCTTTTCCCCTTCTGAGCATGCCCGAAGGAAGATCTCTCAGTGGAGGTCTGGGGTCACATGCTCAGGTACTGCAGTAGCTCTTATTGGTCCTCTAGGAAGGTCCTGAAGTTGCTCAGTTACTGTAGCAGTTCTCATTGGTCCTCTAGGAAGGTCCTGAACTTGCTGCAAATATGAAAGGTTCACATGGCCGCATGGCCGCATGGCCATGCGCTAGTATAAACTTTTTTGTGTGTGTGTTGAGAGTGAAAGTCACTCTTTGATCATCCCCTCCCTTGTGTTTGAATGCTCGCGTAAGGCTGCCGTCACACTAGCAGTATTTGGTCAGTATTTTATATCAGTATTTGTAAGCCAAAACCAGGAGTGGGTGATAAATGCAGAAGTGGTGCATATGTTTCTATTATACTTTTCCTCTATTTGTTCCACTCCTGGTTTTGGCTTACAAATACTGAAGTAAAATACTGACCAAATACTGCTAGTGTGACGGCAGCCTAAGGAGGATGATTGTAATCTAGCGCCCGACTTGTTACCAACACTGGTTCACAAACAGCGTCTATTGCTGTGACCGCCAGTGCGGCGCCGTGCGCTATCACCGCTCTTTCCAAACCCAAGTCTGGGTGGTTAGTGGCGTCCGTCAGTGCGGCATCGCATGCACTCTTGTGCTATTTAATTATTATTTCTGTTGTGTGAGGTACTGCGGCCCTGTGACGCAACAGGGTTCACTTCTTTCACACAGGGTGAAGCTAACCCGTGTGTGTATCCTCATTATACCGCCATATAGTCCGTCATTGCTTAGCAGCAGGTTCCATCTCTGCACGGTGGACCGCGGGCTGCGAACGCACCTTATTCCTTTTCTCTTAGCCCTAACAACTTGTTGTTGATTCTTCACCAAAAATTTACATTTGGCATCTTTATGTTTTAAGCATGACATGTGGGAAAAGGTTGAAAAGTTCCAGGGAGCCGAATACTTTCGCAAGGCACTGTATATATGTCCAAGATCCTTGCTTTTGCCAATTGTGTTCTGGCACCAGTCCTATCAAAACAAACAAGCTGTTTTAGGAGAGAATAGTGTTGAGCATTCCGATACTGCAAGTATCGGGTATCGGCCGATACTTGCTGTATCGGAATTCCGATACCGAGATCCGATATTTTTGTGATATCGGGTATCGGTATCGAAACAACATTAATGTAAAAATGTGTAAAAGAGAGAATTAAAATAAAAAATATTGCTATACTCACCTCTCCGACGCAGCCTGCACCTTACCGAGGGAAGCGGCAGCGTTCTTTGTTTAAAATTCGTGCTTTTCTTTCCTTTACGTGAGTCCCGGCTTGTGATTGGTTGCGTGCCGCCCATGTGACCGGGACGCAACCAATCACAGCAAGCCGTGACGTAATTTCAGGTCCTTCAGGATTTTAAAATTACGTTCCGGCGTTGTGATTGGTTGCATCGCAGTCACATGGGCGACGCAACCAATCACAGCAAGCCGTGACGTAATTTCAGGTCCTTCAGGATTTTAAAATTACGTCCCGGCTTTGTGATTGGTTGCGTCGCAGTCACATGGGAGACGCAACCAATCACAAGCCGTGACGTCACGGGAGGCTGGACACGTGCGCATTTTAAAATGGGCGCGTGTCCAGCCTCCCGTGACGTCCCGGCTTGTGATTGGTTGCGCCGCGGTCAACCAATCACAAGCCGGGAGGCTGGACACGCGCCCATTTTAAAATTTTAAAATGCGCGCGTGTCCAGCCTCCCGGCTTGTGATTGGTTGACCGCGGCGCAACCAATCACAAGCCGGGACGTCACGGGAGGCTGGACACGCGCCCATTTTAAAATTTTAAAATGCGCGCGTGTCCAGCCTCCCGGCTTGTGATTGGTTGACCGCGGCGCACAAAATGAGTGAGGATGAACTAAACCAAACAAGGGGAAACTGCCAATGTTGTCAAAACATCAATTATTGCATAATAAGTTTGGTCGAATTTGCAGGATGTGTCTCACATTCCCATGTATCACCTCTCAGCTGATGTATTATACAAGCCTCCCGGCTTGTGATTGGTTGACCGCGGCGCAACCAATCACAAGCCGGGACGTCACGGGAGGCTGGACACGCGCCCATTTTAAAAAGCGCGCGTGTCCAGCCTCCCGTGACGTCACGGCTTGTGATTGGTTAATGGCGGCCATGTTGCCGGGACGCGGACCAATCACAGCAAGCCGTGACGTAATTTCGTCACGGCTTGCTGTGATTGGTCCGCGTCCCGGCAACATGGCGCCGTGACCAATCATAAGCCGGGACGTCACTGGAGGCTGGACACGCGCGCTTTTTAAAAAGCGCGCGTGTCCAGCCTCCCGTGACGTCACGGCTTGTGATTGGTTAATGGCGGCCATGTTGCCGGGACGCGGACCAATCACAGCAAGCCGTGACGTAATTTCGTCACGGCTTGCTGTGATTGGTCCGCGTCCCGGCAACATGGCCGCCCTGACCAATCACAAGCCGGGACTTCACGTAACCAAGTAAAAGCGCAAATTTTAAACAAACAACGCTGCCGGTTCCCTCGCTGAGGTCCAGGCTGCGTCGGACAGGTGAGTATAGCGATATTTTTTATTTTAATTCTTTCTTTTACACATTTATATGGATCCCAGGGCCTGAAGGAGAGTTTCCTCTCCTTCAGACCCTGGGAACCATCAGGGATACCGTCCGATACTTGAGTCCCATTGACTTGTATTGGTATCGGGTATCGGTATCGGATTGGATCCGATACTTTGCCGGTATCGGCCGATACTTTCCGATACCGATACTTTCAAGTATCGGACGGTATCGCTCAACACTAGTAGAGAAACAAGTTTGACAGTCCTGCTTGATATCTTTATAATAAATATTGATGGCTTTGGGATGAAAGTTACCATAAATAAAATTCATGTTTTCAAAATCACAATAAGATTAGTTTGGTGTTGTAATTACATTGTATGACTCTAGCTCTGTTCTTGGATACTCTCCGATTATGATGTAGTGAAATTAGAGATTTTGTCCTTGGTCACTAATTTTTTTTTCCTTTTTTTCTGATTTTAGAAACAGGAATTTTTATTCAGTCGCATCATAAATAAACACTAGTGACCAAGTGCCATTAGAAGATGCCCATGCCATCACACTGCATCTACCATAAATTACAGAGGATGAGTTGTGCTTTGGATCATGGGCAGTTCCAAGCCTTCTCCATTCTTTCTAACAGTCTGACACAAGTTGATCTTAAGGCCCCGTCTCACATAGCGAGATCGCTAGCGAGATCGCTGCTGAGTCACAAGTTTTGTGACGCAACAGCGACCTCAGTAGCGATCTCGCTATGTGTGACACGTACCAGCGATCAGGCCCCTGCTGCGAGATCGCTGGTCGTGTCGGAATGGCCTGGACCTTTTTTTGGTCGTTGAGGCCCCGCTGACATCGCTGAATCGGTGTGTGTGACACCGATCCAGCGATGTCTTCACTGGTAACCAGGGTAAACATCGGGTTACTAAGCGCAGGGCCGCGCTTAGTAACCCGATGTTTACCCTGGTTACCAGCGTAAATGTAAAAAAAAACAAACAGTACATACTCGCCTTCTGATGTCCGTCAGGTCCCTTGCCATCTGCTTCCTGCTCTCACTGACTGCAGCCGTACAGTGAGAAGTGAGAGCACAGCAGTGACGTCACCGCTGCGCTCTCGCTGTACGGCTGCTCAGTCAGAGCAGGAAGCAGACGGCAAGGGACCTGGACACCGAAAGGCGAGTATGTACTGTTTGTTTTTTTTGGTAACCAGGGTAAACATCGGGTTACTAAGCGCGGCCCTGCGCTTAGTAACCCGATGTTTACCCTGGTTACCCGGGTGCTGCAGGGGGACTTCGGCATCGTTGAAGACAGTTTCAACGATGCCGAAGTCGTTCCCCTGATCGTTGGTCGCTGGAGAGAGCTGTCTGTGTGACAGCTCCCCAGCGACCACACAGCGACTTACCAACGATCACGGCCAGGTCGTATCGCTGGTCGTGATCGTTGGTAAATCGCTTAGTGAGACGGGGCCTTTAGTTTCGTCTGTCCAAAGAATGCTTTTCCAAAGGCTGATTAATGGTTTGCACCTTGTGGTGCATGCTCTTTATTTGCTCTAACTAAGTCTTCTCTTTATGGTACACAGATACTGAATCACCTACTTCCTGGAGTATGTACTTCACTTGGGCAGATGTTATAAAGAATGTTCTCTTCACCATGGAAAGGATTCTGATAGCATCTACTATTTTTGTCTTCTGTGGACGTCAAGGCATTTTTGATTTCTCAAGCTCACAAGTGCACTCTCTGCAGGAGTTTGAGGCTGTGATCTATACGGTCTGAAATGTTACCCACAGTATGGACAACCTCTTGTTGGCTCACAACAAGCTGAATAACTAGTGCAGTTAAGTTAGCTATAACCAATGGAACAAGTATTGTTGCCACAACTTTGTTGAAAATCATGGTCCGAATATTCTGATATGGTTCACCAGAAGTAAGAGTGAGCAGCTTGGAATGGAGGCAAGAGCGTAGCAGAGTGGATTTTGTTGTATGGTATGTGGATCAGCAAGGACCAGGACAGCAGGATATGCAGGATTGAGGACAGACAAGCGGAGCGGAAGCACCAGAAGAAACTGAGGAAAGTGTTAGGCTATACGGTACATTAGAACCAAAGATGGATTTTTAAATGGTTTGTAGTAAGGAACAAGGGACTGCAAAAGTCTCTCTTTCCTGAGCATCTGAACTTTGTATTTGCTCATCTCTTATTATGGTCTTTAGACATGTATCACTTATAATCATAATAATTTATTCTGGTTTTACAATTAAAAATGAGCGAATGCAAACTGTAAAGTTTGGGGTTCATACTGGACATGAGAGAGAGAGAGAATGAGAGAGATAATTACTGTGTAGGGCTCAAAGGGAGCGCTGTTACTGTGTTGGGCACAAAAGAAAAAAAACTGACTGTGCAGGGTACAAAGGGGGCATTTTATTGTCCATGGCACTGCCTATACCACTATATACAGTGGGTAAGGAAAGTATTCAGACCCCTTTAAATTTTTCACTCTTTGTTTCATTGCAGCCATTTGGTAAATTCAAAAGCGTTAATTTTTTTCTCATTAATGTACACTCTGCACCCCATCTTGACTGAAAGAAGACAGAAATGTAGAAATTTTTGCAAATATATTAAAAAAGAAAAACTGAAATATCACAGGGCAGCACGGTGGCTCAGTGGATAGCATTGCAGCCTTGCAGCGCTGGAGTCCTGGGTTCTAATCCCACCTTGGACAACATCTGCAAGGAGTTTGTATGTTATCCCCCTGTTTGTGTGGGGTTCTCTGGTTTCCTCCCACACTCCAAAGACATACTGATAGGGAATTTAGATTGTGAGCCCCATCGGGGACAGTGATGATAATATGTGTAAAGCGCTACAGAATATGTTAGCGCTATATAAAAATAAAGATTATTATTATCACAAGTATTCAGAGAAGAATAGTAGAAGCACCCTTTTGAGCTAGTACAGTCTTCTTGGGAATGATGCAACAAGTCTTTTACACCTGGATTTGGAGATCCTCTGCTATGGATTATGGAGGCCACTGTGCTCATAGGAATCTTGAGTACTGCAGAAATTCTTTTGTAACCTTGGCCAGATCTGTGCCTTACCACAATTCTATTTCTCTGAGCTCCTTGGCCAGTTCCTTTGACCTCATGATTCTCATTTGGTCTGGCATGCACTGTGAGCTGTGAGGTCTTATATAGACAGGTGCGTGTGTTCTTTGGTTGAATGTAGAGTGCCCCATTCACACTCTCAATGTTTACTGTAAAACCAACAAGGAGCACATTAAATGCTAACTTTTTACAATAAAAGTTCTAGACATTCACCGTCAATGACCACATTGTCTTTAAACTGCCCAAACAGTCAGTCTAACTTATCTTAGTAGTCACTTTCTACTTCCTTTTCCAAGGCAGTACTTGGTGCCTGCATCCTTCTGACCGGCAAAGTTCTTTGTCAGGCTTCACAGCGAGTGACTCAAACGGTGCAAATCTGGCAGCCAGGGTCTGAATGGCCTGTGTCCATGTTTGCTGGAGCTGCAGGGACTGGTGCAGCATCTGGGGTCGAAGCTGCAGGTTGTCTTTCTGGGACTGCATCCACTGGCATGAGGGCAACACGTCCCCATGTGCACTTTTTCACATTGATAGCGTACCACCCCCCTTCACCCACATGGCAGGGGAAAGTCACTAGGTCCCCCGGATATATGTCACGCTCAGGGTGCCCCTCCAGTAGGTGTGACTCAACGTCCCGCCAGGTCACAAACAGTTCTGAGATCAGCCCAGGCTCCTTGATGAACCCCCAGCCCTTTTTTAAGGAGAAGAAGACACCACTCTACCTTGCCTCAGGGGACACCGGTTGACGGGTTTAGCCTGGACATTGGCCTTCATGTTCCGGTCCTCCATCGCTCTCCACAGGGCTTTACACTCCTGCTTCTCTGCTTCCAACCTGGGCACCTGCTGCCGGCAGTAGTCCTCCCAACTGAGGGTCTCCACCCAGGCTGCTCCCACTTGGGCCTCCTCAGGGAAACCCATCAACCCATCAATTCCATTCCCTGGTGCGCCCAATGGAGGGGCATGGGTTCCGGCAGCAGCAGAGCCGCCAGCCTATTCCTGACGTCTAACGTCCGGTCCCAGGCCAAATTTTTAAATGCCTGGCTGGATTTTTTGTGCTGGCGGGGGTTTTAAGGGCCCAATTAGGGTTTTTTTGGCCACCAGGACAACGTACCTTTTTCCTCTCCGATGCTGGACTCCTCCTTCTTCTCCACTGCTGGTCGCGAGGCCACCCTCCGTTCAGACATCTTTTTCAGCAGGACCTTTATCCACTTCGCTGCCACAGTAAGCTGCGTCTTCAGGAGGTGGCAACTTAGCTCCTCCACCTTGACTCTCAGAAACTTCAGGTCCACCGCCGGCAGCTGGTCTGAGTCCTTCTGTCGGCTGGGGGAGTACATCGCTTCCACCCCATGCTCCGGAGCTCTCCATCCTCCGCTCGCCATTGTGCTCACCGGGTTCTGTGCCACCTCTCCTGCTGCACACTTTCTCACGCATTCACACATGCTCCTTCCGTTCTCCACCTTTCATGGGTGGATTCTCCTTCTTTTCCCGTCAGCCATACCAGGAGGCGGACCCCTCTCACTGACGGACATGTCCTTTCTCATTCAAGTCTTTATAGTTGGCTGGTATGGTTTTCGCACCTTTCGGTAACCCGGCCCACGATAGGCTCACGATGCCCACCAGGGCCATGGGGTACTCGTAACCGGGCCAGACAGTTCTTTGGGGAAGTCATGGCAGCAGTGACCCGGTCTGTGGCCCTGGGCGTGCGATAAAAATGATAAAAAGGGGAAAATTTTGTAGGGGATTGGTTCATGACACCACTCGTGGTGTTCGGCAAGGGATGGCCGACGCTGTGGTTCAGGTCCACTGGGGCTGATGGTGATGCAGCAAAGATGTTTCAGCTCTCCACAGATAGAGTGGTTCCCCAAGGCAGATATGAGGTGTAAATTGAAGTTGTAGTACTGGGCAGGTGACGCAATAAATAATTCTGAGGACACAGCGGGGTGCAGTCTTCACACTTTACTCACAGTTTGTGGGTTACAGTCACCAGCCAGGTGCTGTGACCTCCGGGTAAGTGGTTCAGCCAGCTCTCAGGTAATTTCGGGTGCACTTTTCCGGGATCCCCTTGTTATGTGCATTTCCATGGTCATCTCTCTCTCCGCTGGCCCTTATCTTCCTGCCCTGCACCTCACACACAGTGTCCCAAGCCAGCAGCATTGGGTCCTGTCAGGCGACGCTCCCTTGGTCACTACGACCCTATATGGCTGCCTTTTCAAGCGAATGTGTGTGGATTTGGCTGTAGCACATGCAGATACTACACCCTCCGGTTTGCTAGCTGAGACTTGCAGTTCCTCCACCAGTCTAGGGCTGGTCCCTCCCTGCAACCTGGTCCCTCCACCCCACTATGGTCGGTGTGGATTCAGGTGCCAAGGGTAGATTCTTCACTTCCTTGGCCCCTAGGACCACTTCTCTCTCGAGCTCTTCTTCTCACACTCTTCTCTCTCTCTCTCTCTCATCAGACTCACTAACTGCCTTCCAGAATCTTCCTGACTCCTCCTACTAACTAACTTTGCCTCACTCTCTTCTCCATGGCAACACGTCACTATCAACTTTCTCTCTACCTACAGGTCTTCTTCTCTCTTATCGGCTTCCTCCACCCACTCCGCTTCCTCCACCCACTGGGGGTGTCTGAATACTTTTCGTACCCACTGTAGTTTGCATAGAGATGGGGGTATATGAAGAGGGTTATGGAAAAGCCAATTATGTCTCTGTGTTACTTTCTACAAACATAAGTGGTTGTTCGATGTGGTCATGGCCATCTGGGTCAAATAGAAAAGGGAAATTAATTACTGTCATCAGAGAAAAAGTCACCAGTGAGTACCTGGATCTCTCTATACAGTATACTCATATATGTTCTACAGAACACTGGTGTAGAACTGATATCTACCATTATACACTGCTCAAAAAAATAAAGGGAACACTAAAATCCCACATCCTAGGTATCACTAAATTAAATATTCCAGTTGCAAATCTTTATTCATTACATAGCGTAATGCGTTGAGTAGAATGAAATATAAAAATGATCAAAATCAAAATTAATATCCCATGGAGGTCTGAATTTGGAATGATACTCAAAATCAAAGTGGAAAATCAAATTACAAGCTGATCCAACTTCAGTGGAAATGCCTCAAGACAAGGAAATGATGCTCAGTAGTGTGTGTGGCCATCAAGTTCCTGTATGACCTCTCTACAATGCCTGGGCGTGCTCCTGATGAGGCGGTGGATGGTCTCCTGAGGGATCTCCTCCCAGACCTGGACTAAAGCATCCACCAACTCCTGGACAGTCTGTGGTGGAATGTGACGTTGGTGGATGGTGCGAGACAAGATGTCCCAGATGTGTGCAATCGGATTCAGGTATGGGGAACGGGTGGGCCAGTCCATAGCTTCAATGCCTTCATTTTGCAGGAACTGCTGACAAACTCCAGCTACATGAGGTCTGGCATTGTCCGGCATTACGAGGAACCCACGGCCAACCGCACCAGCATATGGTCTCACAAGGGGTATGAGGATCTCATCTTGGTACCTAATTGCAGTCAGGCTACTTCTGGCGAGCACATGGAGGGCTGTGCAGCCTTCCAAAGAAATACCACCCCACACCATAACTGACCCACTGACAAATCAGTCATGCTGAATGATGTTGCAGGCAACAGATCGCTCTCCACTGCATCTCCAGACTCTGTCACGTCTGTCACATGTGCTCAGTGTGAACCTGCTTTCATCTGTGAAGAGCACAGGGCACCAGTGGTGAATTTGCCAATCTTGGTGTTCTGTGGCAAATGCCAAGCGTCCTGCACGGTGTTGGGCTGTGAGCACAACCCCCATCTGAGGACGTTGGGCACTCAGACCATCCTCATAGATTTGGTTTCTAACCGTTTGTGCAGACACATGCACATTTTTGGCCTGCTGGAGGTCATTTTTCAGGGCTCTGGCAGTGCTCCTCCTGTTCCTCCTTGCACAAAGGCTGAGGTAGCGGTCCTGCTGCTGGGTTGTTGCCCTCCTACGGCCCCCTCCACATCTCCTGGTGTACTGGCCTGTCTCCTGGTAGTGCCTCAAGCCTCTGGACACTACGCTGACAGACACAGCAAACCTTCTTGCCATAGCTCATATTGATGTGCCATCCTGGATGAGCTGCATAACCTGAGCCACTTGTATGGGTTGTAGAGTCCGTCTCATGCTACTAAGAGTCTGAAAGCACAACTAACATTCAAAAGTGACCAAAACATCAGCAAGAAAGCATTGGTACTGAGATGTGGTCTGTGGTCCCCACCTGCAGAACCACTCCTTTATTGAGTGTGTCTTGATAATTGCCAATAATTTCCATCTGTTGTCTATTCCATTTGCACAACAGCATGTGGAATTGATTTTCAAACAGTGTTGCTTCCTAAGTGGACAGTTTGATTTCACAGAAGTTTGATTTACTTGGAGTTATATTCTGTTGTATAAGTGTCCCCTTTTTGAGCAGCGTATATTCAATGTATAAGGGTTTTATCAGTCTTAGTAGTTTGGGGTAATAATCAGAATGGTAGTAATATCAGCTCTGTATATGCCAATAATATAAGGTCATGGTCAGATAATGTCTTTTATGTAGCTATTTTGGTGGAAATATTGATCTTGTTACAGTTATGTAGGGTAATGATAAGTAGGGTGGCATTATTTCATTAATATGTGGTGGTATTATGTAATCATAGCATATGGCTCTATTATTGATGATTTTGTGAATGTCAAGTAGGCCATATTTTTTATAGAGTCCCCTAAATAGGAAAGTGGTTATGGGGGAGGGGCAACATGGACCTTCAAATGTTGTGGCTGAATTTCAGTCCCTTGGTTAACCTGTCACTCCCCGCAATCACTCTATTTAAATACTCCTGTCGTTCATTAACAATGGCATCTAAATGGTTAAACAGCAGCAATCACTGCAAATTTATTAGAAGTGGGGGAAAAATTTCAGCAGCAAAAAACAGGATTTGCTTTCAGTTAGTAATGTGAATCCCAATATACAACAATTGTAAGAGATCCCATACACATTGGATTAAAGTTGTAAAATGTAAATATGTTTGGGAGCCTACAAATCTCCACCACAGATGAAAAAGATCAGGAAATAGAAAGATCTGGCCTGCTGACATTCAGTGGTCAATCCTTTTGTTCTTCCTGTAGATAAACAGCCAACAGAAGAGTGTTCCTGAGAGATGGCTGTCAGCCGAATAATCATCTACTGTATGTGTATATGAAATCTTTAGACTAATAACACTGTAAGTAACACTGCATCCAATTCAGGAGTAAATATGAGAAACTCATAGCATTATACCATAATGCATCATATGATGTGCTGAGTGGTATATCATGCATACACTGAGGATATTTAGTATATTTATGCATTTTGTATAACTTCACTACCAGGCTGACTTAACCTAGTAAATATGAAATGTCCTCATTGTCTTATAGCGTTAGATTTCCCCAATCCCTACCTCTGAACCGTTCGTCCTATACAGCAGCTAGAGAAAAATATATTACCTGGAAATCCAAATGAATCATTATTTTGAAGTTTTTCAAGCTCCATGTCTGTCGGAGGTACTACATCTTTAATAATGGGGATTTACTGTATATTTCTACCTGTCTACCCTGCTTGGATATGATTATAGTGAATGTATGTATGTATATTTTCTTCTACTACTCTAGTTCCCCCAATCACATCCAGCATGTCATGACTTACTCTACGAGAATGGCAATTATATTTTCATTTACTTTTGTTCTATTGCTATGGTTGAATAACCTAAATTTCAGCAGCAAAAATTAAGACATCCATTATTAATATCATTATTGGCAATAAAATAAATAGGATAAAAGTATAGTGGGATGTAAGTAACATAGTAACCGGGCTATGCCTGGCATGTGCCAAACAGGGTATTATAACAACATGGCTCTTTTCATTTTAAAATGGAAAAATCAATTATAAAATATTGAGAAAATCTGCTGCTCTTTCTTAACTTGTTCATAAGTAGCTGTGGGAATTGTAGTTAGCAGAATGACTTGGCGTTTCTTCATGGTACTGTTATTATTGTTTCATAATAAGGCTGATTTGCATTTATATAGATATGCTTTTAGTAAAGCAAAGAGCTCAATAGTGCCCTCGAGATATTTTGCTCAAAGGCCCTGCCAGGAGTATCAGTGGCTAAGAGGTGATTGGTATGGCAGATATTAAATTAAACTGAGACACAACAAGCCAGGAAAGGAAAAATGATACTGGGGTTAGTAATTAACCAGGGTTATGAGATAAGGTTGTGGATGCACAGTAAAGAGAGGCTGGTGGGATATACGTAACATGTATATGTAGGATTACAGTTTATGTAAATCCTTATCCTTCCTGATTCCAGTATTAAGTAATCCTGATTTCCCATTGAAGCCATCCGGATGAATGCCTACTGGTTGGCAAAGGTCACGATGGGAAATACATACGAGTGCTTTACACTTTATATTTTGGAGAGGAATACTGATTAGAATCCATTAGATTTTGACATATGTCATATTGTGATTTGCTTACTGTATGTTGAAACTCTCCAACATTTCTTCTCCACTTCTCTACTTGGTCAAGTCATTCTTGAATGATAAATTGCGTAATGGCAAAGCAATATAAAGTGAATGTAATGACATGTTGGACACACTCATGACTAGTGTGCATCATATGTGAAAAAGTATTTTATGGTAATTCCGATATGGCAGTAAGTGAGGCACTAAATATTTAAAGAACTGATAGAGTAGACAAATTAATCTGGGTCAATACAATGGTTCATTTCTTAGCACTAAAGCTTTGCAATGTTGGGGTCTTGGGTTCAAATCCCACCGAGGCTTACATCTGCAAGGATTTTTCATGTTCTCCCCGTGTTTGCGTTGGTTTACTCCTGTTATTTATCACAATCCAAAGACATACTGATAGGGAATTTAGATTATGAGCCCCAATAAGGCCAGTGATGATTATGACTGTAAAGCAAATAACATAAATATCCCAAGAAATTTCTCGACTTTCTAGAGTCTTGAGTAGTAGTCAGTATAATATCTTCAAACTATGACCAATTTTTACTACTACATTGTGATTTAATAATGCTCCCATGAAATGCCTAAATACAAATACTCTGAAAATATAAGTGATAAGACAACAACTAGACTAAAGGCCCCTATACACATTTGAGACCATCAGACATTTGATGTTTATGAGGGCCTCTTTCTATTCCCCAACAATGTTTGGGAAGATAAGGCTCTAAGATGGCTGATCCTCTATTTTTAGAGAACATAAGTGGCTGACAAAGGTGTCTAACATAAGCTTTCTTCCCTCTACCCAAGCTCATGTGAAAGGGGGAGTTTGAAGAGATAGCCATTGGCCAATCAAGGTTTTTTTCTGATATGTCATGTGTATAGTCAGCTTTAGACCATACCACCATAAAGTTACAGTATAAGACTGTGTGCCCTCTATGAGTGCTTGGTGAGTTTCAATACTGCGTATTTTTGCTGCGCAAAAAAACACAATGTCTTATAGTTCCAAAGATGCTGCAAAGTGAATGGGATTTAAAGAAATCTCATGCCCAGTGTGCTTTTTTGTTACTCAGCGTAAATTGACCTGTGTGGCGTGTTTCAAATCCGCAATGTGTCAACTCCTCTTGGGATTACGATGAAATTTATGTACTGATTTTCATCATAGAATTTCAGTAGATCCCAAAAATTCCACAGGTAAAAAACATATGCATTTCTAGGTTGGAAATGCACTGAAAACGATTGTAATCCGCACATGATGGTATCAATACAATTTTTTTAAAACCATATACCAGATACTGCCAGGAATATCAAACCAAAAAGAGACAAAAACTGGAGAATCAAAAACATAATAAAAACACAAGTAAAGAAGACACACAAAAACGTAATACAAAATGCATGTAACCAAATTTACATAATGGGTGGACAAATTCTCTGACATCAATAACTCACCAAATCATGTGAATGAAGCCTAATGGTAACATACCAGTTGTACCCAGGTGATCTGCAGGACAGTATCATGGTGACCCCTGGACAAATGATTTTTTGTTGCCTGATCCAAGGGGAGAGGAAGCTCTTTCTACTAAAGGGGTTCCAAAGTGCGAAACTTGCCATCTACCCTGAGCTTATAATTGTCGTAACATGCAAGTTCTTCAGGTGGAAAAATAATTTTGTAAGAACATTGTTAGAAATCTGAAACAATAGTATGTTATGTACATAGAAGAGTTATACTTTTAAATATTATGTGCATTTCTTGAGTTTCTTTTTCTTTGACCTGTGAAGGTAGTGGCCTGATAGTTTGAATAAAATGTGACTTTTGGCAAATGTCTTCTGTGACTGCTTCTAAAAAGATATGTAAATAATAGCACATGGGCTGCGAATATGCAGGTCTGTGGACCTTATTGAAACATCAGTAACAGAGTGATTATATAAATCCAGAATCCACTCATCAACCCTCTGAGGCCTGGATTAATATAATCACTGTGCACCGGCTTTCCTGGAGATTGATTGTGTGCACGGTAGATTGGGCTTAACTCTTCATATGCTCGTGCTACAGACCTGGGTTGTAAAACAATTCAGACCTCTGCCTTTATATGCTGATTCTGAAAGCAATACACTGATCTGTCATCTATAAAGTGTCTGAGAGGTGAATGGAATAACACTGATATCTCATTACAATAGAACACAGCAAGGGATGCGATACATATTGCTGTAAGTGAGCTATCAGTTTTTGAAGGTCATGTGTTGGTAGCACGAAATAGACTGAACTAGGCTGCATTCCAAAGCTGAGCCTTCGGTGAGTTTTTGATGTTTCAGATTTTTGCTACATTTCTGCCCCTATTAGGGTTCACTCACACGAGCGAATGAATTGGACTAGTGCAATCTGATAAAAAATCAGATAGAACTCTGCCCAATGTTATACTGTGGGGCAGTGCACATTTGCAATTATTTTCTCATATCAATCACGGCATGCTGCAAATGGCTGCGAGAATTAGATTGCACGCATCCGTTTGTTAGGTGTCGAGTTCCCGCCGCTGCACAGGGGGAATCTCGAACCATCTCCGCTGTGGTCCCCCATTCTCCTCCAGCCGCAGTGGAGCCTTCTCAGCAGAGACGTCGGTCCCAGCATCTGGCTCAAGCTGATACTGGGCGGCTGGTTAAAGCGGTCCTTCCAGGCTCAGCTATTGTAACCAGTACTGATCAGCGGCGAGCGGGTGCTCCTGTGACTAAGTCCTGCTTTTCTTCTTCTGAGCATGCCCAAGGGATGACCTCCCATTGGATGTCGGGGGTCACATGCTCAGGTCCTGTAGCAGCTCCTATTGGACCAATAGGATGGTCCCAGAGAGCTTCCGCTATAAAAGGTTCACATGGCCGCATGGCCATGCGCTTGTATAAACCTGTTATCGTGTGTGTGTGTGTATGTATGCCTGTTCTAGTGATTGCTCCTTAATCATTCCCATTCCTAGTGTTGTTGAATGCTCGCAGATGTTGGCGCTACCTAGTGCCTGACAGTGCTATCCTAGACACAAGAGCACGATCCCACTGTGTCAACACAGCAGCGACCACCAGTACGGCTCCATGCGCAATCAGTGCGCTTTCCTAGCCTTAGTTAGGGTGGTTAGTGGTGTCCACCAGAGCGGTTCTGTACGCACTCTGTGCAGTAATTAATTAGTCCTGAGAACCGGTCAGTGTAGGGTGGGAACTCCCGCTTGATCTCAGCATCTGACTCAGGGCGTCCTCAGGCACGGGCTCAAAAGCCACCAAGGGTCAGAGCGAGATCTATCACCAGCATAGTGGGGGTGAGTTTCAGGGATCCCACTAGCGTCCATCTGCAGCACCCTGTGACTGCTAACAGGGCACAGCATTTCCTTTGTTTCCCTGTGACTGTGAAGTAACAGAGTTCGCATCAGTTCACACCGGGTGATGGAGCTCGTGTTTATTCTGGTGTAGTACCGCCATAGAGTGCCACCATTACCTAGCAGCAGGTTCCATCTCTACACGGGGGACCCCGGGCTGCGAACGCACCTTTTACTATCTTTATATTTATTCGGCGCGTTCTGCCAGCCCTAACACCCATTCAAGCCTGTCTGTTAAACATCACACTGCACTCGGATGTCACCCCACGATTCTTGTGGACGCCGGCAATGGAGGAGATGGAGGAATTACTTTCTCCATCTCCTCCACACCTGTGCTGAAATTCTCTCATGAGAGAGGATCGGAGCACTGACACTCGGCTCCCGCTCACAGTAGAGCAGGAGCCGAGTGTCATCAGCATATCGCCTCCGATACTCTCGCAGCAGATGCCACATGCTGGTGTGACTCCGGCCTTAATTAGGCTAGCTTACTTGCTTTTTTTCAAAAATACGCACCTTAACAAGATTCACCAAAACTCTACATGGGAACGTAGTCTAAGGCCACAGGCAAGAGTGCACCGGGCGCCTGTGCTTGATTTCAACAGTCATTTTGTGCTGACAGACTCTACTTAAGAGCTTGTTCACATGACAGTATTTTCAGAACGAGTGCTGTTCATAAAAATAAATGGACACCACTCAGACCAATGTTATTCAGTGAGGCAGTGCAGATGAGCTTTTTTTTCTCACTGACCGAATATGCATGTGAAAAAAATCACAGCATACACTTCTGTATATATCACAGTTATGTATATATCACAGTTTCTTCTGTATATCAGATGAGACTCTTCCAATGAAGTCTATGAGTGTGTAAAAATAATCAGATGTCATAAGGAGCCACAGTATGGCTTCCGTTTGTTATGGTTGCATTGCAATTCTGTAACAGGAAAATGTAAGGCTGCAGTATTTCTGCACCTATTAAATAAATTAGGTTACTTGCAATTTCTATTGCTTTTTTAACACTCATTTTTATTGATTTTTTGACTATGCGTTTTTTGTCTCTTGCTGGTGTGTAATGCTTTAAAAAAGCTGCTTTGTTTTTTATATTTTCTGGGACTGACACACTTACATGCATATTGCATGTGTTTCTCATGTATTTCCTATGCAGAAAAGCATGTGTGTTTTCTTCCAGTGGATTCTCCGTATTCAATGCAAGACTATGTAGAAATTCCACACAGAAAACTCAGCGTACCCGGAAGAGAAATTGACATGTTGCGGATTTGAAGCACGCACCGCAAGATGCTATGTTTTTGCAGCAGGGAAAATACGCAGCGTCAGATCACACCAAAAGCTCATAGCCTAAATGGTCTTGCACATGATCAATAGCTGTTGCTGGAAAAAAACCTGAATTTTCTGGATTAAACAATTTTTCATTCGCTCCTGTGACCCTATCCTATATTTCAGGAATTCTAAGGACGGGTACAGAGATCCCACTCGGTTTGATGGGTTTAGGAAAAGCATGTTGGTCACTATTAGTTGCAATTCATCCTATTTGGGTCTTTTCTGTTTGTTAAACTAAATAAAGAATCATGTCGGGTATTACTCTTGCAGCAAAAATTAATCTGCTTTGCTCTGGGGATGATAGTGCTAAATTGATGACCTACTAAAGCAAAAAAAAAAAAACAGCTTCATTCATTTTCTAAAGGATTGAATTGTATTTAGTGCACTTTTTTTTACTTTGTAAAAAAATGATGAACTAATATTAAGTCTAGTACCAATAGATATTGCTTCTAAAAGACAAAGGTGCCTATCTCTCAAGAAAATGATTTATTCATCAAGGTGCCAAAGTTTTATTTTGGCATATTGTGGATAAATAGATAAAGGACATTTTGCATCTATTTTTTCGATCAGATTTCCACCACTGTTTGGTTTTTGTCCATTTTTACCATCAGTGAATTTCTTGTATTTTTTAAAAAAATGTAAAAGCTTCTCCCATCCATTGCAATATTAAAGGGAATCTGCCACTAGACTTTTGCTACCCCATCTGAGAGCAGCATACTGTATGGACAGAGACTCTGATTCCAGTGATGCATTAGAGCTGCAAGCAGTTGTTTTGATAAAATCACTGTTTTCTCTGGCTTACAGGCAATGAAAACCCGAAAGTCATGACAAAATGGTATACGTGAGTCCCGTGACTTAAATAAAACCTCCCGTACCCTTAATACGGGTTCCCTCTGTCTTTAATTACCTTATAAAATTAAACCCTCTTCCTTGCCCCAATAAACAGAGAAAGTCGTTATTTGGATTTAAATGGCCACAGCAGCCTTTTATTAACATAAAGTATAACACAAATTTCTTTAACAACAAAAATTAGGAGGGGTGGTCCTCGAAGCCCCAAAGTTATAAACCTCAAATATCCAAATCCTACATTGTTCCCCCAGGTTACGTCTTACCCCCTGCCGTAAAGCACCAGCTCAGGGATAGATAACAACCAACCTGGTCCACCAAACCTGAACCCATGCCAGGGTCCCTTGAATACCCCTCCAGTGGGATAATCGAACCACGCCTTGTTAAATTCACTCATGGGGAGTCCAGGACCTCTCAAGATCCCCCCCCAGTGAACCGCCATTTACCATTTCCACCGACTTCGAGGACCTCCCCTGTTATGATCCTAGTGGTAGAGGATCTCAGGAGTTGTAGCTAAGTCCGCAACCACAAAAACCAGCTCATAGGGAGGTGGTAACTTGGCTGACCGCATACCTGATCCTAGCACAACAACTAGAAGCAGCCGGGGAACGTACCTACGTTGGTTCTAGACGTCTCGCACCAGCCGGAGAACTAACTAACCCTTTCAGAGAAAATAAGACCTCACTTGCCTCAAGAGAAAGGACCCCAAAGTTAATATACAAGCCCCCAACAAATAATAACGGTGAAGTAAGAAGAAAAGACAAACGTAAGTATGAACTAGATTTAGCAAAGAGAGGCCCACTAATTAATAGCAGAAAATAGGAAGCGGACTTATGCGGTCAGCAAAAACCCTACAAAAATATCCACGCTGAATATCCAAGAACCCCCGCACCGACTAACGGTGTGGAGGGAGAATATCAGCCCCCTTAGAGCTTCCAGCAAAAACAGGAATCACATTTTGTACAAGCTGGAACAAAATAAGAACAAATGCAATAAACCAAAATAAGAAAGCAGACTTAGCTTTTCTTGCAAAAATCAGAGGACCAGGAGCCAGGAGAAAACAGACATAGACTGATTACATCGATTCCAGGCACTAGACCGAGCTTCCAGGAAGTCTAAATAGGAACACCCAAGGCCCAACGAACCAGGTGGGTACCAACCTGGAGAAAGACAATCAAAGTGTCATACCGCTAGTGATCACAAGAGGGAGCCAAGAAATACAGTTCACAACAGTACCCCCCCTTTAAGGAGGGGTCACCGAACCCTCACCACGACCACCAGGGTGATCAGGATGAGCAGCGTGAAAGGCACGAACCAAATCGGCCGCATGAACATCAGAGGCGACCACCCAGGAATTATCCTCCTGACCACAGCCCTTCCATTTGACCAGATACTGAAGCCTCCGTCTAGAGAGACGAGAATCCAAGATCTTCTCCACCACGTACTCCAACTCGCCCTCAACCAAGACCGGAGCAGGAGGGTCAACAGCAGGAACCACAGGCACAACGTACCGCCGCAACAAAGACCTATGGAACACATTGTGAATGGCAAACGACACCGGAAGATCCAAACGAAAAGACACCGGATTAAGGACTTCCAAAATTTTATAAGGACCAATAAAGCGAGGCTTAAACTTAGGAGAGGAAACCTTCAGAGGGACATACCGAGAAGACAACCAAACCAAATCCCCAACACGAAGTCGGGGACCCACACCGCGGCGGCGGTTGGCAAAACGCTGAGCCTTCTCCTGTGACAACTTCAAGTTGTCCACCACATGATTCCAAATCCGCTGCAACCTGTCCACCACGGAATCCACCCCAGGACAGTCAGAAGATTCAACATGCCCCGAGGAAAAACGAGGAGGAAAACCAGAGTTGCAGAAAAATGGCGAAACCAAAGTAGCGGAACTAGCTCGATTATTGAGGGCAAACTCAGCCAATGGCAAGAAGGTCACCCATTCATCCTGAACTGCAGAAACAAAACATCTCAAATAAGCCTCCAGTGTCTGATTAGTTCGCTCCGTTTGGCCATTAGTCTGAGGATGAAAGGCAGATGAAAACGACAAATCAATGCCCATCTTAGCACAAAAAGATCGCCAGAATCTGGACACAAACTGGGATCCTCTGTCAGACACGATATTCTCAGTAATGCCATGCAAACGAACCACATTCTGAAAGAACAAAGGAACCAGATCGGAAGAGGAAGGCAACTTAGACAAGGGCACCCAATGGACCATCTTGGAAAAGCGATCACATACCACCCAGATGACAGACATTCCTTGAGACACCGGAAGATCTGAAATGAAATCCATGGAAATGTGTGTCCAGGGCCTCTTTGGGACGGGCAAGGGCAAAATCAACCCGCTGGCATGAGAACAGCAAGGCTTAGCCCGAGCACAAATCCCACAGGACTGCACAAACGAACGCACATCCCGTGACAAGGAAGGCCACCAAAAGGACCTAGCTACCAAATCTCTGGTACCAAAAATCCCAGGATGCCCTGCCAACACTGAGGAATGAACCTCGGAGATAACTCTGCTGGTCCATTTATCAGGAACAAACAGTCTATCAGGTGGGCAAGGATCAGGTCTACCAGCCTGAAATCTCTGCAACACACGTCGCAAATCAGGAGAAATGGCCGACAAGATTACTCCCTCTTTAAGAATACCAGCTGGCTCTGAGACTCCCGGAGAGTCAGGCACAAAACTCCTAGAAAGAGCATCAGCCTTCACATTCTTCTAACCAGGCAGGTATGAGACCACAAAGTCAAAACGGGAGAAAAACAATGACCAACGAGCCTGTCTAGGATTCAGGCACTTAGCAGACTCGAGATACATCAAATTTTTGTGATCAGTCAAGACCACCACACGATGCTTAGCTCCCTCGAGCCAATGACGCCACTCCTCAAATGCCCACTTCATGGCCAACAACTCCCGATTACCAACATCATAGTTCCGCTCCGCAGGCGAAAATTTCCTAGAAAAAAAAAGCACAAGGTCTCATCACAGAGCAACCAGAGCCTCTCTGCGACAAAACAGCCCCTGCACCGATCTCAGAAGCGTCCACTTCAACCTGAAAGGGAAGTGAGACATCAGGCTGGCACAAAACAGGCGCCGAAGTAAACTGGCGCTTCAGCTCCCGGAAAGCCTCGACGGCTGCCGGAGCCCAATTAGCAACATCAGAACTTTTCTTGGTCATATCCGTCAAAGGTTTAACAACGCTAGAGAAATTAGCAATAAAACGACGGTAGAAATTAGCAAAACCCAAGAACTTCTGTAGACTCTTAACAGACGTGGGTTGAGTCCAATCATGAATAGCTCGGACCTTGACTGGGTCCATCTCTACTGTAGAAGGGGAGAAAATGAAACCCAGAAAGGAAACCTTCTGCACTCCAAAGAGACACTTTGAGCCCTTCACAAACAAAGCATTATCACGCAAAACCTGAAACACCATCCTGACCTGCTTTACATGAGAATCCCAATCATCAGAAAAAACCAGAATATCATCCAGATAAACAATCATAAATTTATCTAGATACTTCCGGAAGATGTCATGCATAAAGGACTGAAACACTGAAGGAGCATTTGAGAGCCCAAAAGGCATCACCAAGTACTCAAAATGACCTTCGGGCGTATTAAACGCAGTTTTCCATTCATCTCCCTGCTTAATGCGCACAAGGTTGTACGCACCCCGAAGATCTATCTTGGTGAACCACTTGGCACCCTTAATCCGGGCAAACAAGTCCGACAATAGTGGCAAAGGATACTGAAATTTGACCGTGATTTTATTCAGAAGCCGATAGTCTATACAAGGTCTCAAAGACCCGTCTTTCTTGGCTACAAAAAAGAAACCCGCACCAAGAGGGGAAGAGGATGGACGAATATGTCCCTTCTCCAAAGACTCCTTTATATAAGAACACATTGCGGCATGCTCAGGTACAGATAGATTAAATAATCGTCCCTTAGGAAATTTACTACCAGGAATCAAATCTATTGCGCAGTCACAGTCCCTATGAGGAGGAAGGGCACTGGACCTGGACTCACTGAACACATCCTGATAGTCCAACAAATACTCCGGAACCTCAGAAGGAGTAGAAGAAGCAATAGACACTGACGGGGAATCACAATGAATTCCCTGACAACCCCAACTTGACACAGACATTGCCTTCCAATCCAAAACTGGATTATGGGTCTGTAACCATGGCAGACCTAAAACGACCAAATCATGCATTTTATGCAGAACAAGAAAACGAATCACCTCCTGATGTTCAGGAGTCATGCACATGGTCACTTGTGTCCAATACTGCGGTTTATTCTCCACCAATGGCGTAGCATCAATTCCTCTAAGAGGAATAGGATTTTCTAAAGGCTCCAGAACAAAACCACAGCACTTGGCAAACGACAAGTCCATAAGGCTCAGGGCAGCACCTGAATCCACAAATGCCATAGCAGGGTAGGAAGACAATGAGCAAATTAAAGTCACAGACAAAATAAACTTAGTTTGAAAATTACCAATAGCGACAGGACTAACAACCTTTGCTAGGCGTTTAGAGCATGCTGAGATAACATGTGTAGAATCACCACAGTAAAAACACTGCCCATTCTGTCGTCTATGATTTTGTCGTTTGGTTCTAGTCTGAATTCTATCACATTGCATTGAGTCAGGTGTCCCTTCAGACAACACCGCCAGAGGATTAGCAGATTTGCACTCCCGCAAACGCCGATCAATCTGAATAGCAAGAGCCATAGAATCATTCAGACTTGTAGGAATGGGAAAGCCCACCATCACATTCTGAATAGCTTCAGAAAGGCCATTTCTGAAATTTGCGGCCAGAGCACACTCATTCCATTGAGTAAGCACGGACCATTTCCGAAATTTTTGGCAATATACATCAGCTTCATCCTGGCCCTGAGAAATAGCCAGCAATGCTTTTTCTGCCTGAATTTCAAGATTGGGCTCCTCATAAAGCAATCCGAGCGCCAGAAAAAACGCATCAATATTTGTCAATGCCGGATCTCCTGGCGCCAATGAGAAAGCCCAATCCTGAGGGTCGCCACGCAAGAAGGAGATAACAATTTTTACTTGCTGAGCTGAGTCTCCAGACGAACGAGGTCTCAAAGAAAGAAACAATTTACAATTATTCCTAAAATTCCTAAATTTAAATCGATCTCCAGAGAACAGCTCAGGAATAGGTATCTTAGGCTCTGACATAGGACTACTTGTAACAAAATCCTGAATGCCCTGCACTCATGCAGCAAGCTTATCCACACTAGTAATCAGAGTCTGAACATTCATGTCTGCAGCAGAGCTTCAAGCCACTCAGAGGAAAAAGGGGAAGAAGAAAAAAAACAAACAAAAAAATTTAATCCCGCTTCTGCAATGCATTAAATATTCACTTTTAGGCCTGGAATACTGTTATGATCCTAGTGGTAGAGGATCTCAGGAGTTGTAGCTAAGTCTGCAACCACAAAAACCAGCTCATAGGGAGGTGGTAACTTGGCTGACCGCATACCTGATCCTAGCACAATAACTAGAAGCAGCCGGGGAACGTACCTACGTTGGTTCTAGACGTCTCGCACCAGCCGGAGTACTAACTAACCCTTTCAGAGAAAATAAGACCTCACTTGCCTCAAGAGAAAGGACCCCAAAGTTAATATACAAGCCCCCAACAAATAATAACGGTGAAGTAAGAAGAAAAGACAAACGTAAGTATGAACTAGATTTAGCAAAGAGAGGCCCACTAATTAATAGCAGAAAATAGGAAGCGGACTTATGCGGTCAGCAAAAACCCTACAAAAATATCCACGCTGAATATCAAAGAACCCCCGCACCGACTAACGGTGTGGGGGGAGAATATCAGCCCCCTTAGAGCTTCCAGCAAAAACAGGAATCACATTTTGTACAAGCTGGAACAAAATAAGAACAAATGCAATAAACCAAAATAAGAAAGCAGACTTAGATTTTCTTGCAAAAATCAGAGGACCAGGAGCCAGGAGAAAACAGACACAGACTGATTACATCGATTCCAGGCACTAGACCGAGCTTCCAGGAAGTCTAAATAGGAACACCCAAGGCCCAACGAACCAGGTGGGTACCAACCTGGAGAAAGACAATCAAAGTGTCATACCGCTAGTGATCACAAGAGGGAGCCAAGAAATACAGTTCACAACACTCCCCCCGCCAAACTGCTGTGACATTTTAACACTAGTTTTAAAGGGACACTGTCACCTGAATTTGGTGGGAACAATCTTTAGCCATAGGGGCGGGGTTTTCAGGTGTTTGATTCACCCTTTCCTTACCCGCTGGCTGCATGCTGGCTGCAGTATGGGATTGAAGTTCATTCTCTGTCCTCCGTAGTACATGCCTGCACAAGGCAATCTTGCCTTGCGCAGGCGTGTACTATGGAGGACAGAGAATGAACTTCAATCCCACATTGCAGCCAGCATGCAGCCAGCGGGTAAGGAAAGGGTGAATCATACACCCGAAAATCCCGCCCCTATGGATAAAGATTGTTCCCTCCAAATTCAGGTGATTGTGTCCCTTTAACAATACCACAAAATGATTACCCTTAAAGCACCCCTTAAATAGAAGTAAACTAAAGGTACCGTCACACTAAGCGACGCTGCAGCGATAGCGACAGCAATGCCGATCGCTGCAGCGTCGCTGTGTGGTCGCTGGAGAGCTGTCACACAGACCGCTCTCCAGCGACCAGCGATGCCGAGGTCCCCGGGTAACCAGGGTAAACATCGGGTTGCTAAGCGCAGGGCCGCGCTTAGTAACCCGATGTTTACCCTGGTTACCAGCGTAAAAGTTAAAAAAACAAACAGTACATGCTCACCTGCGCGTCCCCCAGCCTCTGCATCCTGACGCTGACTGAGCTCCGGCCCTAACAGCAGAGCGGTGACGTCACCGCTGTTGCTTTCACTTTCAGTTTAGGGCCGGCGCTTTAGTGTCAGGAAGCAGAGGCTGGGGGACGCGCAGGTGAGCATGTACTGTTTGTTTTTTTAACTTTTACGCTGGTAACCAGGGTAAACATCGGGTTACTAAGCGCGGCCCTGCGCTTAGTAACCCGATGTTTACCCTGGTTACCAGTGTAAAATATCGCTGGTATCGTCGCTTTTGCTGTCAAACACGGCGATACACGGCGACCTAGCGACCAAATAATGTGCAGACCTTCTAGCAGCGACCAGCAATTTCACAGCGGGATCCAGATCGCTGCTGCGTGTCAAATACAGCGATATCGCCATCCAGGTCGCTGCAACGTCACGGATTGCTGGCGATATCGCCTAGTGTGACGGTACCTTAACCCTTCCAAGGCCATCACCCCGCTGTTGAACCCAAGCAAGAAAGGGAGGGAGGGTGGGTGGGAGATTCTACTCACGTCTAGGAGGTACTTGAAGTGGATGCCTGCGTGAGGTACGTGCTCCCCCTTATACTCCCCCCCTCGCACCCTAACCCCACCTCCTTCAAAGTTTAAAACCATGGCCATTATCCCTCCCTTAGTTCCAATTAACCCCTACTGTTCCTGTTCCCAACCAAATCCCATCCTCAGCTCACCAGGTCCCACGCAACCTTGTCAAGTCGGCCTCCCTTTAAGTGCTGTGGGCCCAGTACAGCCTCTCTTTATCTCAAATTCAGTGTGTTGATCTGGGTCATCCTCATTGAGATGCTGCAGTAGCTGGATTTTCTAAGGGTGCCATTTGTGAGTAGCTAATATCCGTCAAAGGGATGTTCGACTGATGCCAGATCAGCGCGCTGAATTTGCAGAATGGGAAAAACAAAAATTTGAACAGGACCCTCAGTTTGCACAGAACATTATGTTCAGTGATGAGGCAAACTTTTTTGGGTGGGCCATTTATATGGATACACCTAAATCAAATGGGAATGGTGACAGTTTTCTTGTGTAGGGTGTCTTGCATTGAAATCTGCTGCAATGACCCAGGTACTGCTTTCACCAGACATCAACACATTTTTTATCCACTCCTCACGTGATAACCTCTGCAACAAGTCAATGGTTGTAAACAAAGAGAAACTTGTAATTAACTAATGAAAGAATATAGCTATGTTAAAACCAAGCACGCCATTGTTTTTCTTGTGAAATTCTCAATAAATTTGATGTGTCACATGACCCTCTTCCCATTATTGGAAAAAATAAAGTTGGATCCAAAATGGCGAACTTCAAAATGGCTGCCATGGTCACCACCCATCTTGAAAAGTTGTCCTCCTCCCATATACTAATGTGCCAGAAATAGAGAGTTGATATCACCAACCATTCCCATTTTATTTAGGTGTATCCTTCTATATACATGGCCCACCCTGTATATCTATATATATATATATATATATATATAGATATATAGATATATATATATACAGTGAAGGAAATACATAATTGCGATAGCATATCAAAAATAAAATCCAGAAAATCACATTGTATAAATTATATAAATGTATTTGCATATTGCAGTGAGAAATGAGGATTTGATCCCCTACCAACCATTAAGAGTTCTGGCTCCTACAGACCAGTTAGACATTCCTAATCAACTGGTTACCTGCATTTAAGACAGCTGTCTTACATAGCCACCTTTATATATCTCTACCCCAACACATCAGACTCTCGCCTACCATAGAAACCTTCAAAAAAGAACCTGAAGACTCACCTCTTCCGACAAGCCTACAGCCTGCAGTGATCCTCAACCTACTTTACCGCCACACAACCTGCTCTACCCTCTCCTAGTGTATCCTCACCCATCCCCTGCAGACTGTGAGCCCTCGCGGGCAGGGTCCTCCCTCCTTATGTACCTGTGTGCCTTGTTTTTTGCTCATGTTTAACATATTTGTCTATATTTGCGCCCTTTTCACATGTAAAGCGCCATGGAATAAATAACAAGCAAGAAAAAGATATGCCCACTAATGGGATCAACCATCAATAATAAATTTTATTTAACATAACACATCAAAAGAGGCATGCGCTATTAGATAGATGGAACAATCTCTAGTGTGACACCATTGCCTATATAAATACACAATCAAGAAGTGTTTTATGAAAAAGGCAGCGAAAAAGGTTATTACTGCTCATAGCGCAACTGTGCCCAAAGAACTCGACGTGTGTAACGTGGATTACCAGTACACATACTGGCTTTTGGCATGTATTTGGGGTCAGCTGGCAGCATAGTGTGGTTATGCCTAATATCTAGCCATCTGTGTGTGTAAAAATGTTTCTCTCACATCAGATTGTATTATCCTATGTGCCCTATGTATACTTTTTCATGTGTTGCCATTAGCCTATTTTCCATCTGTGTTTTCTTGGGGGGATTAGGTTTGGTCTACCTGGTCATTTTGGCTTTTAAATGTTTTTAATTGTGTTTTTTGCTTTGCCTCTTTTGAAGTGTTATGTTAAATAAAATGTATTATTGATGGTTGATCCCATTAGTGTGCATATCTTTTTCTTGCTTGTTTTTTGTACTACTTTATATGCACATGGTTGATCCCTGTTGTATATATTTATGCGGTGCCCGCTACTTCTCCCTTTTGTGACACATTAGCCATGGAATAAATGGCGCTGTAAAACTGTATTATAATAATAATAATAAATAAAATTATAAAAGACTCCTGGCCACAGACTCAATTAATCAGTCAGACTCTAACCTCTACAACATGGGCAATATCAAAGAGCTGTAGAAGGATGTCAGGGACAAGATCATAGACCTGAACAACGCTGGAAGGGGCTACTAAACCATAAGTAAGTCGCTGGGTGAGAAGGAGACAACTGTTGGTGCAATAGTAAGAAAATGGAAGAAATGCAAAATGACTGTCAATCGACATTGATCTGGGGCACCATGCAAAATCTCACCTTGTGGGGTGTCCTTGATCATGATGAGGGTGAGAGATCAGCCTAAAACTACATGGGGGAACTCAAGGCAGCAGGGACCACAGTCACCAAGAAAATGATTGCTAACACAGTACGCCGTAAAGGTTTAAAATCTTACAGTGCCTGCAAGGTTCATCTCCTCAAAAAGGGACATGTGCAGGCCTGTTTGAAGTTTGCCAATGAACACCTGGATCATTCTGTGAGTGATTGGGAGAAGGTGCTGTGGTCAGATGAGCTCTTTGGCCTTAACTCAACTCGCTGTGTTTGGAGGAAGAGAAATGTTGCCTATTACCCAAAGAACACCATCTCCACTATCAAGCATAAAAGTGGAAACATTATGTTTTGGGGGTGTTTCTCTGGTAAGAGGCCAGGACTGCTTCACTGCATTAATTGGAGAATAGATGGAGCCATGTACTTTAAAATCCTGAGTGAAGCCTTCTTCCCTCCGCCAGGACGTTAAAAATTGGTAGTGGCTGGGTCTTTCAGCAGGACAATGACCCAAAACATACAGCTAATGCAACAAAGGAGTGGCTGAAAAAGAAGCTCATTAAGGTCATGGAGAGCATTGAGGCTTCGAGTTGCCAAGCGACAGCCTCAAAATCTTAATGATTTAGAGACGATCTGCAAAGATGAGTGGACCAAAATTCCTCCTGACTTGTGCACAAACCTCATTAACAGCTGCAAAAAAGTCTGACTGCTGTGCTTGCCAACAAGGGTTTTGCCATCAAGTATTAAGTCTTGTTTGCCAGAGGGATCAAATACTTATTTCTCACTGCAAAATGCAAATACATTTATATAATTTATACAATGTGATTTTCTAGATTTCATTTTGAATATTCTATCTCTCAGTTCCATGGTTTCCTATGTGGTGGACTCCAGGAAAATGGCCGCTAGGGGCGGTGCATGCGCAGATGGAGATCTCGGCATCAAGATATCAGGAGATGAGATCTTAGTTCTGAGATGAGATCTCATCTCCCATGGGGCTATTAGTGGGATTTTTTGGCTTGATGATGAGCTAATTAATTATTAATTTCATTTGGAGTTAATGAGATATATGTAAATGTGAATTGCAATACAGCACTGGAATTGAAAATTAAAAAAATGGAACGCTGGAATTGAACATTCTTGAAAATTCAACACTTCTAATCTTGACCAATTGGTACACACGATACACTAAATGTGACTAAAGGTGTATGAAATGTTATGCCAAAGTTAGTTTGTCTTATGTTGGGATAAAATGTAAATGTTGAATTTCACCATGCTCGATCCTTTGTTCGCAAGATAGAAGTTGACATATTCAGTCAAATATGTATTAAATATCCCAGGTCATCCTAATGTCCCAAACCTCCTAGATCTTTGACCAAAATATCAAACGGTAAGGAGAGGACAGATCTCTACCTTTTCTAACATCTCCATTTTTCTGGAGATGTTGGAATCTAAGTGCAATGATAATATTCTTAATGAACCTGAAACACTTCTTAAACATGCAGATCTAGTGGTGGCACCACTGGGTAGTACACATATTTCTTTTGATGACTAAGATGATTGCTGGAAATGTGGTTGAAACAAAATATCCTACAGATGGTAAAGGTAGAGGAGCAAGTAAAATACTTTATTCATCTGTATAAGCTAGAAACAAAACACAAGAAGTACTAACAGACAAATGGGTTCCATGGACAAAGTAGAAATGGAACACAAGAAGTATTCAGTATCACAGATGAATGGATTCATTAAAAAGCCAACACCCTCAATCCCCATTCACCACTTTTTTGCATGATAGGGAAATTAGAGTATTAATTTATACCATTTCAATTGAATAATGGTACCTAACAGCAGACATAGAAGGAGACTTGGGTGGGCTTCGGACTCCCAGTTAATACAAAGAACATTTATTTGGTCTACATTGCTTTCTGATTTGAAGAAATTGCTTATCTTTTACCCAAGGGGATTCCTTGCCCATCTGACCACTAGTTTGCCTATACTATATCCAAGCTATGAAAATATTACTGTAAATACTTTAAGCTAAATTTAATTATGAGTGGAAAAGGAAGGAGAAAGGTTTGGGGAAAATTTGAAAATGTATTTTTTTCCTTAGATTGTAAGCTTGCGAGCAGGGCCCTCATTCCTCTTGGAATCTGTTTTGATCTACTGTATGTGTTTATTGTTATGCTGTAATGTCTATTGTCTGTACAGGTCCGCTCTAAAATGTAAAGTTATTATTCCCTGTTATGTTGTACAATATATGTTGAAAACACTGATGTTTCCATGGTGCACAAAGGCTATTTTAAAAATGTAAATGATTTTTCTGATTTTCTAATTTGAAAGATATACTGTAATAATACTATCAAATTAGCATATCCTCCTAATAATATTTTTAATTATTTTTTATTACAAGATAGTGTAGCTGCATTGTGTGTAAAAATAATGTTTAATCTTGACATTTGGGCACCTGGGCTAGTCTCAGGGAACGATCATTTACCCCTATGGTTAACTGTTATCACATCCACAGCAGCATTATTGACAAACCATTGTGTGAAGGGAGAGCAGAGAGGGGGAAAAGTCTCTCTTTTCCTTCCCCAGCTCACGCAGGTTTGTCAATCATGCTACAGTGGATGTGATAACGCTGAACTGTAAGGATGAATGATGGAGCTCCGGGACTAGTCTGGTTGCCCAACTGCCGATATTAAGCATTATTTTTATCATACACTATGGCAACACTTTGGTTAGTAAAGGCATAATTAAAAGCAATCCTAATACACTATAGGAGTACATGCCTTTCACAGGTTCCATTTAAAGAGTTGTGTTAGTTGGGACCATGTTGGAGATTTTGCATGAAGCCCATGAGCATCAAGTTTACACAACTGTACCTAGAGTTAAATGGTGATCATGTGAGAGTGGAGTCTATTGGAAAACACTGTAAAAGTCCAGAACCTAATATGTTTTAAGAAAAAGTAATGGCTGAAAATGAAAATGGCTTTAACCCATTATCTACCAATGTCCTTTTTTTGGGACGCCTAATCTTTAGCTTCTAGCCACTAAGATTTTATCATTTTTATAATTAGGTCCATTTTCTTGTGTTGTGTATGTAAAATGAATGTTTTCAAAATAGGAAATCATGTCTGTGAGGGCTGGCGGAATGCACCGAGTAAATAGTGAGATGATATTTGGTGCGTTCGCAGCCCGGGGTCCACCGTGCAGTAGATAACCTGCTGCTGGCAAATGGCGGCACTATATGGTGGTAGAAGCAAACTCTGTTACTTCACAGAGTCGCCTTAAAGAAAGCACTGTGTCCTGTTTAGCTCACAGGGGTACACAGCAACTGCCGAGCAGATAGCAGTTTGTGGTCACGCAGTCAAAGAGGCAATCATACAATCTCCTCACCGGAGGAGCCGGTATTCTACTGGCTTATTTCAGCCGGGGCCCTGAATGCATACACACTATCTCCTCACCGGAGGTGCCGGTATTCTAGTGGCTTATTTCAGCCGGGGCCCTGAATACACACATGAATGACCACATTGGCGCAAAACTCATGACATGAATTGATGGCCGTGCGGTGATGCGAAACTTTTATAGCTGCAGCAAGTACAGGACCTTCCCAGAAGGACCAATGGGAGGCTGCCACAGAAGTTGAGTACCTTCAGGACCTTCCTAGAGGACCAATGGGATTTGCTGCAGTATCTAAGCATGTGACCCTTGATCTCCAATGAGAGATCTTACCCTGGGCATGCTCAGAAGGGGAAAAGTAGGACTTAGTCCCAAAAACATCTGCTCGCCGCTGCCCAGTACTGGCCACAATGGCAGAAGCTGGAAAGGCAGCAGTAACCCTTTGCACAGAGTCAGACTGAGCGAGACGCTGGGACCAATGTCTCCGCTGAGCAGGCTCCACTGTGGCAGGAGAAGAATGGGAGACTGCAGCAGAGATGGCCTGAGACTCCCCCTATGCAGAGGCAGGAACTCGACCCCTAACATTACCCCCCTAGGGCCCCCTCCCTGGACCCCACTACGATCGAAGGCAGCAATGAGCTGCGGAGCCCGAATGTGCTCAGCAGGCTCCCAGGACCTGTCCTCTGGACCATAACCCTTCCAGTCCACCAAATAAAATCTTTTGCCACGGACCACCTTGCGCCCCAAAATAACGTTCACCTCGTAATCATCCGTAGACGAACCCAATGTCCCGGCAGATGATTCGGAAAACCGGGACATGTATACGGTGTTCAAGAGGGACACATGAAAGGTGTCGGTGATACCCAGGCATGGCAGAAGGGCCAAACAGTAGACCACAGGGTTAACCTGTTCAAGGACCTTGAAAGGGCCCAAGTAGCAAGGTTCAAACTTAGTGGACTCAACTCGCAGCCTGATGTTGCGGGCGGAGAGCCACACTAAGTCCCTGGGAGCAAAGGTTGGAGCGGGGCACCAATGTGCATTGGTGGAGGACCTCATTCTCTCCTTGGAGGCCCGAATGGCATCCTGAGTGCGGTCCCAAATGTCCCGTGCCTCCACAGCCCAGTCTACCACCCTGGAGTCAGCGCAAGACATGGCATAGGCAAAGGAACCTGCGGATGCTGACCATAGTTAAGGAGGAATGAGGTCTGTCCAGTGGAGTCGGCTACGGCGTTGTTCAGCGCAAACTCCGCCCATGATAGCAAGGATGCCCAGTCATCCTGCCTGGCTGAAACAAAATGTCACAGATATGTGACTAAGGTCTGGTTGGCCCTCTCTACCAACCCATTCGTCTCGGAATGATATGCAGAAGAGAGATTCAACTCAATGCTGAGAAGACGACAAAGCTCTCTCCAGAACCGAGACGCAAACTGGGGACCCCGGTCACTGACAATTTTGTCTGGCATACTGTGAAGGCTTAAGATGTGTTTTATAAACAACGCTGCCAAGGCCCGTGCAGAAGGTAGCCGTGGAAGCGGCACCAAGTGCGCCATTTTAGAAAAATGATCGATGATAAACCAAATGATGGTACAGCCACAAGACTTGGGCAAGCCCACCACAAAGTCCATCCCGACCATCTCCCTGGGCCTGTCTGCCACCGGCAAGGGATAAAGTAACCCAGCTGGCCGTTGTCAAGGAGACTTATTTTTGGTGCAGGAGACACACGCCCGAATATAATCTCCGATGTTACGGACCATATGCGGCCACCAGTACGTCCTCGCCAGCAGCTCAGATGTCCTCTTTGTCCCAAAATGTCCACCCACCCTGGACGAAAGAGCCCAAGAGAGAACCTCTGGTCACAAATTAATAGGTACAAAAGTCTTGCCCGGAGGCACTGACTCTAGCGAAACCGGAGCTACAGTTCTCAGGCTTTCAGAAGGGACAATAAGCCGTGGCTACCCTTCCTCCTCCTCAGAAGACACAACAGAGCGAAAGAGTGCGTCAGCACAAATGTACTTCTCCCTACTGAGATAATGGAGGGTGAAGTGGAACCGGGAGAAGAACAAGGACCATCTGGCCTGACGAGAATTTAGCTGCTGGGCTGTTTGTAAATATACCAAATTTTTGTGGTCCATGAAGATGGAAGGGAAAGCGAGCCCCCTCCAAAAGATGTCTCCACTCCGAGAAGGCCAACTTCATTGCTAGCAACTCCCTGTCCCTGATGGAATCATTCCTCTCTACTGGTGTGAAGGTCTTTGAGAATCAGAAGCAAGGATGCTTCCGACCTTGAGCATCCTTTTGGAAGAGGACTGCTCCAGCACCAACGGATGAGGCATCCACCTCCATTATAAACGGCTTATCAACATCGGGACGATGTAGGATGGGAGTGCTAGCAAATTAAGACTTAATAGAAGAGAAAGCCTTGGAGACATCTTCAGACCACAATTTGGGATTTGCTCCCTTCTTGTGAGGGCTACCAAGGAAGCTACCAAAGTTGAGAAGTGGGGAATGAACTGGTGATAGTAATTAATGAACCCTATAAAGCGCTGCACCGCTTTAAGAGAATGGGGTTCTTGCCAGTCCATCACAGCCTGTAGTTTGGCAGGATCCATAGCCAATCCCTGGGTGGAGAGGATATAGCCCAGGAAAGTTAAAGACTCCTGCTCAAACGTACACTTCTCCAACTTTGCATAGAGGGAATTTGCCCATAAGAGGTCGAAGACTCTGCCAACATCTCTCCGGTGGGAGTCAATATCTGGAGAAGATGAGAATATCATCCAGATAGACTACAATTGAGGTGGAGAGCATATCCCGGAAGATATCATTAACAAAGTCTTGGAAAATGGCTGGGGCATTACAGAGCCCGAAGGGCATCACCAGATCTCATAGTGCCCATCCCTGGTATTAAAAGCCATCTTCCATTCGTCCCCCTCACGGATGCAAATCAGGTTATAAGCACCCCACAGATCTAATTTGGTAAATACCCTTGCTCCCCGTAGCCTATCAAAGAGCTCAGAAATCAGGGGCAACGGGTACTTATTCTTGATGGTGATGGCATTAAGACCCCTGTAATCTATGCATGGACATAATTCCTCTCTTCTGCACGAAGAAGAAGCTCGCCCCTGCAGGTGACACTAACTTCGTAATGAACCCTTTTGCCAAATTCTCCAGGATGTATTGGGACATAGCCTCCGTTTCCAGGAGGGAGAGAGAGGGGATAGACCCGTCCCTGAGGAGGTTCTGCTCCAGACATGAGATCAATAGGACAGTCATAGGGGCGGTGAGGTGGAAGGGTCTCCGCAGCCTTTTTGGAGAAGACGTCTGCATAGGACCAATAGCACTTGGGAAGAAAGATCTGCTGGTATCTCAGTAGTGGAAACCTGAACACACTTCCTCACACATCTGCCCTTACATGATTCACTCCAACCCAATATCCTCCCAGAGGTCCACTCAATATGTGGGGAGTGGAAACAGAGCCAGGGTATTCCCAGCAGAATCTCATCCATTCCCTTGGGAAGGACAAGAAGGGAAATAATCTCCAGGTGGGAAGGGGACATGGATAATGTGAAAGTGACAGTCTGGTGTGTGATTTGTGAGGGAAGTGTCGACCCATTCACTACTGTAACAGTCACCGGTTTGACGAGCATCACCAGAGGTATTGCATGGCGCAGAGCAAAAGCAGAGGACAAGAAATTCCCCTCTGCTCCAGAGTCCACACAAAGCTCGACTGTTAGAGTGGATGAGCCTAACGTGATTGACCCTTTAAAGGACAGCTTGGAGGAAAATGCCACTGTGTCTAGTGAAACTCCTCCAATAATTACTAGACGCGATCGTTTCCCAACCGCCGTGGACATTTATTGGCATAATGTCCTAGCTGTTGGCAATTTTTACAAACCACAGGTACTCGAGCGGTCCGAGACTTAGGTCCCTCTCGAGAAACCTCCATGGCCTCATGGGAGTCAGACGCCTGAACAGGAGATTCTAGAGGACTGGAGAAGGTAGTAGCCAGCTGAAACCTCTGCCTACACTGGGTGCGCTCTAACCTCCACTCGTTAAAACTGAGGTCGATGCAGTAGATATTGAAATGAGCTCCTCCAGAATCTCCCTGGTGGCCAAGGCGTCCTTCACATAGTCTGCCAGTCCTTTCCAGAACACCGGAATAAGGACTTTATCCGGCCACTCCAGCTCAGAGGCCAGAGTCCGGAATTGGACGGCATACTGGCTGACCATGGACGAACCCTGTGTTATTGCCAACAATTGGAGCGCGGTATCATGGGTGACACTAGGTCCTAAAAAGACCTGTTTCAGAGAGTCCAGGAAGAGAGGAGCACTCTGCACCACACGATCATCACGTTCCCACAGCGGCGTTGCCCACTCCAATGCCCTGCCCAACAAAAGGGATAAAATAAATCCCACTTTCACCCATTCTGTAGGAAAATGTGCAGCCAGGAGCTCTAGATGTATGGAGCACTGACTCACGAATCCCCGACATGGCTTACTGTCACGAGCAAACTGGTCTGGAAGCGGGAAATGGGATAAAGTCAGAGCAGGGATGGCAGAGGACAAACTGGCTGCAGCTACACTCGCAGCCTGAACAGCAACTGCTGTAACATCCACAGCTGAGGTTGTGCATTCTAGAGCCGCCAACCTACCCTTCAGCTGCTGGATGAATTGCTATAGACGCTGATCGTCCGCCATTTACTAGCCAGACCTTGGAGCTAGTATTCTGTTAGGGCTGGCGGAACGCACCAAGTAAATAGTGAGATGATATTTGGTGCGTTCGCAGCCCGGGGTCCACTGTGCAGGAGATAACCTGTTGCTGGCACTATATGGCAGTAGAAGCGAACTCTGTTACTTCACAGAGTGGTCTATAAAGAAAGCACTGTGTCCTGTTTAGCTCACAGGAGTACACAGCAACTGCTGAGCAGATAGCAGTTTGTGGTCACGCAGTCAAAGAGGTAATCATACAATCTCCTCACCGGAGGAGCCGGTATTCTAGTGGCTTTTTTCAGCCGGGGCCCTGAATGCATACACACAATCTCCTCACCGGAGGTGCCGGTATTCTAGTGGCTTATTTCAGTCGGGGCCCTGAATACACACATGAATGACCACATTGGTGCAAAACTCATGACATGAATTGATACTAGCGCATGGCCGTGCGGTCATGCTAACCTTTTATAGCTGCAGCAAGTACAGGACCTTCCCAGAAGGACCAATGGGAGGCTGCGACAGAAGTTGCGCACCTTCAGGACCTTCCTAGAGGACCAATGGGATTTGCTGCAGTATCTAAGCATATGACCCTTGATCTCCAATGAGAGATCTTACCCTAGGCATGCTCAGAAGGGGAAAAGTAGGACTTAGTCCTAAAAACGTCTGCTTGTCGCTGCCCAGTACTGGCTACAATGGCAGAAGCTGGAAAGGCAGCAGTAACCCTTTGCACAGAGTCAGACTGAGTGAGACGCTGGGACTAGTGTTGAGCGATACCGTCCAATACTTGAAAGTATCGGTATCGGAAATTATCGTCCGATACCGGCAAAGTATCGGATCTAATCCGATACCGATACCCGATACCAATACAAGTCAATGGGACTCAAGTATCGGAAGGTATCCCTGATGGTTCCCAGGGTCTGAAGGAGAGGAAACTCTCCTTCAGGCCCTGGGAACCATATTAATGTGTAAAATAAAGAATTAAAATAAAAAATATTGATATACTCACCTCTCCGACGCAGCCTGGACATCACCGCTGGTAACCGGCAGCTTGCTTTGTTTAAAATGAGCGCGTTCAGTACCTTCCATGACGTCACGGCTTCTGATTGGTCGCGTGCCGCTCATGTGACCGCCACGCGACCAATCAGAAGCCGTGACGTCATCCCTCAGGTCCTAAATTCCTAATTCTAGGAATTTAGGACCTGAGAATTACGTCACAGCTTGTGATTGGTCGCGTGGCGGTCACATGGGCGGCCACGACCAATCACAAGCCGTGACGTCTTCTAAGGCCCTGAACGCGCTCATTCTTAGGAAGGAAGGCTGCCGGAAAGAAGCCGAGGGTGAGTATATTCCTATTAGGTATATACTCACCCTCGGACGCGCCCTGCTTCTTTCCGGCAGCCTTCCTTCTTAAGAATGAGCGCGTTCAGGGCCTTAGATGACGTCATGGCTTGTGATTGGTTGCGGCCGCCCATGTGACCGCCACGCGACCAATCACAAGCTGTGACGTAATTCTCAGGTCCTAAATTCCTAGAATTAGGAATTTAGGACCTGAGGGATGACGTCACGGCTTCTGATTGGTCGCGTGGTGGTCATATGAGCGGCACGCGACCAATCAGAAGCCGTGACGTCATGGAAGGTACTGAACGCGCTCATTTTAAACAAAGCAAGCTGCCAGTTACCAGCGGTGATGTCCAGGCTGCGTCGGAGAGGTGAGTATATCAATATTTTTTATTTTAATTCTTTATTTTACGCATTAATATGGTCCCGATACCGATTCCCGATACAACAAAAGTATCGGATCTCGGTATCGGAATTCTGATACGGCAAGTATCGGCTGATACCCGATACTTGCGGTATCGGAATGCTCAACACTAGCTGGGACCAAGGTCTCTGCTGAGCAGGCTCCACTGCGGCAGGAGAAGAATGGGAGACCGCAGCGGAGATGGCCCAAGATTCCCCCTGTGCATAGGCGGGAACTCGACCCCTAACAATTTCATTGTCATTTTTAAATGAATATTGGGATGCCCTTTTCTGAAAAATCCAAACTTGTAAAAATTTTAATTTGGCAAGTAATGGGTTAAGTTACACTTTACATGTCCAATATTATATAAAACAATGCCATTAACAACTCACAAAGGCGAGTCAGATATGTCTTAGTGACTAGTAACTTTTTGTAACATAAACCCAATATTTATTTTTCTTTCCATTACTCATGCCTTCTTTTTCCATTGCTCATTTTGACTGGCAAAGAACAACTGTAAAAGTGTCCAATGCATGGAAGAAAAACAGGTAGAGCAGATGGGAAGTGGCGGAAACAGTAAGGTTCCTTTGCAGAATTTCATTTTGAGTTAGTAGGCACATATTAATAGAATATGTCTCTCTTTTTCCTCATACTTTTTCTATTTCTATACTGCACAGATGTTTTAAGATGCCAGGCAGAGTCTATATCCCCTGCAGTGACAGAGCCCCCAGCCATGCAGATAACAGCACAATGACAACTCAAGACTAGCACTAGATGGCATTTTATGACGCCTTTTTTCCGCTATTGTTCTTGCCTTCTGCAGAAATGTTGAAACAGCGAAAAATCAATGGAAGGAATAGAAATGCTATTTGTGTTTTGAAATTAATTTCTCTGTAATTGAAAAGACAGAGAACTCAGCCTTGATAATGTATTATGCTGTATACATCGAAAAGAGAACATCTCTGTTTTGTGTTGTGTGAATACTAAACCAGCATTTTGATTTGAATGGTTGCACTTCAAGAGCTGTTTCGGATGTTCAGCATGTCTTATCTGTATCAGCAATCAAAAAATCAGACTGAAAAGGCAAACGGAAAAAGGGGGCTATTGAGCGAATTGAAAGGAAATGTAACCAATGAATCAATTCAATGGAATTTTTCTTTTTTTTTTTTTACAATATTGTATAATTTTGGAGCTTCCAGTAGCTTATACATTCGCAACAAAGGAAAACATTTTATATTTGCAAAATACCTTTTTCTCTATTTTTCAGCTGATGCATCAGTTTGAATGCTTCTTAGAAAAATATGTACCTATCCATTTCTTTGTACCAAATCTTTTATAAATGTATTTTGCCGATCATTGTCACCATATTAATAAAACATAAAAATGTCACTTGCTCACAATGATTTAGAAAGGCTATTCAATGCCAGTTTTACAAATGTGTTTTAATTCACCTAAATCTGTTAAATAGAGGAACTTACTGTACTTTAATAAAGTACCGTATATACTCGAGTATAAGCCGACCCGAGTATAAGCCGACCCCCCTAATTTTGCCACAAAAAACTGGGAAAACTTATTGACTCGAGTATAAGCCTAGGGTGGAAAATGCAGCAGCTACCGGTGAATTTCAAAAATAAAAATAGATGCTCCATACCGTTCATTATGGCCCCATAGCTGTACCATATAGTGCTCTGCACCATTCATTATTGCCCCATAGCTGTACCATAGAAAGCTGTGCCATATAGTGCTCTGCACCGTTCATTATTGCCCCATAGCTGTGCCATATAGTGCTCTGCACCGTTCATTATTGCCCCATAGCTGTGCCATATAGTGCTCTGCACCGTTCATAATTGCCCCATAGATGTACCATAGAAAGCTGTGCCATAGAAAGCTGTGCCGCTGCTGCTGCAATAAAAATAATAAAACACATACTCACCTCTCTTGCTTGCAGCTCCTCAGCGTCCCATCCCGGCGTCTCTCTGCACTGACTGATCAGGCAGAGGGTGGCGCGCACACTATATGCGTCATCGCGCCCTCTGACCTGCACAGTCAGTGCGGAGAGACGCCGGAAAGATGGATCGGCGCCCGGCGTGTGGAACGTGGACAGGTAACTATGACATACTTACCTGCTCCCGGCGTCCCGCTCCTTCCCCCGGACAGCTGGTCTTCGGTGCCGCAGCCTCTTCCTCTGTCAGCGGTCACCGTTACCGCTGATTAGAGAAATGAATAGGCGGCTCCGCCCCTATGGGAGTGGAGTCAATATTCATTTCTCTAATGAGCGGTCCCACGTGACCGCTGAACAGGGGAAGAGCTGCGTCACCCGGAGACCGTGGGATGGGCAGGGGGAGCGCCAAGAGCCCCAGAAGCAGGTAAGTATGCCTCAGCGCCCTCTCCCCCTCACCCGCCGACCGTGACTCGAGTATAAGCCGAGAGGGGCACTTTCAGCCAAAAAAATTTGGGCTGAAAATCTCGGCTTATACTCGAGTATATACGGTAGTTTATTGTATTTGTATATTTTACTTTCTCGCTCTCCACAATTCTTCCATTAAATCTAAGGCTATATGGTGGTTTTTACCACCTAGCGCTACAGTTTGATTTTTGTCTGTTGAATTGTTTTACTGTATATAGTTACATAGGTTAAAATAAGACCTAGGTCCATAAGGTTGAATATTCTTCCACCAATTGTACATTTAGTCACTAATTTAACTATAACCCACAATGTTATGTGTACTAAAGAAATTGCCCAGCCTTTTTTAAACAACTGTTATAGTGTCTGTCATTACTAGCTCCTGTGGTAGGGCATCCCACATTCTGACTGCTCTAACTGTAAGGAACCCTTTCCTCTTTCGCTGCCAGTTTCGCCTATCTTCCACCTGTAATGAGTTCCCCCTGATCTATAGTATGGTCTTTGGAAGGAATAAGTCATGTGCCAGCATTTTGTACTGGGCACAAATATATTTATACATGTAAATGAGATCTCATCTGAGGCGACTTTTTTCTAAGCTAAACAAGTCCAACTTTTCCAACCTTTCATCATACTAGAAGCCTTCCATCCCTTATAGTAATCTAGTTGCCCATCTTTGAAAGGACTATAACTTCTGAAAATCCTTTTTAAAATGTGGAGCCCAAAACTGGATCCCATATTATAGATGTGGCCTCTCCAGTGATTTATAAAGGGCTAATTATACGTTGGGATCGCAGGATTTAAACTTGTTTTTATAAATCCTAAAATATTATTTGCTTTTGCAGCTGCTGCTTGACATTGAGAACTACTGCTCAGCTTACTTTTAACCCAAATACCCAAGTCTTTCTCCTGTTCTGTAGTCCCGAGTATACTCCCCTTTAATGTATATGCAACAATAATATTCCGAACTAGGTGCAATACTCTGCATTTATATACTCTACATTTATCTACATTAAATCTCGTTTGCCAAGTGTATGTTCTTTCAGTCATCTTATTCACATTGTTTTGCAATATTGCAATGTCAAGATCAAATTTTAATATTCTGATACTTTACTCTCAAATCCATCCACAAGGTCATTAATAAAGAGGTTAAAAAGAATCGGCCCTAGCACAGATCTCTGTGGTACCCCACAGCTGACTATATCCCATTTGGAGAATTACCATTTATGACAACTTTTTGTTTCCTGTCATTTAGCCAATTCCCCCAGTCCCTGCTTATGGAGCTTCAGTATAAGGCTGTTATGTGAAAGAAAGAAATTGGTCCTCTCAGCGCCTCTTACCGTCCTATGTCACGTGGACTCCACATGACTACCTATGTCACACAGGACCTGCACCAACTGGACTCCGCTAGTACATAGGATCTCATTGCGGTGCCTGCACTCCCACGTCTGATCGGAAGAGTCACATAGAGTGTTTGTCACTCACCGGCCAGGACAGCACTCTGATTTCATCTGCCTATCACCTGCCCCACGTATCTATTGGCCTTCATGGAATACATTCATCCCTAGCCCTCGGACCAGATCTGGAAATATTGTGGCTATCACAACCATTTGATTACAGATTTGATTTATTTTGTTTTATTTATTCAAGACCTTCTGCATCCAACAGATGGTGTATTGTAAACTACCAGAGTGTTGTATCACTAAATTGTAAGAGTCTATCCGTACCCTATGTAGATGTTCATCATCAGACACTAGTGAACATCCAGGCTATTCACCACCTTTGGATCCAGACTCCAACTGAGTCCATAATTACCTACCCAGTATCACAGATACAACACTGGCACAATACATGCCACCCTGTGTGTTTCCCTATTGGATCATATCTCTCCTTGCAGCTCCATATTTTTTGTCTCATCTCCCTCTTTAGAAGGTAATCACAGCACAAACATAATCCCATATTTAATTGTTATGTGAAAGAATATTAAATTGCAAAGTTCAGATAAATCACATCAGCTGCATTACCAACATCCAGATTTGCACTTTCCTCCTCAACGAAGCCCAACATGTTAGTTACACATGACTTATTCTTCATAAATCCATGCTGACTGTCAGGTATTATATTATTATCTACAAAATATTTTTGCAGGTCATCTCTTGCCCTTTAAAATTTTGCACACTACCGATGTCAGGCTTACAAGACAGTAGTTGCCTGGATTCACTTTCTTACCTTTCTTAAATATCAGTACCACATCATCCATCCTCCAATCCCGTGGCACCACCCCTGTTACATGAGAGTCTAAGAATATGAGATACAGTGATCTGTCAATTTATGAGCTCAATTCCCTCAGTATCCGTGAATGGCATCTGTAACAGACAATTCATTGGTGAACATGGATGAATGGTGCCTGTTTAATATCTCAGCCTTTTCTTTGTTTTCTGTGATTGTCTTGTTATTGTCATCTTTTAAGGGGTCGATATCATATATTTTTTTTCTTTTTGGCATTTATATATTTATAAAAATTTGGGGGATTTATTTTAATGTCGTTGGCAATTTGTTTCTCTGTAGGTAACTTTGCCAGCGTAATATTTTTTTTACATTTCTAATTTAGATTATTATCAGTATTCTTGTCTTTCAAGACTTTGAATGCCCTTTGTTTTTATCTTTTCAAACTTTGTACTGTCTTATTTATCCATAATAGTTTGTTTTTATTCCTTGAAATTTTATTACCAAAGGGTATAAGTTTTCTGTAGGATTCTGGTAGTATTTCCTTAAAAAAAGGCTCATTTATGTTCGGTATCCCTCTCACATAAGCTGTTATGGTTAGCGGGGTCCTCTAACTCTCTCTCGTCAAATGTAAGCTCTTATGGTCAGCGGAGTCCTCTTTCTCCTGTAAGGGGCAAGCTTTTTTGGTCAACAGGATCCTCTCACTCTCTGTTGTCAAATGTTAGCTCTTATTGTCATCAGGATCCTCTCCCTCTTTCCTGTCAAGTGTAAGTTCTTATGGTTACTAGGATCCTCTTTCTCTCCTGTAGAGTGTAAGGTCTTATGTTTAGCCAGGTCTCTCTTCTTCAAAGAGCCTCTTTCCTGTCAAGTGTAAGTTCTTATGGTTACTAGGATCCTCTTTCTCTCCTGTAGAGTGTAAGGTCTTATGTTTAGCCAGGTCTCTCGTCTTCAAAGAGTAAAGGTACCTTCACACTAAGCGACGCTGCAGCGATACAGACAACGATGCCGATCGCTGCAGCGTCGCTGTTTAGTCGTTATGTGGTCACTGGAGAGCTGTCACACAGATGGCTCTCCAGCAACCAACGATGCCGAAGTCCCCTGGTAACCAGGGTAAACATCGGGTTACTAAGCGCAGGGCCGCGCTTAGTAACCCGATGTTTACCCTGGTTACCATTGTAAAAGTAAAAAAAAAACCCACGTACTCACATTCCGGTACCCGGCGTCCGCTTCCCTGCACTCCTCCTGCATCCTGTGTCAGCGCCGAACATCTCCGGCATCTCCCACAGAGCACAGCGGTGACGTCACCGCTCTGCTTTACGGCCGGCACTTACACAGGATGCAGGAGGAGTGGAAGGAATCGGACGCCGGGCACCGGAATGTGAGTATGTGGGGTTTTTTTTTACTTTTACAATGGTAACCAGGGTAAACATCGGGTTACTAAGCGCGACCCTGCGCTTAGTAACCCGATGTTTACCCTGGTTACCAGTGAAGACATTGCTGGTTCGGCGTCACACACCGATTCAGCGATGTCAGCGGGAGATCCA